>NC_083415.1:790148-1101398 GCF_020745735.1 Hemiscyllium ocellatum | reverse complement strand
AAGAAGCATCTTTACAATGTTGTTAATTACAGTGTGCCCTCTGAGTGCTTTGTGCTGTCCCCTTCCATTGTTGAGGAGAGAATGTTCATGGAGCATCCTCATCCAATTAGTTGTTCAGTTATCTATAATCATTCCTGACTGAATGTGATAGGGCTGCAGACATTTAAGCTACTGGTTGTGTGAACACTTAGCAAAACAGAACAACAGAACTGTTACAGGGCAGAGGAGACCATTTAGCTTATCATATCTGCATCTATCCTATCATATCTAAGCATTTTAATTTAAGACCATAGGGATAGGAACATGAGTAGACCAATCAGCCCCTTGAGTCTGCTCTGCCTTCTTTAGTATCATGGCTGATCCACTTTCCTGCCCTTTACCCATATCCCCGGATTTCCCTGATAACTCTTAGGTTAGGTTTGCTTTACAAGAATTCATCTACCTCTGTCTTGAAATATTCAATGACTCCACATACACTGCCTTCAGAGGCAGAGAGTTCCAGAGTTGCACAACTTTTTGTGAGAAAAAAAATCCCCTCATTTCTGCCCTGAAAAAGCAGCCCCTTAATTTTAAAACAGTACCCAAAAATACTGGACTGACTTATAAAAGGTTACATGGATTGATCATGCTAAATTGTCAGGTGGATTAGCGATGGGAAAGGTGCAACGGGAGGAGCAGTGAGGCTAGGTAGGATGTTGTTTGGGGGATGGTGTGGTCTCAATGGGCTGAATGACCTGCTTCCATATTATAGGAATTCTATGATTCTATGAGGAAACGACCTTTCCAGGGCCACCTTCACAAACTATTCAATGATCTTGTACACTTCAATGAAGTCACCCCTCACTCTTCTAAACTCCAATGGCAATAAACCCAGGAAACCAAAACTGCACATAGTATTCAAGATGAGGCCACACCAATGTATTGGAAAACTGAAACATTACATCCTTACTTTCATATTCAATCCCTCTTATTATAAAGCATAGTATCCCATATGCCTTCTCAATCACTTGCTGTACCTGCATATGAACGTTTAGTGATCACAAATCAAAGCACCCTCTGCACCTTGCTATTATTCTCCATCTAACCACAGGCTTTCTTGAACTCTTCATGTGGACGCACAGGTTACAAAGGTCCAACAACATTTCTTCCTCAGGCAGCTGAGGAATGTGGCATGATGGCAAATACCCTTGCCAACTTTTATAGGTGCGCCATCTAGAGTATTCTGTCTGGATGTATCACTGCCTGTTTTGGCAACTATACCATTCAAGATCAGGAATGGTTACAGAGAGTGATAAACTCAGCCCGGACAATCACAAAGGCCAACCTCCCATCTAACCTTTGATGCGGCACCTTAACAAGTACATTCTGGAAATTCAAGTACATAAAGACTATCTTTTATCCACAATGCATGTTACTCCTTCAAAGAACTCCAATAAAACAATCAAACGTTGGTTAAACATTACAACTCTTTGATGAAACCATGCCGCTTTTTCCCAATTTTCTTGAGTTTTGCTTTACATGTACAACTATAATCTCTTCAATGATTGATTCTAACACATTCCCCATGACAGATGTTAAGAGTTTCCTGTTTTCTCCACCCATTACACCTGCACCAACTGCCTTCACCCTCCTCCCCCACAATCTTGAATAGAGGGGATTTATTTGCTATATTTCATTTTAATGGAACCTTTAGTGAATCGAGTAGATTTTGGAAAATTAACACCAGTGTATCAATTACTCCAATAGCACCTATTTTAAGACCCAATGATGAAATCTATTCTTAGCCTGGAGTTCCATCAATTTATAGAATCATGGAGTCATAATGTCATACAGCACAGAAGCATACCCTTCAATCCAACCAGTCCAAGCCATCATCTCAAACTAAACTGGTCCCAACTGCCTGAACTTGGCCCATATCCCTTCAAACATTTCATATTCATGTACTTATCTAAATGTCTTTTAAATGTTGTAACTGTACCTGCATCCACCACTTCCTTTGAACATTCATTCCACATACGATCCACTCTCTGCATAAAAAAAAATGCTTCTTGAGTATTTTAAAAATATTTCTCCTCTCACCTTAAACATTTGATCCTACTCTTGAAAAAATCCCCACCCTACAGAAAAGACACATTCATCCCTCATGATTTTATAAACCTCTAGTAGGTCACCTGCAACCTTCCACACTCCAATGAAAAAGTCTCAGCCTATTCTTATAGCTCAAATCCTCCATTCCCAGCAATATCCTCGTAAATTTCTTCTGAACCCTCTCCAGTTTAATAATATCTTTCCTATAACAGGGAGATCTGAACTGTGCAAAGCACGCCAGAAGAGGTCTCACCAATATTCTGTACAACCTCAACATAGTGTCCAAACTCCTACATTCAAAGATCTTAGCGATGAAGGCAAGCATGCTAAACGCCTTCTTAACTACCCTATCTATATGTGATGTAATCTTCTAAGAATTATGTACCTAAACTTCTAGGTCTCTCTGTTTGCTCAGTATTGTGATTGTAATTTCACTAAGTTCCTCTCTCCCTTCTACCCTCTGATTTATGGATATTATTGGAATGCTTTTTGTATCCTCAAGAGTTTTGACTAAAGCAAAATACTGTTGTTCAGTGTAGTGATTGGGTCCAGGTGCTCTTGATTGGCCCAGGTTAACAACCCAATCAGGAAAGCCTTGGTTAATCAACATAACCAGGAGGTGAGAATCTCTTCAGTTGAGGATGTACTCTGAGCTGGCTGGTCACAGCCAGTGTACTGTGGACTAATAAATAAAGGGTGACTTGGTGACAGGACTCAGCCTGGATGCTGTTATTTCAGTGATGGTGAGAGAAAACAGGATGTGCCTGAAGAACCTTTACTTGCAACTGTCATCTTGGAGTTGGGTAAGCATTTTTGACATCATGCCTCTATTTGGGAAGTTTAACTCATTTGACCCTGCTATCGAAGAGTGGGAAAGAATGTGAAATCTTTTTCAGGGGCAAATGACAGTGGGGCAGATGAAAAACACAATCTTGATTGTGCATGGACCCTCAGCATTTTCAGTTAAAAGAGACTTAACTTTCCCAGAGACACCAGACACTAAAACCTTCCAAGAGTTGACAAAGTTGGTTAAAGAATATTGAGCCCAAATGTCCTCTAATCGTGCAATGCTATTGGTTTTATTTGGTAGTTAGAGAACCAGGAGAATCCATCTTGAGATTTTGGACAAGGTTACAACAACTGACTGAGGTGCTGAATGAGATGCTGAAGACTAGTATGTGGGATTAATGATGTAACACATGCAGAAGTACCTACTAACTGACTTCCATCAATGGAAGTGGACACCCTCATTTGTCCAACTGAGCTTGGGGAATACCAATTGAGTGTAGGCAGTTGCAGACCTTCACATAGGGCATGTCCTAAGCAGAGGGACCCTGGGCCAACCTATATCAAAGTGAAGCCTTGATCAACTGGCTAAACAGTTCTTCAGGATCTGGGTTGGTGAGCCATTGTAGTTGCTTTCATTATGCGGACTTGAAATGATAAATGAGTTTGCAAACTTGTAGGCTGGTACCCAGGAGAGTGTGCACCTTGAGAAGTTCCCCTATATGCCAACTGGAACAATTAAATTGCTTAAAGTAAGATTTGATTAAATTGTCACCCAGTTCCCATGGAGATTTGTGTTTGCAAAATTGGTCTTTAAGAAGTTGGCATAGGATGCCAACCCTTCTGCTCGCTTAAGACCTCAACCAGACTGAAAACATACATTGGAGAACTGTTGCAAATTAAGGATACAACTTCAGTCTAGTCTGCTATGAGAAGCAGTTTGTGCAGCTAACATTGATGACAGTATAAGGCTCAGGCCCAAGTCTATTGGGGTGGAATTGATGGTGAAAGATTCACCTAGATTGGCTCAACATTTTTCAATTGGAAAATCACTGCCTCAGTGAACTTCTAGTGAAATACCCAGGAGTATCAAAGTGATCAAAGCCACTTTACATGTAGACTAAGATGCGATTCTGAGATTTTGTATGGCCCACTCAGTGGCATTTGCTCTGCAGACAATAGTAGAGGGGAAAATCATGAGGCTGGAGAGTGAAGGTATCATCAAACCAGTGCAATTGGCATAGGGACATAAAAATAAGGGAAGTAAACACATGGCTAAAAGAGGTGTCGGAAAGAGGAGTTCCTTTTCATGGGGCATTGGAACAACTAGGATCTGTACGATGGGGACAGTCTCCACCTGAACCAAGCTGGAACCAATGTTCAGTGAAAAGGGAAAATAGGCTGGTCAACAGAACTTTAAACTACAAAGTAGAAGGGAAGGAAAGGGTAAACCTTCCCCCAGTGGGAAACAAAGCAGCAGGTTAACATTTGTAGGACTGGACTCAACACCAGATTAAACCTGATATTTCCAGACCTGGGATGGGGAAGGGTGAAACAGCAGCAGGAAAGCAAGTGCCACTTCTAAGCAAGAGACAATTTAACTCAAGGGAATGTGCTGGAATTGTGGGAATGGCCCTGTATGGTACAATCTGCTCCCAGGAGGACCAGTTCCACCACAGAACACACCAGATGGCCTTCTTTAGAGACTGCAATTTCCCTTCCCACGTGGTTAAAGATGCCCTCCAACGCATCTCGTCTACATCCTGCACCTCTGCCCTCAGACCCCACCCCTCCAACCATAACCAGGACAGAACGCTCCTGGTGCTCACCTTCCACCCTACAAACCTTCGCATAAACCAAATCATCCGCTGACATTTCAGCCACCTCCAAAAAGACCCCACCACCAGGGATATATTTCCCTCCCCACCCCTTTCCACCTTCTGCAACGACCGTTCCCTCTGTAACTACCTGGTCAGATCCACGCCCACCTACAACCCACCCTCCCATCCTGGCGCCTTCCCCTGCTACCGCAGGAACTGCAAAACCTGCGGCCACACCACCTCCCTCACCTCCATCCAAGGCCCTAAAGGAGCCTTCCACATCCATCAAAGGTTTACCTGCACATCCACCAATATCCTTTATTGCATCCGTTGCTCCCAATGTGGTCTCCTCTACATTGGGGAGACTGGACGCCTCCTAGCAGAGCGCTTTAGGGAACATCTCTGGGACACCCACACCAATCAACCACATCGCCCTGTGGCAACATTTCAACTCCCCCTCCCACTCTACCGAGGACATGGAGATCCTGGGCCTCCTTCACTGCCGCTCCCTCACCACCAGACGCCTGCAGGAAGAACGCCTCATCTTCCGCCTCGGAGCACTTCAACCCCAGGGCATCAATGTGGACTTCAACAGTTTCCTCATTTCCCCTTCCTCCACCTCACCCGAGTTCCAAACTTCCAGCTCAGCACTGTCCCCATGACTTGTCCTACCTGCCTATCATCTTTTCCACCTATCCACTCCACCCTCCTCCCTGACCTATCACCTTCATCCCCTCCCCCACTCACCTACTGTACTCAATGCTACTTTCTCCCCACCCTCCTCTAGCTTATCTCTCCATGCTTCAGGCTCTCTGCCTTTATTCCTGATGAAGGGCTTTTGCCTGAAACGTAGATTTTGCTGCTCCTCGGATGCTGCCTGAACTGCTGTGCTCTTCCAGCACCACTAATCCAAAATCTGGTTTCCAGCATCTGCAGTCATTGTTTTTTTTACCTACGAGGTTGACGTGAGGTCAGGTCCCATGACTTGCAAAGTTCAGGTCGGTGATATAGTCCTGAACAAACACCTGAAAGCCATTACTTCGCAAACAGGGCAGGAACAAAATATCTGGTCCTGCAGAAGACCAGACAGAAACCACCAGTGCTCCTCCCCCTCTGTTTAGTGTCAAGGATATCTCGGTCCAAAATGGATGCAGCCTCGATATAATTGCCACCAGAAGGAGCTCTCCCAAGATGTTCCAGTTGCAAGGCCATTGTCTAGTACATGCCACTTTATCTGAGTCCGAGGCGGAGGAACTGGATGTGGGGTGAAAGCACTGCAAAAGAAGCTACAAATGAAAGTCCAGACCTAAGTCGGGGGAGGAATGTAGTGATTGGGACCAGGTGGACCTTGTTGATTGAGGTTTTTGATTTGTGGTGTTAACCTGGGCCAATCAGGAAAGCATTGGATGATTAGTACAACCAGGAGATTAGAATCTCCTCAACTGAGACAAAAAAACATAACCAGGAGATTAGAATCTTTTCAGCTAAGGACTGACTCCAAGCTGGTTGGATGCAGAGGAAAATATTTCACTGGACTGGGAGACACCACCTTCCCTTTTTTTTCGTTTGTTTTTGGTTTTTGTTCTCTTTTTTTTTTCTTTTAATTAAACCCCAGCAGATTAGAATCTCCTCAGTTGAGAACTGACTCTGAACTGGTTGGCCACAGCCAGTGTACTGTGGACTGGTAAATAAAGGGTAACTTAGTGACGGGAGTTGGCCTCTGCAGTTATTTCATTTACAATATGCTGTTCACTTCATCTGCCATTTCCTTAATATCTACCAGTAACTCAACATTCCTAATCTTTGAAGATGAATACTCACTTTATTTATTCTTTTCATTTTTGAAATACCTGTAGAAACTCTTGCTATCTGTTTTTACATTCCTAACTATCTTCCCCTCTTATTCCATCTTTTTCCTCCTATTTAACCTTTTTCATCATTCTCTACAGTTCTTCACACTCTAACCAATCATCTGGCCTACACTCAGTTCTGTGCTTTTTCCTCAAGTTTGATACTTTTCCTAATTTATTCAGTCGATGTCAGAACAGGCTATAGTCCAACAGGTTTATTTGAAATCACAAGCATTTGGAACACTGCTCCTTTGGTAGGTGGGGTCTCCATCTGACAAAGGAACAGCGCTCTGAAAGCTTGTGATTTAAAATAAACCTGTTGGACTATAACCTGTTATCATGTGACTTCTGACCTTGTTCACCCGGTCTAACACCAGCACCTCTTTAGTTAATCACAGACAGTGGATCCTCGCTTTTCTTTATAGTAGGAATATACTTATTCTGAAGGATTTAATTTTCCCTCCTGCAAATTCAATGAAAGGAAAAGTTTTGGCAAATAGAATGGGTAGAGAGTATATTCCGGTTCCATTATATAAGATCCAACTGGAGGGTGACTTGTTATCTCACTAGTGGTATTTGGGATAGTTAAGAAATTACCTGTGAATGGTATTGATTTACTGCTGGGGAATGATTTAGCAGGGGTGAAAATTATAGCTTTGCCTGTAATCAAAGAAAACCCAAATGAGTCTAAAGAAATGGAAGAGTTGCAGGAACATTTCTGGACATTTTCCATTGTGTGACCAGAGCAATGGTTAAAGAAAGTCCATCATCAGAGATTAGTCATACTGCAAGCAACAGTTAGGGTAAGTGAAACTCTGTTTTAGAATGAGGATAGTTAATATAAATATTTGTCATGTCTTTAATTAAATCTCAGAAAACAGATCCAGAGTGAAGTGGTTAACATACAACTCACGTTGAAGCTGAGGCCGAAGGAGGTAGAGAGGGTTATTATATTAAAATGGAGTCCTGATGAGGAAGCAGGGACATCTTCACAAACCTGCGGATGAACAATGGACAGTTACTCATCAAGTAGCAGTACTGCTCAGAAGGCAGTTTTGACTGACAAATCCCTTGTGGGATGAGGTCCCTGTTGACCTGATTCTTGACAAACTCTTCCCAGTAACATGAAGTTCCGATGTATAGGAAAACAAAAACACAAGCATTTGCGTTTTAGGTATTTAACAAAGTTGCAATGCAGTTCTGTAAAATATGTCACACGTCAAGTAATAGAAAAACGTCAACATGCAATTAAACCAGCATCTTTTATATCAATACCAGTTTTTGAAGAATAATTTAGTTGAGTGTGAGAGATTGTGCGCTAAAAGCGGATGCAGGACATCAGCAGATCCATGGATCTGCTGACAGGATTTGCACTAAGGGACATTACAGATAAGATTGTGGAAAAGTTAGCTCAGTTTTTTTTTAAACTTGTTATGGACGGCAATCTGATCAAGATTCTAAGTTTTTGTTGACTGTTTTCCATGAGATATTTTGCAGTTTAGGAATAAAGCAATTGAAATGAACTGAACATCATCTACAAACACAGGGAGCTGTGGATAGATATCATCCACCTCTCAAAACCATGATTAAGGTTTTCTGACACGAATATACATAGAATTATTCATATTTAAAAAAATCTGGGTTTAATCCTTTTGAACATGTTTATGGTCATGAGATTAGAGATGATGAGGGAAAAGTTATTAAACCAAAAATGTTAACTTATACTTCCATGTTTTTCAGAAATACTCACAGGAAAATATAGGTTGGAGTCAGAGTCCTACAGCATGGAGACAGGCCCTTCAGCCCAAACTGGTCCTGCCAACCAAAATGTCTACCTACGCTGACCGCATTTCCCTGCACTTGGCCCATATCCTTCTGAACCTTTCTATTCAAGTATTTCTCCAAATGTCTTAAGTATTGTTAGTGTACTTGCTTCAACCACTTCTGCTAGCAGCTCATTCCATGTGTGCAAAAGTTGCCCCTCAAGTTCCCTTTTATTCTTCCCCCTCTAACCTTAAACTGATGCAATCTAGCCCTGGATTCCCCAACCCTGGGAAAAAGACTAAATGTATTCACCCTATCCAAGCCTCTCATGATCTTATACATTTCTGTAAGATCCCCCATCAGTCTCCTATGCTCTAAAGCAAAAGATCCTAGCTTGTCCAACCTCTCTGTATCACTCAGACACTTGAGTCCAGGCAACATCTTTGTAAATTTCTTCTGCACTCTTTCCAGTTTAATAATATCCTTCCTATAGCAAAGTGACCAGAACTGAGCACAATACTACAAGTACGGCCTCCTCAACATCCTATATAACTGCAACATAACTTCCCAACTTCTACACTCAATGTCCTGACTGATGAAGGCCAGTGTGCCAAAAATCATCTTCACTGCCCTGTCTGCCTGTGACTCCACTTTCAGAACTGTGAACATGAACTCCAGGGTCCCTTTGTTCCACTACGGTCCTTGAAGCGCTACCATTAATCAGGAAACCCCTACCTTGATTTGGAAGTTTCTCTGGCAAATACTGTAAGCTGTTGTTTTTACCTAATATTTCAAAGGCACTATAGCTTGTGAATATGCTGTGAAGATGTAGAAATTTATGAATGAAAAGGTCAGGGAACTGAAGGCCTTGGGAAACAAAAAAACACCTTATCAAATCCTGAGGACTCGTGCTATTGAATTGTATTCCCAATTGTTATCTCCCCTCCACCCGTAACACCAACCTTCTTTGTCTTTCTGTATGTGTGTGGGTGGGTGTAGGTGTGTAGGGGACTTCTGGAAGGGGTTTAGAGATTTAATTGGTAAAGTTGTATGTCGACAGTTCTTAGCTGTTTACCTGTTGTCATAAATAGTCTTTCTTGTTAAGTACAGAACCCTGGTCTTTTTACTTCGGTCTAAAAGACAAGTAAATTGTGAAGTTTGCATCCTTTGGTAAGATTCTTAACTCGTGAGAACAGTCAGGCTTGATTCCAGCAAGTCAACAGCATGTTGACTACTTATATCCAAGTCTATATATGAAATAATTGTGGCCCCAGCACTGGTCTATTTGGTGCTCCATTAGTTACTGATTGTCCATCCTGAAAATGGCCTCTTTATCCAAACGCTTGGTCTTCTATTCACCAATCCTCTAATCATGTTGACACTCTACCCTCAACACCATGAGATTCTATCTTATTAAGTGGTCTAACATGTGACACTTAGATTCCCTACAATATGGAAACAGGCCCTTCGGCCCAACAAGTCCACACCGGCCCTCTGAAGAGTAATTACATTTACCCCTGGCTAATGCACCTAACACTATGGGCAATTTAACATAGCCAATTCACCTAACCTGCACATCTTTTGGATTGTGGGAGGAAACCGGACCACCCAGAGGAAATCTACGCAGACACGGAGAATGTGCAAACTCCATACAGACAGTCATCCAAGGCTGGAATCGAACCCAGGTCCCTGGCACTGTGAAGTAGTAGTGCTAACACTGAGCCACCCTATCAAACATCTCTTGAAACTCAAAATATATCACATCAATTGGTTTCCCTTTAAGTGTTATCTCCTCAAATAACACTAATAAAGTTTTCAAGCATGAAACCATGTTGTCTCTTCATGTATATTGTGTATTCTAAATGCTCTGCTATGAGATCATCTTTTATAATGGACTCAAACATTTTCCCAATGACAGATATTAAGTGAGCTGGCCTGTAGTTGTCAGGTTTGGCTCCTTCACTTGCTTGTGTCATTTTATATTGAATTTTACAGACTGAGGGTTTGGGGAAGCTCACCATCATCTTAATTTAAAATGAAAAAAGAAAATTGAAAACCAAGTCTGTCGGAGAGGAAGTCAGGGAGAATAATTCCCTCTTGTTTGTGACACCAGTCTCAATAATGGGGTCCTTAACCATTATTGTAAAACTAATCTGGCCCTTTAGGGAAGAAAAGCTGCTGCACTTTACCTTGTCTGGTCGATATGTGAATCCAGACCCACAGCAGTGTGACTCTGAGTCTAGCAAATGGCTCACTTTAAGGGCAATTAGGAATGGGCAATAAATGCTGACCAGAACATGAAAAGATAAAGGAAGCTCCAGTAACTCCTTGTTCAGAGTGAGGCTTGTGTACTGTGTTCACTTCAGAAAGTATGTTTTGACCCTCCTCCACCGCCTCACTATTGCCTACACTGGACCAAAAAAGTATGAGTTGCCACTCTTTAGGCATCATCTCTTCACCAGTGGGCCCACCTCATCAATGCCACTGGCAACGCCGGGTCCCATGCTAACTCCCACTCGTCCCGCAACCATAAGTCCCCGGCTGCATTGCCGCCACTGGCTTACTGATAACCAGGAGTTTCTACTCCAGGCCTATCAAAGCAGGAGCTGTTGACACTGCCTCCTAAATAACCAGGAGTCTCCACTCCAGGTCTGCTACAATCACAAATGGGAGTCCTGGTTCTGCTGCTGCTTTGATGGCTCCTGCAGTCAGGTATTCACTTTGGGCATGGTGGTACAATGGTTAGCACTGCTGCCTCACAGCGCCAGAGACCCGGGTTCAATTCCCGCCTCAGGCAACTGTCTGTGTGGAGTTTGCACATTCTCCCTATGTTTGCGTGGGTTTCCTCCCACAGTCCAAAAAAAAAGTATGTTAGGTGAATTGTCCATGCTAAATTGCCTGAAGGGGTAAATGTAGGGGAATGGGTCTGGGTGGGTTGCTCTTCAGAGGGTCTGTATGGACTTGTTGGGCCAAAGGGCCTGTTTCCACACTAGGTAATCTAAAAAAAAGTTATTGGTTTTGACAAAAGGTATCGTGTCCAGTCCTCATATGTTCCTGGTCCTGGAAGCTGCCAATGATCTTTAGACAGAAATGACTTTTTTCTGCCCAAAAGGTCTGTGGACATGACTGTGTCAACATGACTGAAATAGATTTGTTACCTACAGGTAAAGGCAGTGGATAAGGGAATCAAAAGGGGGAGACACTGACTTGATCTCATCCTCACCAATCTGCCTGGTGCAAATACATCTATCCTTGATGAGATGTGTAGGAGTGACCACTGCATATATCTTGTGGAGTCAAAGTCATACCTTCATATTGAGCAGACCTTGCTGTGTGGTAGTGTAACTGCACTAAGTAAGATTGAGAACAGAAGGAAAGTCATTTTTGGCTCTATACAAACATAAGTTCCAAAAGACATCCAGGAATTTGAAAAGTTAATCTACTCCATTTCATTTCAACATGTGTGCCAAAGACAAAGTACTTGCTTTAGCTGTGTTTTTTTTATAGTGGATCATAACATTATTTAGACCAGATCTAGCAGCTCAAGACTGCATATCCATGAGGTACTATGTGGCATTAGCTGCAGCAGAACTGGGTTCAAACACAATCCCATGAGCTAACATTTCCATCACTCTGCCTTTACTGTCAAACCAAGGGATCAACCCTGGCTGAAAGAAGAGTACAGCATGCTGTGAGTGGTTAGAATCTGAAATGGACTGCCTGACTGTGTGGTGGAGATAGGTTGATCAAGGTGTTCAAAAGGAAATTAGAATTAACTCTTAAAAAGGAAGAATGTGCAGTGTTACAGGGAGAAAGTAGTGGAGTGATAAATTACTCATCAGGCACAACTGGCTGAGTGGTCTCCTTCTATGTTGTAACCAACTCTTATTTCATGATACAAGTCAAATTTGTGTAAATGTAGAACTATGGATCAGATGTAACCTAATGATCTAATGAGTGATAGGACAGGCTTGAGGAGCTGAATGTCCTTCTCCCATTCCTACATTCCTTTAACTAAGTACTTAATGCCTTGTTGAATGTACCTTGGCAAGAACATACCATTTGGTAAGCACAGTACAAAGGAAGATGACTATGCTGCCTAAATCCTGCCACTTACAAAGAATGCCACAAGGGCTGAAACCTCCTCTGTGTGTCCTGAAACTGAGCTAAATTAATAACAGAATGCTGGCATCCATCAACCAGGCCTCTCAAAGCCACTAGGCCCCATCTTACCCCTTCAGAGGAAAACAAAAGATAAATAGATTATCACTCACACAACTTCAAGGGAAGAGATTTTTCATCTGAGCAAGTTGCCAATTCTCCTTTACAGGAATCTGGTGGAGATTCTCTATGCTCCTTCTCTCCTCCAATCGAGCCCCAGGGAGCCTTTAAAAGCCCCAACTGAAACCCTCTGCCAAATGCTTGTTAGATGAACATGAGGCAGGCAATCTGGCACTGCTGTTTTTGACTGCACCTGATCTGATACAATGGACCCTAGGAGAGCTCAGCTCACAGGCACTACACCACTCATCAACATTTCTGCATTCATACAGCAATCATTGGCTTGAAGCCAGCAGTAAAACAGAGAGGAGGAATTTGTTTCTGTACACCTGGCCAAAGTTATTATTCTTCTGATCAGCTGAGTGAAAACAAGACTCAAATTTAGGTTTTTTTCCAAGTTTTTTTTTATTTGCCCAAAGGCTATAATGAAACCAGAAAATGTTCAATTTAGCCAATAAAGAGGTTCAGGTTGAAACTCCCTGAGCGGCTTGCTGTGTTAATAACTGCCTGCTGTGGGGTGAAACCATAAAACTCAGCCATTAGCTTCAGTTCCTGGAGTAATCTGCACTTATAAGATCATTACAGATTGGGGAGGCTATTCAGCCCATCGTTCTTCATCCTTTCAGAATCCCAGCATTCCATCATTTCAGTTGCCCTTGAAGAATTAATTATTCTTAGATAGGAGGAGTATTTAAGTTGGTGGCAAAGTAGCAGCACAGGGTTTGAGCTCCTCAGCCCAGGACCCCAGAGCTTGTCTCCTCAAACTGCTTTTACTTTCTCTTCTTACTATGTTTTTTTTTATAATGTTTCCAGTTAACGTTAAGATTCATCTTACCTTCTTTTAATGGCTTCAGCGGAAGTCTTTTCCCAGCCGAGCAACGAGGTGGCTTCCAGCAGCCCAGCATGGCAGTCTTGGATCGGTGTGCATGTTATGGCCTGGCATGGCAGTCTCAGCCCAGAATGGAGGTCTTGGCCCAGCATGGCAGTCTTAGCCTGGTATGGAAGGCTTGGCCCAGCATCGCGGTCTCAGCCCGGCTGGCAGTTTCAGCCAAGTGTGGAGGACCTGGCCTGGTATGAAGGTCTTATCCTGGCATGGCGGTCTTGACCAAGCATGGTGGTCTCGGCCCAGTCTGGAGGTCTCAGCCTGGTGTGGAGTCTTAGCCCAGTATGGAGGTCTTTGCCCAGTGTGGTGGTCTCAGCCTGGTCTGGAGGTCACGGCCCAGTATGAAGGTCACGACCTGGTGCGGAGGTCACAGCCCGCTGTGACAGTCTCAGTTTGGTGTGGTGGTCTCGGCCCAGTGTTGCAGTCTCAATCATGGCCTGTTGTGGCAGTCTCGGTCCAGTGTGGCGGTCACGGCCCGGTGTGGAGGTCACGGCCCGGTGTGGAGGTCTCGGCCCAGTGTGGAGGTCATGGCCTGGTGTGGTGGTCTCGGCCCAGTGTTGTAGTCTCAATCATGGCCTGTTGTGGCAGTCTCGGTCCAGTGTGGAGGTCACGGCCTGTTGTGGCAGTCTCGGCCCAGTGTGGCGGTCACGGCCTGTTGTGGCAGTCTCGGCCCAGTGTGGCGGTCACGGCCTGTTGTGGCAGTCTCGGCCCAGTGTGGCGGTCTCAATCACGGCCTGTTGTGGCAGTCTCGGCCCAGTGTGGCGGTCTCAATCACGGCCTGTTGTGGCAGTCTCGGCCCAGTGTGGCGGTCTCGGCCCGGCATGGTGGTTTCAGCCCAACATGGAGGTTTCATTCCCTTTTGGAGGTCTTCATTGACATAGAACATAGAAGGATACAGCGCAGTACAGGCCCTTCGGCCCTCGATGTTGCGCCGACCGAATCCTACCTAACCTATACTAGCCCAATAACTTCCAAATGCCTATCCAATGCCCGCTTAAATGACCATAAAGAAGGAGAGTTCACCACTGATACGGGCAGGGCATTCCATGAACTCACAACCCGCTGTGTGAAGAATCTACCCCTAACATCTGTCCTATACCTACCACCCCTTAATTTAAAGCTATGTCCCCTAGTAACACCTGACTCCATTAGCGGTAAAAGGTTCTTAGTATCTACCCTATCTAAACCCCTAATCATCTTATACACTTCTATCAGATCTCCCCTAAACCTTCTCTTCTCCAATGAGAACAGCCCCAAGTGCCTCAGCCTTTCCTCATAAGATTTTCCTACCATTCCAGGCAACATCCTGGTAAACCTCCTCTGCACTCGTTCTAAAGCTTCCACATCCTTCCTATAGTATGGCGACCAAAACTGCACACAATACTCCAGATGAGGCCTCACCAGAGTCTTATACAACTGCAACATGACCTCAGGACTCCGGAACTCAATTCCTCTGCCAATAAAGCCCAGTACACCATATGCCTTCCTCACAGCACTATTTACCTGGGTGGCAACTTTCAGAGATCTGTGTACATGGACACCAAGATCCCTCTGCTCATCCACACTACCAAGTAGCCTACCATTAGCCCAGTAATCCATCATCTTGTTATTCCTACCAAAGTGAACGACTTCGCACTTAGCTACATTGAATTCCATTTGCCACATTTCCGCCCAGCTCTGCAACTTATCTATATCCCGCTGTAACCTACCACTTCCTTCCTCACTATCCACAACTCCACCGACTTTTGTGTCATCCGCAAACTTGCTTACCCAGCTTTCAAGTCCTTCCTCTAGATCATTTATAAAGATAACAAAAAGCAATGGTCCCAAAACAGATCCTTGTGGTACACCGCTAGTAACTGCGCTCCAAGATGAACATAATCCATCAACTACTACCCTCTGTCTCCTTCCAGCCAGCCAATTCCTAATCCAAACCTCTAATGTATCCTCAATGCCATACCTCCGAAGTTTTAGCATTAGCCTACCATGGGGAACCTTATCGAACGCCTTACTAAAATCCATATACACAACATCTACTGCTTTACCCTCGTCCACTTCCTTAGTCACCTTCTCAAAGAACTCAATAAGGTTTGTGAGGCACGACCTGCCCTTCACAAAACCATGCTGGCTATCCCTGATCACGTTATTCCTACCCAGATGTTCATAAATCTTATCCCTTACCATTCTCTCTAAGACTTTGCCCACCACTGAAGTCAGACTCACTGGCCTATAGTTACTAGGGCTATCCCTACTCCCTTTCTTGAACAATGGGACCACATTCGCTATCCTCCAGTCCTCTGGTACTATTCCCGTTGACAATGACGACATAAAAATCCAGGCCAATGGCTCTGCTATCTCCTCCCTAGCTTCCCATAGGATCCTGGGGTAAATGCCATCAGGCCCAGGAGACTTATCTATATTCATCCTTTCCAATATTCCCAAAACCTCTTCCCTGCATATTTCCAGGGCATCCATTCTAATTATTTGTGATTCCATATTCACATCAGCAACAGTGTCCTGTTCCTGAGTGAATACTGATGAAAAGTACTGATTTAATGTCTCTCCAATCTCCTCCGCCTCCACACACAACTTCCCACTACTATCCTTGACTGGACCGATACCTACCCTAGTCATCCTTTTATTCTTGACATACCTATAGAAAGCCTTTGGGTTTTCCCTAATCCTACCAGCTAAAGACTTTTCATGTCCCCTTCTCGCTTCTCTTAGCTCCCTCTTTAGCTCCTTCCTGGCTACCTTATAACTCTCAATCGCCCCTACTGAACCTTCACGCCTCATCTTTACATATGCCGCCTTCTTCCCTTTCACAAGGGACTCCAATTCCTTACTAAACCACATGTTTTCCAGGAATTCCAGCAGCCTGGTAGGTTATCTCATTGAGAAATGGTGTTCCCATCACTGAAATGGTGGTCTTATCCAGAAGTGCCGGTCTCTTCTTCAAAGGCTTCTGGCCCATTATTCCAGCTGCCCCGTGTGGAGGTCTCATCACAGTGTGGTGCTCTCATCCCAGAATAGCAGTCTTGTCCCAGCTATGTCTTCCGGAATTTGCATTGTTTCTTAATCAGCTTTCTCCGAGCCCATGAGCCATTAACTGAACTGTGATAAACTTTGTCATAATTTTACTTTTTAAAAATTATAACGTACGACTTCTGTCATTAATGTAGGCACCGCGGTAGGGTGACATATAAAATTTTTCACTGCATTTTCCATGTAAAAGTACAAGTGACAATAACTTTCTATTCTATTCTAGTACAATATGTGGTTCCTGTTTCACCAAGCTAAAATATCTGGAGTCCCGATGCTTCCTCAGGGAAGGGGAGTCCAAAAGTGGAGTGCATAGGTTTAAGGTGAGAGGAAAAGATTTAAAAGAGACCTGAGGGGCAACATTTTCACACAGAAGGTGATGCATATATGGAACGTGCTGCCAGAGGTAGTGGTAGAGGCATGTACAATAAAAATATTTAAAGGAAATTTGGACAGGTACATGGATAGGAAAGGTTTAGAAGGATATGGGCCAGTTTAGGAAATCTGGGCAGCATGGACAAGTTGGGCTGAAGGGCCTGTTTCCGTGCTGTATGACTCTATGACTCTTGGCTCTGACCTCTGTGGAAAATCCATGTGGGTATTGTGTCTGGATAGAATCGGGCTCCTCTTGAGTGTCATCCACAGGCAAATAATTCACCAAGCTGCAAATGTGTTGCTGGTCAAAGCACAGCAGGTTAGGCAGCATCTCAGGAATAGAGAATTCGACGTTTCGAGCATAAGCCCTTCATCAGGAATAAGAGAGAGAGAGCCAAGCCGGCTGAGATAAAAGGTAGGGAGGAGGGACTAGGGGGAGGGGCGATGGAGGTGGGATAGGTGGAAGGAGGTCAAGGTGAGGGTGATAGGCCGGAGTGGGGTGGGGGCGGAGAGGTCAGGAAGAGGATTGCAGGTTAGGAGGGCGGTGCTGAGTTGAGGGAACCGACTGAGACAAGGTGGGGGGAGGGGAAATGAGGAAGCTGGAGAAATCTGAATTCATACCTTGTGGTTGGAGGGTTCCCAGGCGGAAGATGAGGCGCTCCTCCTCCAGCCGTCGTGTAGTTGTGTTCTGCCGGTGGAGGAGTCCAAGGACCTGCATGTCCTCGGTGGAGTGGGAGGGGGAGTTAAAGTGTTGAGCCACGGGGTGATTGGGTTGGTTGGTTCGGGCGGCCCAGAGGTGTTCTCTGAAGCGTTCCGCAAGTAAGCGGCCTGTCTCACCAATATAGAGGAGGCCACATCGGGTGCAGCGGATGCAATAGATGATGTGTGTGGAGGTACAGGTGAACTTGTGGCGGATATGGAAGGATCCCTTGGGGCCTTGGAGGGAAGTGAGTGTGGAGGTGTGGGCGCAAGTTTTACATTTCCTGCGGTTGCAGGGGAAGGTGCCGGGGGTGGAGGTTGGGTTGGTGGGGGGTGTGGATCTGACAAGGGAGTCACGAAGGGAGTGGTCCTTGCGGAACGCTGATAGGGGAGGGGAGGGAAATATATCCTTGGTGGTGGGGTCCGTTTGGAGGTGGCGGAAATGGCGGCGGATAATACGTTGTATGCGCAGGTTGGTGGGGTGGTAGGTGAGAACCAGTGGGGTTCTGTCTTGGTGGCGGTTGGAGGAGCGGGGCTCAAGGGCGGAGGAGCGGGAAGTGGAGGAGATGCGGTGGAGGGCATCGTCGATCACGTCTGGGGGGAATCTGCGGTCCTTGAAGAAGGAGGCCATCTGGGTTGTGCGGTGTTGGAATTGGTCCTCCTGGGAGCAGATGCGGCGGAGACGAAGGAATTGGGAATATGGGATGGCGTTTTTACAGGGGGCAGGGTGGGAGGAGGTGTAGTCCAGGTAGCTGTGGGAGTCAGTCGGTTTATAATAGATGTCTGTGTTGAGTCGGTCGCCCGAGATAGAAATGGAAAGGTCTAGGAAGGGGAGGGAGGAGTCTGAGACAGTCCAGGTGAATTTCAGGTCGGGATGGAAGGTGTTAGTAAAGTTGATGAACTGTTCAACCTCCTCGTGGGAGCACGAGGCAGCGCCGATACAGTCATCGATGTAGCGGAGCATTCACACAACATACACCCATTGGCTGTGAAGAAAACAATGCTCACACCTCAGATACATCCAAAAGCTATTCCATCATAAAAGGCATCACCCAGAGACACCCAGCAATACATTCATTCAGAAGTTGGTCCATACAAAACTGCAGTAGCAGGATCCTGGGGTGGGAGCGGCAGGTGGTTGCAACCATCACTCCGTTGATGTGTTAAAAGAGGGAAATGACAGACAATGTAGCCACAGGCAAAGGTGATTTGATTTGATTTGATTTATAATTGTCACATGGACCTGGGCATGCAATGTTTATAGAATAGAGCAACGAATACAATATTACGGCTTTAGAGAAGGTACACAAACAGCAAGATCAACATTAAATTTAAAATTTGATAGGTCTAACAACAACAGGGAAGAAACTGTTCTTGAGTCTGTCAGTATGTGTGCTTTTGTACCTTCTGCCTGACAGAAAAGATTGAAGAGAGTAAAACCAGTGTGGGAAGGGCCTTTGACTGAGTTGGCTGCCTTTCTGAGGCAGTGAGAAGTACAGTCGGAGTCACTGGATGGAAGGTTGGCTTGCGTGATCAACTGGGCTGTGTTCACAACTCTCTGTAAGAACCGTGTGGCTAAGAGATACATAATCGCAGCAGCTTTCATAACATCTACAACTTTATAAATCCCTAATCCCTCTATCCTCACACAAATCATCTTACAGTAGCACCCTAAACGTGAGTTAACATATGTATAAATATTGCTACAGCAGAGCAGTAACTCAGAGACTGGATATGTAATTCCCAGGTTTTTACAGAAAGGAATCCTCAATGTGTTGCTCTGGGAAACCAGGCAGGGGGCAGCAGCCTGGATGTCTGGCATGTCAGATGTCAACAGAAAGATAAGACTATCTTTGGCCAAGTTTTAAACAAAGACTGATGGTGCTAACAAACCAAATACTTGGTGCAATGGCCTGCTGCCTGAAGTATATAAGTTCCAGCTAAGGGATGGAGGAGGTTTGTGTAAAGATTTAGGTGCCAGTTGCTGTGGTTTGTGGGCATGTTCACTGAGCTGGGAAGTTGATTTGCATACATTTCGTCCCCTGCCTTGGTGACACCTTCAGTGCTTTGGAGCCTCCTGTGAAGCGCTACTGCACTGTCTTCTGGAATTTATTTGGTTCACTTCCTGCTGCTTCCAATTACCAGTTCCAGTTGTTCGTTGTAGTGGGCAGTATATGGGGTATGGGTCAATGTGCTTGTTGGTGGAGTCTGTGGATGAGTGCCATGCTTCTGCAGGAGTCTACCTCCAGTTATGGACCATCTCTTTCAGCATCCAGTGGTTACCCAATGCCACTCAGAAACCTGTGGAGGCTGACATTGGGTCACATGGGATGACAGAGCCTGACACTGCAATCATCCCAATGTCCATATAAGGTAAAACAGTTGCAATGGAGGTTAAAGGCCTGCAGTAGAAGTTTGGATAACTTAGGCAGCTCTGGCATCTTTGCTTGAAAGGGATTTCCAAAGGTTCCTGATTCCCAGTGTTCCTGCATAAGTTCACTTGGCTGGCACAACAGCTGTAAGGTAGTGGGTGTGCGAATCATAGAGCAGCAGGATCATATTGCTTGCATGACAGGCAGACAGGATGGTTAAAAAGGCATTTAGTACACTTGCCTTCACTGTTCAGACCTCTGAGTATTGCAGTTAGGATGTCATGTTGAGGTTGTATAGGACATTGCTGAGGCCTCTTTTGGAATATTGTGTCCAGTTCCAGTCACCCTGTTATAGGAAGAATATTGTGGAGCTGGAGTAGGTTCAGAAGAGATTTACCAGGGTGGTGCTGGGAATGGAAGGTTTGAGTTATAAGGAGAGACTGGATAGGCTGGGACTTTTTTCACTGGAGCTTAGGAAGTTGAGGGATGACCTTATTGAGATTTATAAAGTCATGAAGGATATAGATAAAGTGAATGGCAGGTGTCTTTTCCCCAGGGTGGGGGATTTCAAGACTAGAGGGCATATTTTTAAGGTGAGAGGAGAAAGATTTAAAAAGGACATGAGAGACAACTTTTAAATGCAGTGTGATTCGTGTGTGGAATGCACTGCCAGAGGAAGTGCTGGATGCAGGTACAGTTACTACTTTTTAAAAAAAACAATTGGATAAGTATGTTTGAAAGATATGGACCAGGAGTGGGCAGGTGGGACTAGTTTAGTTTGGGATTATGATTCGTATGGATTGGTTGAACTAAAGGGTCTGTTTCCATGCTGTATGACTCTATGACTCTCCCTCTCTCTATTCAGATAGCAACACTGCTGCTCATTCCTTCAACACCTTACCATTGCCCTTGCAGGTGTCTGCCAACCAGTCTGTGATGATCCATCAAGCCAGTGCAGTCTGATGAACACCATAAAGGCATGCTGAGTCTAGACCGTCTCCCAGGAAAATATCTGGCATATTGTGCATACCAAGCTGAGTGAGTGCACAGCTATGCAGCAGCCTGGACAAACCTCTTGCTGTCAAGAGTGTGGTGCTGGAAAAGCATAGTAGGTCAAGCAGCATCTGAGGAGCATGAAAATTGACGTTTCGGGCAAAAGCCCTTGATCGGGAAGCTTTTGCCCAAAATGTTGATTTTCCTGCTCCTCAGATGTTGCCTGACCTGCTGTGTTTTTCCAGCACCACACTCCTGACTCAAATCTCTTGCTGTGTCAATCGTTGCACATGCGCAATAGCGCAAATGCAACTCAGAGATTAAAAGAAATTGGCTGCGCATAACAACCACACTTTAGGGGAATACTGATCCGAACTGTATGTTCAGAATCTCAGAGCTAATAGGTGTGGCTGTCATTCAGGGTACACTGTACTGAAGGTGGAGAGTGAGTAACTGACAGTTGCTATCCATCTATACAGAGTGAATGGTTTAATAAATGTGGGGATTGATGGTGCAATCCTTCTGTTGTTGGTTTTAAAATGTGGATAAACCATAATGATGCAAACTGGATAGTGGTGGGTATTTTTTGGTTAGCTTAATAGGGGTGGTTGAAATGATTTGAGGGCAGACAGGAACATAGAAGCAAAAGTAAGCCATTCAGCCTCTTGAGCCTGCTGTCCCATTCCAGATCATGACTGACCATCTACCTCAATGTGAATTTCCCACATTATCTCCAAACTCCCTGATGTACATGTTGGTAGCTTGGCAGTTCTCTTCCAACTGTTAAATTTTCCCCGGTCTTATACCCCAAAGCATCAGATTGTTTCATTGGTCTTAATGTTGAACATAGAACATTACAGCGCAGTACAGGCCCTTTGGCCCTCGATGTTGCACCGACCAGTCATACCAATCTGAACCCCATCTAATCTACACTATTCCATGTATGTCCAAATATTTGTCCAATGATGAGTAAAATGCACTTAAAGTTGGCGAATCTACTACCATTGCAGGCAAAGCATTCCATACCCTTACTATTCTCTGAGTAAGAAACTACCTCTGACATCTGTCCTATATCTATCACCCCACAATTTAAAGCTATGCCACCTCATGCTCGCCGTCACCATACTTGGAAAAAGGCTCTCCCTGTCCACCCTATCTAACCCTCTGATTATCTTATATGTCTCTATTAAGTCTCCTCTCAACCTTCTTCTCTCCAACGAAAACAGCCTCAACTCCCTCAGTCTTTCCTCGTAAGACCTCCCCTCCAAACCAGGCAACATCCTAGTAAATCTCCTCTGCACCCTTTCCAAAGCTTCCACATCCTTCTTATAATGTGGTGACCAGAACTGTACACAATACTCCAAGTGCGGCCGCTCCAGAGTTTTGTACATCTGTAGCATAACCTCATGGTTCCGGAACTCGATCCCTCTATTAATAAAAGCTAAAACACTATGCCTTCTTAACAACCCTGTCAACCTGGGTGGCAACTGTCAAGGATCTGTGTACCTGGACACCGAGATCTCTCTGCTCATATACACTACCAAGCACCTTACCATTAGCACAGTACTTTGCATTCCAGTTACTCCAACCAAAGTGAATCACCTCACACTTGACCGAATTAAACTCCATTTGCCACCTCTTAGCCCAGCTCTGCAGCTTATCTATGTCTCTCTGTAACCTACAACATCCTTCGTCACTATCCACCACTCCACCGATCTTAAGTGTCGTCTGCGAATATTGTTAAAATGTCAAATTCAAACTCAAACTTGATTAGAGGTTGGTATCTTGAGGTACAATTTAAACTGATGGGCCGAATTTGAATTTTTTTGTTGTCTTATAGCAACCCAGGTTCTGCTCACTGTTGGACCAAATGCTACATTGTAAATTTATTCCATTGGCTCTCTAAGTCCTTGCTTGTTTTCAACTCTCTTAAAGGTACAGTAAAATTACACCTTCGTAACACCTCCCCCTTAAGAAAAAAATGAACAATTATAATGGAAAGATGGCTTCTTTTATTTCAATTCTTTAAACACATTACCATAACATACAGATAACTTTAATTTAAGTTCACCTTAACATCTTCCCATATACATAAGATTGGATAATCACAAATGTCATCTAAACTTTATCAGTTAAATCCGCAATAACACATCTGCCATTACATTCTTATGGCCTGCAACATGTTTGATTTTTAAATTAAAAGTCTGTAATATAAGACTCCAATGAAATAGTCTCATATTCTTGGCTTTAAAGCGTTCTAAGAACATAAGAGGATTGTGATCAGTGTACACCAAGCAAGATTCCATAAAGGAACACTTCTTTTTTCCTGTGTGACTGCAATAAAGTGGGAAAGGATTGACTCTAAGGTGAAGTCTTTACAGACCTCCCGGAATTAATGGCAATAGAGTGACAAAAGCGCCCAGACCATCTCTCAATGTGCAAATGCAGATAATCTCAATCAGCAAGTGAACACTGAAAGCTGATGCTGACTTTACGTGACATTTTCAACCTTCTCTAAAGACCTCTTTGCTCTTATGTAGCTGGTTGTTATTAGATATCACATGATCCACCAAAATTGAATGCAGCTTCTCTAATGAGCACCGACAGAAAGATTTATTGTCAATCAGCCCCTAATAAATGCCCCAGAAGTGATTCTGAAGCACATGACTCAGCTCCTTCCCTAAGACAGTGCCAAACATGGACCACATGGTAATGCAGGCGAAAATGAGGACTGCAGATGCTGGAGATCAGAGTTAAAATTAGAGTAGTGCTGGAAAAGCACAGCAGGCCAGGCAGCATCTGAGAAGCAGGAAAATCAACATTTCAGGCAAAAGCCTTTCATCAGGAATGGCAATTCTTTGAAGAGGTGACAAGTAGGTTAGACCAGGGAAACCCAGTGGATGTGGTCTGTCTAGACTTCCAAAAGGCCTTTGATAAGATGCCACAGGGGAGGCTGCTGAGCAAAGTGAGGGCCCATGGTGTTCGAGGTGAGCTACTGGGATGGATTGAGGATTGGCTGTCTGACAGAAGGCAGAGAGTTCGGATAAAAGGTTCTTTTTCGGAATGGCAGCCGGTGACAAGCGGTGTCCACAGGGTTCAGTGTTGGGGCCACAACTGTTCACATTATTTATTAATGATCTGGATGAAGGGACTGGGGGCATTCTAGCGAAGTTTGCCGATGATACGAAGTTAGGTGGACAGGCAGGTAGTACTGAGGCAGTGGGGAGGCTGCAGAAGGATCTAGACAGTTTGGGAGAGTGGTCCAGGAAATGGCTGATGGAATTCAATGTGAGCAAATGCGAGGTCTTGCACTTTGGCAAAAAGAATAAAAGCATAGACTACTTTCTAAACGGTGAGAAAATTCGTAAAGCCAAAGTACAAAGGGATCTGGGAGTGCTAGTCGAGGATTCTCTAAAGGTAAACATGCAGGTTGAGTCCGTGATTAAGAAAGCGAATGCAATGTTGTCACTTATCTCAAGAGGGTCGGAATATAAAAGCACCATTGTGCTACTGAGACTTTATAAAGCTCAGGTTAGGCCCCATTTGGAGTACTGTGTCCAGTTTTGGTCCCCACACCTCAGGGAGGACATACAGGCACTGGAATGGTTGGTCTAACATTCGAGGAATGGCTGAGGATCCTGGGAGTTTAGAAGATTAAGGGGAGACTTAATAGAAACGTACAAGATAATACATGGCTTGGAAAGGGTGGATGCTAGGAAATTGTTTCCGTTAGGCGAGGAGACTAGGACCCGTGGACACAGCCTTAAAATTAGAGGGGGTCAATTCAGAACAGAAATGCGGAGACATTTCTTCAGCCAGAGAGTGGTGGACCTGTGGAATTCATTGCTGCAGAGTGCAGTGGAGGCCGGGACGCTAAATGTCTTCTAGGCAAAGATTGATAGATTTTTGATGTCTTGAGGAATTAAGGGCTACAGGGAGAATGCAGGTAAGTGGAAATGCCCATCAGCCATGATTGAATGGCGGAGTGGACTAGATGGGCCGAATGGCCTTACTTCCACTCCTATGTCTTATGGCAATGTAGTTGACTCTTAAACTGCCCTCTGGGCAATTGGCAATGGGTACTAAACGGTGGCCTGACCAGTGATGTCCTCATTCTGTGAATGAATAAAAAATACAGCTTTCAGCTTAAGACATAATCATGGCTACTGCTTTATCTCTTTAAACATTTGATGAAAATCATCCCTCCGATGCAGACAGTTACTATTTGTCAACCACATTGGTGAGCGACTGCATCGAATATAAACCAGATCAACTAAAGTTAGAAGGTTTCCCTAAAGAATACTGGCGAACCAATTGATTGTTACTTCAATGCACCAGCCTCATGATGACTTTTACTGTTTCCTTTCAGTTATTTTCCAAATGTCTCTTATTAACTGTGAAATTCTCATACTGCTATGGAGGGATTTGAACATAATCATCTAAAAATTGGAGCACAACCATCATTAGTCACGGGTTTTAAGATTGGCTATTCTTCCTTCAGGCTAGGCATCTGGCCTCGAGGTGTTTCTTTAAACAATAGCTAGTAACAATGGAGATTTGATAACATAGCAGCAAGGCACCTCTGCCTAGACAGCACTTGTTCCAACCTTCTAGCGGAGTTTCTCACTAAGCTACCAAGATCAGAGCTTCATCACAGCCTACCTCACAGGTTGATCTGCATTTTCATGACACTCAAATTCTTACAGGGCCCCCACTTGAATGGCAAGTTACTCTCTAAGTATTCAGCCTCCAGTCTCATATTAATTCAACAAAACACCAGCAGCTTCCCAAACTCTCAGTTCAGGCTGAGACAATTCTCAGGTCAGAGTCTGGGGAGCAGGCTTGCATCAAGATTGGTTGGGGGGTTGGGGATCAGTGTTGGAGATGGATATCCGGCTGTGGATCAGAAGTTAGTGCTTGCGGTAAGGTGAATTGGTGCAACTATCCCATTCTTGCCTCAGAGATCTTACAGCTGTCAATGCTCTTTTCATAACAAGCAATTCCAGCCATCCAGAAGTTGTAGTTAAAAGCTGGACTGAACATAATGAATCAAAAGGAAGACATTATGAATTCCTGACAGATTACAGATCACCTCAACAGATGTTTAAGGATCACTGCGTTCGGAGAAGCACAGTGAACAATACTATGTGTCATCTTCTGGTTTAAGTGATCCTTTTTACATGTCATGGAATTTGAAAAATGAAGTGTATTGTTGATAAATCTACTCCCTAAAGAGAGGAATCAGATTTCCAGGACTCTGCTTCCTTCAGGAATGGGATTTTCTGATGACCAGAAAATCATTTCTGCAACGTATCAGCAAAATCAATGTAGCAGACTCCAAAGGAATTGCCCAAGAAATTAAAGATTCCACGGAGCAGTTCTTCTCCACCTAGAGCCTTCCGAAAGTCTGCAATTAAACTGGAGAATTCAGTGGTGCCACTGAAGTTAGTAGTTATGCAGGAAATGTTAGAAAATTAAAAACTGAGACACAGTTCTGGAATCCAAACTTCTACTCCATCCTCTAATGATTCAATCGGAGATCCATAGATTCATACAACGCAGAAAAGTCCCTTCGGACCACTGACATAGCTACAACTAAAAGTGCACTAATTCCAATTTCCTGCACTTGTCCCATATCCTTGAGTGTTATGATATTTCAAGTGTTCATCCAAATATTCTTTTAAAGGTAGCAAGGTTTACACCCTCCACTACCTTCCCAGGCAGTGCATTCCAGATCCCCACTAACTGAGTGAAAGTTATTTCCCAAAATCCCCTTTGAATCTCCTGCCTCTTCACCTAAAAACTGTTTCCTCTCATAACTGATCCCTCGACCAAGGGGAATAGCTGGTCTCTATTCATATCCCTCATAATCATCTATCCCTCTGTCAATATCTCTCATAATCATGTACATTTCAATCATGTCCCTTCCTAAATTTTGATGCTCTAAAGAAAACAATTCAGGCCTATCCAGCCTCTCCTTATAGCTCAATCTCTCCATCCCAGGCAACGTCCTGGTGATTCTTCTCTAGTGCTGGCATATTCTTCCTGTAATGAAGTGACCAGAACTGCACACAATATTCCAGCTCTGGTCTGACCAAAGTTCTGTACAACTCCAACATTACCTCCTTGCTCTTATGCTCTATTCTATGACTGATAACAGGAAATGTGCCTTCTTAACTGTCTTATTCAAGTACCCAAGACCCATCTGTTCCTCTAAGCTACTCAGTATCCTGCCAATGTCCAATGATATCATAGAATAGGTGCTGTACTGTAGCAGCAATATTTAAACCATTCATTATTTGCTGGGATGCGGGAGGTGCTACGTGGGGGAGGAGCTGCTGCTACTGGGAAATTCCTGTGGGAAGTGGGAAGATTGAGAACCACTCATCGTTTAGCCTAAGCATCAAAAATAAGGTTGCCTCTTAACTATCCTTCCGTGCTGGTAAATGCTATCAAACCGCTACATGATGCCCACCATCAACTGCTAAGGGGCAACAGGAGATAGGCAACAAATACCAGTCTTTCCAAGGACACTGGCAACTTATGAATGAAAATAAACATGGAAAGAATGTCATCATTCGGCCATTCACAAAGAAACAAGCTGCCTGCAGCCTACATACTGCAGGAGGACCAAGGGAAGCATCACTTTGAGAGGCAGCCAAGGTGAAGCCACAGTTCTGGCAACGCACCAACCTCAGTGCTCATGCCAGGTGCAGTGTCTCATCAAAACAAGCAGTGAACTGCCCACACTGAGGACTCTTAATTTGCCTGGACTTGGCTAACCCCATTTCTTACATAGTTTGAATCTGACTGAGTTTCTTCCAATGTTGTAAAACAGAGCAGCCAAATTCCTTTGTACAATTGTAGGCTGCCACAAGGCCTGCATGAACTAATTTACTGACTGACATTCAGATTCTCTGGTGTGAGAGCGAGGCAGAAAAAAAATCAAACTTGGCATTAAGAGGACCGGAAGGTAAAGGAAATTGAAAACACAAATTTTCCATTCGTACCACTCTTAAAAATACTTTAATTGGGCTACTGTTGTCAAGTAATCAAAAACAGAATTTTGCTTAAAGGTCAAATGTTTAAAATATTAAACAAGTACACATTGACAGTGAATACATGGGTTGGAGTTTGGATGAGGTCATGTTAAACTTCAAGAGATGTGCTGCAGTGAATCCTACATCTGGGGTCCTGTGGTTAAGCCTTGTTAGTATGTTTCATGGGGTTGAACATCTGCTGTTTGAGGACTTGGAGATGTCAAAGCCAATGTATTCGACATGAGGTTCCACACATTCTCTTGCCACAGGGCTGAGGCTTCATGCACAAATACTACTTAGTGTGGCGACATGTCATGCATCCTGCAGAATAATGCTGATGTAACTGAACTTGTAATTCATGAATTTAAAAGTGATCGATTTGTAAAGGCGGACATTGCAACGCAGCACCACAGAGATTAGTACTATTGTCTCTCAGTGCCAGGGCTCCAGGTTTGATCCCAACCTTGGGTGACTGTGTGGAGCTGCACATTCTCCTTGTGCCCACAACCACCTAGTGAAGGAGCAGCGCTCCAAAAGCTAGTGGGCTTCCAATTAAACCTGTTGGACTGTAACCTGCTGTTGTGTGATTTTTAACTTTATCCCTGCATCTGTGTGTGTTTCAAGGCTGGTACAATTGCAACATTTAAAAGGCATCTGGATGGGTACATGAATAAGAAGGGTTTAGAGGGAATTGAAATGAATTGAAATGAATTGAATTGAATTTATTGTGACATGTACCAAAGTGAAAAGCTTTGTCTTGTGAGCAATACAGGCAGATCACAGAGTTAAGTAGCATAGATAAGTAAATAATAGGTAAACAACGGCAAAAAGAAAAACACAGGTACAGGTGAATGTAAGAGTTTGTGAGTCCATTCACTATTCTAACAACTGTAGGGTAGAAACTGTTACAAAACCGACTGGTGCATATGTTCAGGCTTCTGTACCTTCTCCCTGATGGTAGAGGTTGTAGAAAAACATTGCCAGGGTGGGATGGTCTTTAAGAATGTTGGTGACCTTTCCTTGACAGCGGGCCTGGTCGATGGATTCTATAAATAGAAGGTTGGCTTTTTTGATTGTCTGGGCCGAGTTCACCCCTCTCTGTAACCATCTCTGATCTTGAATAATATAGTTGCCACACCAGATAGTGATACATCCAGACAGAATGCTCTCGATAACACACCTATAAAAGTTGGCAAGGGTATTTGCTGGCAGGCCAAATTTCCTCAGCTGTCTGAGGAAGAAGAGACATTGTTGGGCCTTTGTAACCAGTGCGTCCACATGAAGAGTCCAAGAAAGCTTGTGGATGACCACTCCCAGGAGCTTGATGCTCTCCACCCTTTCCACCTCTTTGTTGTTATATAGGTCAAATTCTGGTAAATGGGACTAGATTAATTTAGGATATCTGGTTGACATGGATGACTTGGGCTGAGGGTCTGTTTCTTTGCTGTGCATATCTATGATCCTATAGGCTGATTATGTGAAGTGATTTGGGAAAACATCTGGTCAGGTTAAGCAGTGTTTGTATATGACGGCTCAGTTTTGTGCCAAGAGTATACATGGAATCTCATGCAGGATTGTGTGATACTGCATTTTAGCTCCTACAGCCAGTGATCACAATGGAGGTCCCATAGACCGTCAATTAGACATAACTTACGGCCCTCCAGCCTAGGAATCCTGCTTAAGGGAGTCAACTTTACCATCTCTAATTTGAAGGAGTTGTTGGTTGGCAGCTGTTATGTGTAAAAATGCCCCATTTCCAGTTAATTAATGTGTACACCCTGGTCACATCAGTAGGTGATCACTCATCCTTCAGTAGCTCCAACCTCTGCTGGTAATGTCCAGTGACTTCAACTATATCATCAATCTGGCTGGACAATCCTGACATCAAGCCAGTGTTCTCCTCCATCCACTGTCTCCTACTCGCTGACTGTCACTGTCAGGAAGAGCCCAAGATGTAGGAAACTTGGAAAGTGATTGTGATTCTGCTGACCCCAGACAATATCAAGGAGCTCAAAAGGGATTCCGTTGGGAAGAAATCAAAGCAAACATCAAGAGGTTCTTCATCTTCCACAAGTGTTCAGAAGGCAAGACAGAAGCAGAGGAAAATGCTTGTTCTGAGACAAATTGGGCATGTATAGATGGTGCAGGTTCAAGGGATGCCGGTGTTTTGGTGATGTACATCTTCTGGATGGTGCATTGTTATGGTACGATGTGGTAAGAGGCGGCAGAAATCAGATGTGAGAGACCCCATTGAGAATTAGTGAAGGGTTTGGTAAGCCCTGGCTAGGGATCTTGCTAGGCTTTATGAAGAGAAAAACATCAAAAGAAAACCTGATGCAACATGGATTTAGCTAAAACAACATAAAATTCATCCTCTAAATTCATTTTGTCTGACAGAAAGATATAAACAAGGGAAGGGGCCTTTAATAAATTAAGTTCGTTGCAACTAACCAAGGGGGCGGGTGAATAAGGAAAGGGAGCCAGTTCCACCCTCCTCAAACAAGAGCTTAATGAGTTGGCTATCCACCCAAAACCATAACACCATTGGAGAACCTCACCTTTAGGATGAATACAACTGACAGGCTTACAGAAGGCCTTTCACAGACATTATAGCTGTACGATGATGTGCTCTCCACAATGGGGAGGGAATCTGCAACTGGATTCAACTTCCCTCCAAGTTTCTATCAATGGGTGGGAAATGGAAAACTTTCCTATCAAACCTGGAGTCAGACAAGGCTGCCTTCTCTCCCTTATCCTGTTTGTCTGATGCAGAGAACCTTTGGCTGAGTTCATCAAGAAGGATGCAGATATAAGAGTACTGATTATCTTGGATAGTGGGAGCATACAGATGAAGCCTCCCTCTACATGGATGACATCACCATGTTCTGCTATAATTTATTATTGATGCACAGAATGATGAGGAACTGCAACCAGATGGAACTGAACTTGGAATCCAATAGATGCAAGAATGAGGCCATTTTGTTGGGGACTAGGCCAAATGATTCTTTGTACATCAGGTCAGGATTTGGATCAGACTGGCACTGAGTATTAATGGTCAGGCAAAAATCTGGTCATGTGGAACAATGCTCACTCTCCATATGGGAAAGAACCTGGTGTGATATGGCCTCAAAGTAACTGTACATGGCGCAGGTCTGACCCTTTCTCATATTAGGGCTGGTGCCATACACCCATTGGGTAAAATAGGCTCAATTTTTATTTGTTCACCTGAAAGCGACAGTTTACGTTCTGTAGTTATCAGCCTTAAGCTGAGTTTTCAATGGATCCAGTGAAAGAGTAATTAAAACCAATTGAAACTAGATCCTCAATAAGTGACTCAGATGCACCTTTTGTATTAGGAGCATACTTGAGTGGCAACTAGCACTTGAACATTGAAGTTAAATGCTTCAAGGAGTTCAGAGGGAGGAAGGGAAAACAGTGTTCCATTGCATTGGCCTAATCTTTTTCAGCCTCCAGGAATTGACTCTTTCCTTGTTACAGAAGATGAAATTATTAATTGGTCAGTATCTGGTAAGTGATCAAGAGTTATTCTATTCCAAAGGCTCAAAATAGTTTAGTGGTTGGTGGTAAAGTTAATGAAATACATAACCATAGCTTGAGGTAAGAGTTTATGAGCTAGGGGCTGAATGACAGACTCTGTGAAGTACTGCAGAGTTGGGGAAAGTTACCTGGAGTTAATTACACCTCCCTGGAGTTGGATTGTCTGATTTGGTTAGTTTTCAGGGACAGGATAGTGTGACTCAATTTAATGTCCAATGCCTCAGCCTTTGCAGTTGCCTAACAGATTGGAAATGCTTTCAGATTGTCTGGATGAGGATGAGGGCTGCAAGGTGCCTGAGCTGCCTGACCATGGTACCATGGTATGGGAAGCCACGCAGGGAGATGAGCGGTTGGTAAGAAGGATGTAGTATTAGTAGGGGACAGTATAGTCAGGGGATTGACCCCATTCTGTGCAGTAAAGAGTGAGAGTACAGATGGCTGGGTTGCCTTCCCAGTGTCAGGATTTAGGACATCTGCTAAGGTGGGAGAGGAGTTTGGAGTGGAGTTTGAGAAGGGTAGATCCAATCATATCGCTAGCAATGCCATTGACAGGACAAAGAAGCAGGTCCTATTTAGTTTATTTGAGGAGCCAGGCATTAAACTAAAAATGAGAAACTTAAAAGCTACAATCTCTGCATTATTTCCTGAGGTATATACAAATTGTCATCATGCAAATCAGATTAGAGTGAAAGAGAGATAAATGTGAGGTGTGGGAAAAGTGGTTTCAAGTTTGTGGGACACTGGCAAAAATGGGATCTATACTGATGAGATGGTCCCAGCATGGTAAAGGTGAGAATCTGATATTCTTGCCAGGCACACTGAAGTAGATGGGATTTTAAACTGGATGTGGTTCAGGGATCAAAGTTGACAAGACATGGTAAATCAAACTTAAGAGTCAAGACCAAAAAGAAAGATATTAATACAGGAAATGATAAAGAGACCATGACAGGAAGGGAGACAATATATGAGAGTTGGCAAACAGGTATGACTAGAATTTAGAAAAAGAGTAAAGGAATAAAACTAAAGACTCTGTATCTGAATACAGATGCAGTGGTAGATATTATTAAAGGGGATATTTCAGATATATCTATACAACATGGATATGTTTCAATGAGGAAGAAAAATTCTCAGGAATGGACCAAACATGGAAGATGGGTTAAAAACAGTATCAAACTATAAGAAAAAGCGTTTAATATGCAAGGAGAGGTGGCAGGTCAGAACACTGGACAGAATGTAAAAAAACAGAAAAGAATGACCAAACAATAGTAAGGAGAGAAATGTTAGAGCATGAGAGAAAGCTAACCGGAAACATAAAAATAAAAAGTAAGAATCTCTATCAATATCCTCAGAAGGAAAATATTTACAAAGTGAGCATTGGCCCTACAGAAAGTGAAATTAGAGAATTAATGATGGTAAATTAGGAAATAACAGATGAATTGAGAAGGTATTTTGCGGACTTCACTACAAAAGATATAAGTAACATTCCAGAAGCAGTGATACATTAGGAAATGGAAGGGAAGGAGGGACCAGCAAAAATCACAATCACCAGAGAAGTATTACTGAAATAAATTGTCAGAGCTGGGGTCTGTTAAGTATATGGGGCCTGATGGATTTCACCTCATGGTTTTAAAAGAATGGCTAGTAAGATAGCCAACTTCCTTGTTTTGGGGATGGTCCCATTTGATTGGAAAATGGTAAATGTAGCTGCTTTTTTTGAAAAAGGGGGCAGACAGAAAGCAGGATAATACAGGCCTGATAGCTTAACAGCTGTCACAGGGAAAATGATAGAAGCCATTATTTAAAAAGTTATGGCAGGACACTTGGTTAACTTCAAGGTAATCAAGCAGATTCACCATGATTTTGTGAAAGGGAAATCATGTTTGAATAATCGATTTGAAGAAGTAACAGGTGCTGTGGATAAAGGGGAACTGGTATTGCACCTGGATTACTAGAAAGCATTTAGGAAAATGTCACACCAAGGGTTGTTGCAGGAAATAAAAGTGCATGGTGTCAGGTTTCCGGTATTGGCATGGATAGGTTGGCTGGCTAACAGACAGAAGAGACTAGGTATAAATGGTCTCTTTTCAGATCAGTAATTGAAAATGAGTATCACAGGAATTGGTGTTGGCTCCTTAACTGTTTATAATTTATATAAGAAAAACTTAAATGAAGGGTTGGATGAGATGGTTTCCAAATTTACTAACAACACAAAGACAGATAGGAAAGTAAGTTGTGAAGAGGACATAAGGAGGCTATATTGATAGGATAAGTGAGTGGGTAAAGATGTGGCAAATGGAATATGATGTGGGAAAATGTGAAGTTTTCCATTTTCACAGGGAGAATAAAAAGCAGCATACAGTTGGTCTGTTCTTGTGCGATCTCACACAATAGCTGCACCATTTAAACTAATGGGGCCCAAATCATGTTATAGCCAATACAGGTAAGGAAAAGTCACTTTTACAAATAACAGCCTAAATTCTTCATTCGTGCTAAAGTCAATTCGCATTGAAGGAAAATGGAACTGACTATATTGCCTGAAAGTTCTGAAATGTCAGAGCTGACGTGCAGACGGATATTAGATTAGATTACTTAGTGTGGAAACAGGCCCTTCGGCCCAACAAGTCCACACCGACCCGCTGAAGCGCAACCCACCCATACCCCTACATTTACCCCTTACCTAACACTACGGGCAATTTAGCATAGCCAATTCACCTGACCCGCACATCTTTGGACTGTGGGAGGAAACCGGAGCACCCGGAGGAAACCCACGCAGACACGGGGAGAACGTGCAAACTCCACACAGTCAGTCGCCTGAGTCAGGAATTGAACCCGGGTCTCAGGCGCCGTGAGGCAGCAGTGCTAACCACTGTGCCACCGTGCCGCCCATATGAGTTTCCCAATGCATGAACTCAAAATGTTAGTCTACAGGAGTTATGAAAGCTAATAGAATATTAACATTTTGATAAAATGGCAATCAAATACAAAGGCAGGGAAATAATGCTTCAATTGCAAGGGCAGTCATGAGATCACATCTGGAATACTATGTATAGTACATCATCTTTAAGGAAGGATTTAAATGTATTGGACACAGTTTAGAAAAGATTTACTGGACTAATACCTGGAATGATTAGGAAATGATGGGCAAGCTAGGCTTGCAGTTTGCAAGTCAAGGGTCACTCATTTAAAACTGAGGTGAGGCAAACGTTTTGCTCTGAGGGTCATGAGTCTTTGTGACTTTCTTCCTTAGAAAGCAATGGAAATTTAGTCCTTGAATATTTTTAAGGCTGAAGTGGATTTCAATTCCTTGCTTAGCAACAGTCAATGTTATTAGGACAGGAGGAAATGGATTTGAGGTTACAATCAGATCAGCCATGGTCTTATTGAATGTTGGGGTAGGTTTAAAATGGACGAGGAGAAAGTGAGGTCTGCAGATGCTGGAGATCAGAGCTGAAAATGTGTTGCTGGAAAAGCGCAGCAGGTCAGGCAGCATCCAAGGAACAGGAGAAGGGCTTATGCCCGAAACGTCGAATATCCTGTTCCTTGGATGCTGCCTGACCTGCTGCGCTTTTCCAGCAACACATTTTCAGCGTAGGTTTAAAATGGCTGAATAGTCTGCTGCTGCTCCTGAATACATATTTTTATATATTCACACTCCTGTACTGTGGCAATAACCAATCCATCTTCCACTTCTGCAGGAGGCCAAAGATGCTCCCTATTCATAGAGACATGATGTACACACCTCTAGACTAAAGGGGGAGAAATCATACCCAACGTTGCCATTTCTGAGAGCAGCTACATCCATCTGCGCTATGGCCCTCACTATTAAAACAATGTTCTATCTGTCCCCATTGTTGTGAGGGAAGGGCTCTGCCAAACTACTGCAAGATCCTCCATGAACTATTCCATCCCCTAACGGACAGAATTGTAAAGAAAAATACCTTGACCACAAATCCATCAGGCAGCAGTCAGAACAGAATGTCCTTTATACCCTGTATGTATAGGATAGGGGCATGTCCTGGTGATGGTTCCCTAAGCAGACTGTCAAAGGCATTCATCAAAGTCTCATCTCCAAAAATTAATTTAAAAGAAAACAGCAAAATGTAGCTCAGCTAGTGCTGAAGAAGACCCTCTCCATTAACACAGGTGTAGAGGAAAAGCAGAAAATTTAGTGCCGTATTCAAGAGAGAGAGTGAACATTTCCACTCGGTGGGGCTTTGGGCACTTTTACACATTCAATCAATGAAGACATATTGTGATTCTGTCCTCTAAAAAATTAGCTTCTCAAATTCCAATTTGCCATCAGCTGAGCAAGTTTGTCTGCTGGGATCATAAATCAGGAAATGATTCTTCATGTGTCAGCCACAAAGAATCAGAGACAATGCACACTAGCTTAAATAGTCCAAAGGTTCCTTTTTCATAATTATCCTGGAAATATCCAAATTCATTTGCCTTTACAGCAGTCCTGGTGCTCCACCCTGCTTGCACGCTGTGCTTTGAGAAACGAACAGCCTGCCAACTCTGACTAACCCCGAAAGGACAGGTTCAGTGTAAACATTGCCATATAATGCAATCACAGGCGAAAGTGCATGACCACACCAAGTGTGCAGAGAGTGAAGGGAAACAGATGTGCTTTGCTAAATAAAACTGATGTCTTTCCAGATTTCCACATTCAGAATATGGCAAGTAATGATAGCTGCAGCTGTACCCACACACACCCAGTTAAGGGGATAGTGCCCCACATACGACTATATTAAACTGAGCAGAGGCCAATCATACCCATTAAAACAACAAGTCTCCTACTTACCTCCATTAGAAACACACACACACACTCCCCTGTCACATTTCCAAATACTCACATCACATCTACCAAAATTCCTGAATCCTTTCCCTTTCTTGTATATTCCCTTGGCCCCTGTTATAATAAAAGAAACATAGAACATAGAATGTAGAACAATACAGCACAGAACAGGCCCTTCAGCCCACAATGTTGTGCCGAACACTTGTCCTAGCTTAAGCACCTATCCATGTACCTATCCAATTGCCGCTTAAAGGTCACCAATGATTCTGACTCTGCCACTCCCACAGGCAGCGCATTCCATGCCCCCACCGCTCTCTGGGTAAAGAACCTACCCCTGACATCCCTCTATACCTTCCACCCTTCACCTTAAATTTATGTCCCCTTGTAACACTCTGTTGTACCCGGGGAAAAAGTCTCTGACTGTCTACTCTATCTATTCCCCTGATCATCGTATAAACCTCGATCAAATCACCCCTCATCCTTTGCCGTTCCAATGAGAAAAGGCCTAGCACTCTCAACCTATCCTCGTACGACATATTCTCCATTCCAGGCAACATCCTGGTAAATCTCCTCTGCACCCTCACTGAAGCTTCCACATCTTTCCTAAAGTGAGGCGACCAGAACTGCACACAGTACTCCAAATGTGGCCTTACCAAGGTCCTGTAAAGCTGCAACATCACCTCACGACTCTTGAATTCAATCCCTCTGCTAATGAACGCTAATACACCATAGGCCTTCTTACAAGCTCTATCCACATGAGTGGCAACTTTCAAAGAGCGATAAACATAGATCCCAAGATCCCTCTGCTCCTCCACCTTACTAAGAACCCTACCGTTAACCCTGTATTCCGCATTCTTATTTGTCCTTCCAAAATGGACAACCTCACACCCCTCACACTTGACAGGGTTGAACTCCATCTGCCACTCCTCAGTCCAGCTCTGCATCATATCTTTGCAGCCGACAACAGCCCTCCTCACTGTCCACAACTCCACCGATCTTCGCATCATCTGCAAAGTTACTGACCCACCCTTCGACTCCCTCTTCTAAGTCATTAATAAAAATTACAAACAGCAGAACTGATCCCTGCAGAACTCCACTTGTAACTGGGCTCCAGGCTGAATATTTACCATCTACCACCACTCTCTGAATTCGACCGGTTAGCCAGTTCTCTATCCAACTGGCCAAATTTCCCACTATTCCATGCCTCCTGACTTTCCGCATAAGCCTACCATGGGGAACCTTATCAAATGCCTTACTAAAATCCATGTACACTGCATCCACTGCTCTACCCTCATCCACATGCTTGGTCACCTCCTCAAAGAATTCAATAAGACTTGTAAGGCAAGACCTACCCCTCACAAATCCGTGCTGGCTGTCCCTAATCAAGCAGTGTCTTTCCAGATACTCATAAATCCTATCCCTCAGTACCCTTTCCATTACTTTGCCTATCACCGAAGTAAGACTAACTGGCCTGTAATTCCCGGGGTTATCCCTATTCCCTTTTTTGAACAGGGGCACAACATTCGCCACTCTCCAGTCCCTTGGCACCACCCCCATTGACAGTGAAGATGAAAAGATCATTGCCAACGGCTCTGCAATTTCCTCTCTTGCTTCCCACATAATCCTGGGATATATCCCATCAGGCCCAGCGGACTTGCCTATCCTCAAGTTTTTCAAAATGCCCAACACACCTTCCTTCCTAACAAGTATCTCCTCTAGCTTACCAGTCCATTTCATACTCTCCTCTTCAACAATATGGTCCCTCTCATTTGTAAATACTGAAGAAAAGTACTCATTCAAGACCTCTCCTATTTCTTCCGGCTCAATACACAGTCTCCCACTACTGTCCTTGATTGGACCTACCCTCGTTCTCGTCATTCTCATGTTTCTCACATAGGCATAAAAGGCCTTGGGGTTATCCTTGATCCTACCCGCCAAAGATTTTTCATGCCCTCTCTTAGCTCTCCTAATCCCTTTCTTCAGCTCCCTCCTGGTTATCCTGTATCCCTCGAAAGCCCTGTCTGAACCTTGTTTCTGAGCCTCCTTCTTCCTCTTTACTAGACATTCAACCTCCCTCGTCAACCAAGGTTCCCTCACACGACCATCTCTTTCCTGTCTGACAGGTACATACATATCAAGGACACATCGTATCTGTTCCTTGAAAAAGTTCCACATTTCAATGACATTCTTCCCTGACAGCCTATGCTCCCAACTTATGCTCCTAAGATCCTGTCTTGCAGCATCGTATTTACCTTTCCCCCAATTGTAAAACCTACCCTGTTGCACGCACCTATCGCTCTCCATAACCAAGGTGAAAGTCACAGAATTGTGGTCACCATCACCAAAATGCTCACCCACTTACAAGCCCATCACTTGTTCCGGTTCGTTACCGAGTACCAAATCCAATATGGCCTCCAAAACTTTGGACTTGCTCCTTGAAGACAACAAATTGAATTCAAAAGATGCTTTTAGTAAAGCATCTCAGTCTCCAGGCACTCCACAGGAACAACACTTAACAGTGAATCACAGAAAAAGACTTTAGGAGAGTTGTTCATAAGCTTGCTCAAAGAGTCATCTTTAAAGTGTCTCTTACAGGAGAAAAAATAAGGTGGACAGACCAAGAGGGATAGAGAGCGAATTCTGAGCTCAGGCTGCTGATGGTACAGCCACTAATAGTGTTGTACAGAAAATCAGGAGATGCAGGGGGCCAGAACCGGCAGAGAACAGAGGTTTCACAAGATAATAAATTTGGAAGATAAAGCCAATCCCAGTTACAGTGACTGTGAAACTGTCCTCAATTTTTGAAAACTTCATCTGGGTCACTAATGCCCTTCAGGGAAGGAAGTCTGCTGTCCTTATCTAATCTACATATACCTCCAGACCCACAGTAAAGTTATTGACTCGTTACTGCCTTTGGAGATGGCCTCTCAAGCCACCCAGTTCAAGGACAATTAGAGATGGACAATAAATATTGGTCTTGCCAGTGACTGCTAGTATACTGAATGAATTGGAAAAGTATAGAAGTATGTGGACAGGAAAATTTGAAGGTAAGAACAGGAACTTTGAAACACAGATTTTATGTGGGTCATTGTTGGACAGGGAGCAGAAGTAAAGCAAAACAGAGTTTCACACAAACACAGCGCTTTGGTCGGTAAACAGAGGGAAGCTATTTCCTGTGCTGAGGATTCTACAACCAGGGGCACAACCATAAAATGAATCAAACTACTCAAGCATCATGTCAGGGTGGAGTCACAATGGATAGTAGAAATGTGGAGCTATTTCCCCCAGAAAGATTAACTGAAAACTTAAAAACTGGGACTGTGAGATTTGTTAGACAAGGATATTAAGTGTTACAGAACCAAAGCCAATAGATGGAGTTGTATATGCATAAGATAATGGAATTGAAGAATGGAAGAAGTTCAAAGGACTGAATGGTCTCCTCTCATTCCTGTGCTCTTCAGTTTTAGTTAAGCTTAAGTTTCTGGAGAGTGGAAAGTGAGAGGCTGGCCAGGAAAACATTGAAATAATCAACAATAGAGGTAACAAAAACCTGACTGAGGTCCAGCAGCAGTTGGGTTATGGCAAAGACACAACAGCGCAATATTTCAGAAGTGGACATATGTGGTAAAAGCTCAACTAGATGTCAAATGTGATACCAAGATTAGGAACAGGCTTTAAAAAAAGGAAAGAACTGCAGATGCTGAAAATCAGAAACAAAAACAGAAATTGCTGGAAAAGCTCAGCAGGTCTGGCAGCATTTGTGGAGAGAAATCAGATTAATGTTTCAGATCCAATTACCCTTCTTCAGAACCCTATTCTTGGGAACAGGCTAGTTCAGTCTCAGATATTTAGAAAAAGGAATGGAGACAATGGCTAGGAAATAGAATTTAAGGTGGAGCAAAAGCAAGCTCTTTCAGTCTTCCTTCTATTTTACTGGAGTCAGTTTGAATTAACAAATATTGAACAAGCAGGACGATAAATCTTTTTTCATTTCTATCTCCCTTCCCAGCTTTATTAATTTTCACTTGCCTTTTTTCACCTCACAATATGCTTCACTCACCATCTCTCTCTCTCTCTCTCTCTCTTTCTCCCCCGGAATTTCATAATACTGTGCCTTAGTTTCTCTCATCACAGCAAATAAAGAATCATATCAAAACAGAAGGTTTCTCAGAAAACCGATGGTCTTTTTGTAGGAAGAATATTTTCTCGATTGTGTTTAGCTGAGTCCATGTATGTTGGATGAAGCTGAACTCCACATTATGAAAGAGGAGCCAGAGCTGTGGGTGGTCAACAAGCAGCCTTCAGCATTGACAATTATACTCCAGCAGCTGGAAGTTAAAATCACCCAAGATAATAACAGCACTCCAAAGTGATCACTCAGATCAATCAGCAGCCAAGAAACTCAGGGCACTTATATAGCTTACTTCAACATCACTGCATCCATGCAGGGGGCATAGAAGATGACAAATAGCAAACGTATGCAGGAAGAGGAAAGGACAGTACATAGTATCACCACCACTGACACCAACATCAACGATAAAAACACCACCAACACCAGCACTGACACTGGCATCAATACAAACACTATCAGTGACACCAACAAAAACAACACGAACACCAACATCAAAGCCAGAACCAACACCAACACCTGCATCAACACCAAAGCTATCACCAACACCAACAACAAAAACATGACTAACATCAACATCAGCACAAACACTTTCACCAAACCAGCACCAGTTAGCACTGCTGTATCACAGTGCGAGACACTCAGTTCAATTTTTGCCTTGTGCATCTGTGTCTGTGTGAAATTTGCACATTCTCCCCGTGTCTGCATGGGTTTCCTCCCACAATCCAATAATGTTCAGGCCAGGTGAATTGGCCATGCTAAATTGCCCATAGAGTTAGGTGCATTAGTCAGGAGTAAATATAGGGTAGGGGCGGGTTACTCTTCGGAGGATGGATGTCGACCTGTTGGACCAAAGGGCCTGTTTCCATACTGACTAACAAAAAATAAATGAGCTCAGCACCTCCACCAGAACTAACACCAAGCAAAGCATCAACATCAATACCAACACCAACAACAATGTTACCAGTATTAGCCAGTTGAGTTCTTTCTGCAAATTCACGGGCCTTTTTGGATGTTCCTCGGTTCTTGTTGACGATGCTGTACATTTGATGGTCAGCTGTCTTTTTTTTAATTGGCTGGCTGTCTGAGTTAGTAAGCTGACTATTTGTTATTCACAAATCTTGAATTTCCCTGTTATTTTCATCAAACCAGTCCCAGTTCTTTGTGGTGCTGAGTCCAATCATCTCATTAAAAGTATCCAGGACTGCAACTTTGATATTTTTATTCCCAAAGTTTCACTGCAACAGAATTAGTAGTGACATCAGAGTATCTCTCCCCACCCACCTCCCCAACCCCCGGAATGGTGATTAATAGCTTACACTGCAAAGTGAGGGTCGCAGATTGCTGACACCATAGTGAAGGAAGATTTGTTGTCACCAGGTCTGTTCTTGAGTTTAGACTTTAAATAGGAGTTCAACTTTGAGTGAATGAGCTGGTTCTTTCCATAACAGTCGGCAGGGGCATGATTTCGGTATGCAGAAATAGTTTAGGCGACACTGGTACACCAAGATGCTGTTTATCAGATGACAATGTTCAACATGAGGATGCATCCATGTGCATTTGAAGCGATGTCGTTTATGGAGAGTTGGTTTTCTGCACAGAGGTCAAAGAGAGTGACTCAAGAAACTTCATGGTTCTGACAGCTCTTCTCTATGGCCGAATCTCACTCTTTACAGAACCATTCAGCTCCAACCCATCTGCAAACTACATGTCAATGACCGCTGGAACCAGCAGTTGTATAAGCAGTATTCACAAAGAGTTTCGGATTGCTTGCCATAAAAATATGCACCAACCCTCCAGCAATTCTTGGTTTTAAGACAGTATCTTTCTCATTTCAGGTCATAACTGAAAGTAGAAAAATGAAAAAAAAAGTCTTCACACTGTCATAGGGCAATGCAGTTGCCAAGAGGGCAATTTTGTCCTTAGCTGGGGCATTCTGGATGAGTTCACGGGAATGACTGTGCTGTCACATCACAATTGGTTCCTATCTTACCTGAATCTCTTCTTACACCGGCTCAGTTGGGAAACACCTCTAAGCAAAGTCACAGTAAACATCCTGTGACAAATTAAACTTTCTCTCTTGGTCCTTCTCAAATTGCTCCCTGCCTTTGACAACTAGAGCTCATCCCTCTGCCCAGCTATCTGGAATTTCATTCTTACCAATAATTGTAGCCAGAGACAGGGAGAAAGTGGGGGTCTGCAGATGCTGGATTTTCTGCTTCTTGGATGCTGCCTGACCTGCTATGCTTTTGCAGCAACACACTCTCGACTACAACCAGAAGCACACTGGCAATGGCTTCTCTTCCTGCTCTTGCACTATTATCTCTGGTTTCCATCAATGATCAAACTTTGGTTTGTCCTATTTCTCATCTACATGATACCCTTGGCAACATCAGTTAAAAACACAGGATTCATTTTCATAAGTACATTGATGAAACCTTTCCCTATACTACCACCTTTCTCGACTCCTTCCTGGTCTCGAAATTGTCAGTCTGATTTTCAACATGCTGTACTGGATAAGCAGAAATTTCTTCAGATTACATACTGAGAAAACTGAACCCAGTGTCTTCAAACCCCATCAAAAACAATGCCCCTCACCATCAATGTCATCACTTTTCTCAGAAAGTCCCAAAGCTGAACCAGACAGTTTGCAACATAGGCATCATAGCTGACATCAATGTATGCATCCAACTAGATACAAATGCCATCATTGAACCCAGCTATTTACAGCTCTGTAATGTAACCCAGAATCACTCTTCGCTCTGCTCATATGCTGTTGAAACTCTTGGCCAGGTTTTTATTATCTCTAGAACTTGTCAATTGCAACACACTCCTGGCTGGTTTCCCATGTTCTATCATCCATAAACAGGATATCATCCGGTGTGTACTGCCCACGTCCTGTCAAGTTCCACTCAACCATCAACCCAGAGCTCACTGACCTTCATTGGCTCCCAGTACAGCAGCATTCCAGTTTTCAAATTCTCATCTTTACTTGCAAATCTCTCCATGGTGCTGCCCCTCACTTTCTGTGAAATCTCCTCTAACCCAACAACACTGAGATCTCTGTGCCCCTCTAATTCTGCCTCAAATATCCCTGATTTTAATCACTCCACTATTGGTGGTGTACCTACAGTTGCCAATATCTCAAGCTCTGGAATTCCCTCATACAGCTTCCTTACAGAAACACCTTAAAATCTACCACACCGATGAAGCTTGAAGTCACTTGTCCTAATATCTCCTTGTAAAACTTTGTGTTATATTTTGCTTCATGGACCTCCTGCAAAAGTGCTTGGGATGTATTAAAGAAATGATATAAATATTTTTGGGACATTGACAGGATGCAGAACTGGGCTGATAAATGGCAGATGGAGTTCAACCTGGAAAAGTGTGAAGTGATTCATTTTGGAGAGTCAAATTTGAATACAGCATACAGGGTTAAAGACAGGTTTCTTGGCAGTGTGGAAGAATGGTGGGTCTTGGAGTCTACGTCCATTGATCTCTCAAAGTTGCACCCAAGTTGATGGAGTTGTTAAGAAGGTGTATGGTGTATTGGCTTTCAATAGCAGGGGGATTGAGTTCTATGGAGCCCTGATTAGACCACACTTGGAATATTGTGTTCAGTTCTGGTCACCTTACTATAGGAAGGATGTGGAAGCTTTTGAGAGGGTGCAGAGGAGATTTACTATTATGCTGCCTGGACTGGAGGGCTTGTCTTATGAAGAAAGGTTGAGGGAGCTAGGGTTTTTCTCATTGGAGCAAAAAAGGATGAGAGGTGACTTAATAGAGCTGTATAAGATGATGAGAGGCATAGATAGAATGGTAGTTAGAGACTTTTTCCCAGGGTAGAAATGGCTATCACAAGACGGCATAATTTTAAGGTAATTGGTGGAAGGTTTAAGGGAGATGTTTGAGGTCAGTGCTTTACACAGAGTGTGGTGTGTGTGTAGAATGCCAGCAGTGGTGGTAGAGTCAGATACATTAGGGACATTTAAGTGACTCTTAAATAGGCACATGAATGATAGTAAAATGAAGGGTATGTAGCTTAGTTTGATCTTAGAGTAGGATAAAAAGTTTCTGCACAACATCAGAGGCCGAAGGGTTTGTACTATGCTGGACTATGTTCTATAAATTGTTATTGCAGTAAATACATACCTGTATCTTTTGTTTGGGAAAAAAATTGAAGCATTAAGTTCCACTCATGTCTACGTGTGAACATCTGTCTCTCAGAGTGAGTTGAATGCCTTTCCATGTGTATGTGTGCCTGTGTGTGATACTGTATTTCACTGTACATTATATACATATAAATGTGCTTGTGTACATCATATCACTGCACGTGAGGAAGTAGGAGGGCTCAAAGGGCCATGAAATGTCCTTTGCAAGTAGGATTACGGAGAATCCCAAGACACTTTGAATGCATATTTTGAGCAAGAGGGTAGCTAAACAAAGGGCAGGTCTACTCAAAGACAAAGGAGGGAATTTATGCATAGAGCCAGAGGAAGTGGGTGAGGTCCTTAATGAGTACTTCACATTAGTATTCATCAAGGAGAAGGACATGGAGATAGTTGTTTTAGGGAGGGTTACATTGATATTCCAGAGCATATAAATATTAATAAGCATTATTACCTCTGGTGTCCAAAGATTATTCCTTGGTTGCCTCCCATTTCTCATCTATATGCTGCAACATCCTGCTACACAGGATTCATATTCATACATACACTGTCAAAACCCAACCCTACCACCACCACTCTCGACTCCTTCCCTGTCTCTGAATTGTCAGACTGTTGGGTGTCTTGATAATATTAAAGGTCCCCAGTTCCTGATGGGATCTATCCCAGCATACTGAGGGAGGCAAGAGATGAGATTCCTGGGGCCTTTACAGATATCTTTGAATTTTCATTAGCCATAGGCAAGATCCCAGAAAGTTGCAGAATAGCCAAAGTTGTTCCTTTGTTTAAGAAAAGCAACAGGGATAATTCAGGTAATTATAGACCGGTGAGCCGGAGAGAATTTATTGTATTCTTAGGGATAGGATTTCCTTGCCTTTTGAAAATAACGGACTTATAGAAATAGTCAGTATGGCGTAATGCAGGGAGGCTTTATCTCACAAAATAATTAAATTTTTTGATGAAGTGAGAAAAATGATTGAGAGTAGGTCAGTTGGATGTTGTTTACGTAGACTTTAGTTAAACATTTGACAAGGTCCTCATGCTAAGCTAGTTTGGAAAGTTAAATTCCATGGCATCCACTGAGAGTTGGTAAATTAGATACAAAATTGACTTGGCCATAGAAGATAGTTATGGAAGGGTGTTTTGCTGATTGGAGGTCTGTGATCAGTGGTGTCCCACAAGGATCAGTGCTGGGACCTCTGTTGTTTGTAATATATATATAAATCATTTGCATGAAAATGAAGAAAGTCTGATAAGTAAGTTTGCAAATGACATGAAAATTGGTGGAGTTGTGGATAGTGAGGAAGGTTGTCTGAAGTTAAATCAGGATATAGACCAGTTGGAAAATTGGGTTGATAAATTGCAGGTGGAATTTAATTCAAGTGCGAGGAGATGCATTTTGGGAGATCAAATGCAAGAGGAAAATATACAGTAAATGACAGAACCCTTAGGAATATTGATATACGTGGGATCTTGGGGCTTAAGTCAGTGTCTCCCTGAAAGTGGCAACACAAGTGGATAAGGTGTTAAGAAGATGTATGGCAGGCTTGTCTTTATCAGTCAGGACATTGAGTATAAAAGTTGGCAAGTCATGTTGCAGTTATAAAACTATTGTTAAGCCACATCTCTAGAACCATGTGCAGTTCTGGTTGCCACATTATAGGAAGAATGTGGAGGCTTTGGTGAGGATGCAAAAGAGACTTACCACGACGCTGCCTAGATTGAAGTGTATTAGCTAGAAGGAGAAGTTGGACAAATTTGGATCGTTTTTACTGGAACTTCAGAGGTTGAGGGCCAACCTGATCAAAACATATAAAATAATGAGAGGGATGGATAGAGTTGGAGTCTCTTTCCCAGAGTGGAAATGTCAAATACCAGGGGGGCTAGGTCTAAAGGAAGAGGTGAAAGGTTAAAGGAGCTTTGCGAGGCAGGTCTTTTACACAGACTCTAGTAGATGCCTGGAACACACTGTCAGGGGATGTGATAGAAGTAGATATGTCAGCAGAATTTAAGAGGCATTTAGGCATTCACATGTACAGGCAGGGAATAGAGAGATATGGATCATGTGCAGGCAGATAGGATTATTTTAGAATGGCATCATGGTCAGCACAGACAATGTGGACTGAAGGCCCTGTTCCTGTGCTGTACTGTTCTATGTTCTGTAAGGATGTACCTTCATGTATAGAAATGGATACCTTTGTATGTGAACATGTTCTTCTGTCAGTGAGTGTGAGTGTGCCTCTGCGTGCATGTGTCTGTCCACATGTGTAACTATACGTACATGTGAGTACAGACTCAATGTGATCTAATCTGTTGTCCTTAATGAGATTGCGCACTGACATAGACAGAATCTTACTTGGGTTTGCACCAGAAGATCGGCTTCTCACCAGAAATGTAGCTCAGCAAACGTCAGTGCTGCAAAGGCAGAACATGAATAGCATGGATTTTAAAAGTTGTTCAATGTAGATTTGGCTGTGTTTGTTCCCCTTGAAAGCAGTCCAGCTGGCTGTGTGCAGGGCTCAGCGGGGCTCTTGCGAGAGGCTGGGGGATGTCCACACTGACCTCTGGCCAGGCGCCAGTGAAAGCCGCAAGCCAGTTGGAGCCCAGAGCTGCACGTTCCAAACTCTTAACACAACACAGGTTGCAGCTGTGGGTGTCTCACTCCTTCGAGCTGCTCCCCAGAGCAGCTTTTATAACTTCAAGTATCGCATTCACCAAACCCCATGGGGACCCAGTGAAAAGGAAAGGGACATGACAGTGACTGGGCCTCAGTCTCCTAGAAAGGCATGACCCAATTGCTATATACCAACAGAGTAAATGAATTAGCATTACAACAACAACTTCATTTATATAGCACCTCAATGCACCAACCCACACTCCCTCCCCCACCCCACTCCCAGTGCTTGACAGGTGCAATGTGCAAGAAAGTGTGACACCAATGAAAGGAGAAAAGTTTGAACAGGTGACTAAAAGTGGGGGGAAGAAGGTAGATTTTTCAGCCACAGTTTAATGAAGATGAGAAAGATTAAGAGACAGAAAAGAAAGAGAAGGGAACTTCTAAATTTATGACCTGAAAGCAATGCCATGAGTGGTGGTGCGAGTATTTTGTTCCGATAAGATCCCAAGTAAATTCTCCAATGTGTTACAGTTCCAGATGGGATACCCAAAATGTTAAACTTTCGGGTAGGAGAGGTAACCTAGCTCCCCCTCTTTATTCACACACATGCTTAGTTGATTGTAAAAGGTTAATTTTAAAAGGACTCTTTCCTTTGTGATTACCTTTCTCCCAAACCCAAAAGAACTTATTATGCATGAAAATAAGCCAATTTAGCTTAGAGTAACAAAGTGTGAGTTTATAAATGACAAATCAGTGAAGCTAACACAGAAAATGCTGGAGAAATTTAACAGAGCATCTGTGGGGAGAAAAGCAGAGACAATATTTGAGTCCAGCATGACTCTTGTTCAGAACTTCAGCCATGAGCACATTGAAAAGCAGATTCAATAGGCTGAATGGCCTACTCCCATTCCTATATTTGCACACATTATAAATACAAGGCAAGTGCAAAACGATAAAAGTCTTAAAAAAAAGATACAGGTTAGACTCTGAGTTGGTCGTGAAGAGTCGATGGTTGAGACTTACAATTATTGCAGGGGAGATTACCAGAAGTGTTCTTTTGAGATTCTTGATTTTATAGTCAAAGTGTGCCGCTGGAAAAACACAGCAGGTCAGGGAGCATCCGAGGAGCAGGAGAACTGAAGTTTCAGACATGAGTGCTTCATCAGGAAGGGCTTTCTTGATGCTTCCTGATGAAGGGCTTAGGCCCGAAACATCAATTCGCCTGCTCCGCAGATGCTGCCTGACCTGCTGTGCTTTTCCAGCGCCACACCCTTGACTCTGATCTCCAGCATCTGCAATCCTCACTTTCTCCTAGCTGGAAAAGCACAGCACGTCAGACAGCAACCGTGGAGCAAAAGAGTCAACATTTCAGGCATGATAAAGGCGTATGCCCGAAACGTCGACTCTCCTGTTCCTCAGATGCTGCCTGATGTGCTGCGCTTTTTCCAGTGCCACACTTTTCGACTCTGACGCTCCAGCATCAGCAGACCTCACATTCTCTTAATTTTATCTTGAATAATTTCTCTTAACTGGCTTGCTCTACTCAGGGTGTGAGAGAATCTTCCTTTACTTACAGCTCAGAGGTAGGTGATATTTCCTCAACTGCGACCTTCATTGCACATAAACGCTTGAACAAGAGTGTTCAGCCCCACTGATACACTCCAGTAGAATTAAAATTGGCTTTTTAAACTTTCTTTTGCATACTCCTGTATGGTAAAATAGACATGACTGCAAGAAGTGGTCTTCTGCTGAGAGGAGACGGAATGTCAATTCCCTTGTTAACTTTGTAGTTAAGTCTCTTCTTGTTTGGAAATTTCCTGTTTATGTACGTCCATTCCACAGAATCCACAAAAGCCTTCTCCAGACAGTCACAGAATTTAAATTCACAGTTTTTCTGCAACAGACCTCCTTTTAAAAAGAGCACATTTTGGAATTAAAAGAAAAGTGTGTCAATGAATACTAATTCATCATTGTAACAATGCACATTGCCAGAGAAAGTTCGAGCACACAGATGGTGTCCTGATGTTATTAGACTTGATAGAATGTATACAAAATGTTTATCAACAGTTCCAGAGTGAAAACAGAAACAGGAAGGTATTTCGCACAGAACAACACTGGATGTAGAATAAGACTAGGTATGGAAGGCTTTTTTAAATTCATTCACTGGATGTAGGTAATATTGTCCATGCCTAACTGCTCTTGAGGAGGTGGTGGTGAGCTGTCTTTTTGAACTACTGCAGTCCATATGCTGTAGGTACACACATAATACTGTTTGGGTAAGAATTCCAAGATTTTAACCAAGCAACAGTGAGATAACAGTGACATATCTTTCCAAAGTCAGAATAGTGAGTGGCCTGGAAGGTAACTTGCCTGTGGTGGTGTTCCCATGTATCTGCTGTCCTTGTCCTTCTAGATGGCAGAGGTCATGGGATTGAAAGGTCCAGTTGAAGTAATCTTGGTGAGTTGTTGCTGTGCTACAATATACAGAATAACATCAGGAACAAAATGACACTGGATATAGAATAGCATCAAGCATGGAATAGAACAGCAAAGCTAGGATCATTCCTTGATCTTTACTATTTTTCACCTGCACACTGCCCCTCCATGATGTCAACTGAAGACAGCATTCATTTTCATAAGTACGTGGAGGTCAGCCAACTCTAATCATCACCACCCCACTCAAATGCTCCACCATTGCTAAATTATCAGGTTGCTTATCCAACATCCAGAAACTTTAGAGCAGGAATCACCTCTGTAAGGAAGACTGAAGTTGCTGTTTCTAGTTCTCACTCCAAACTCCATTCCCTACCTACTGGCTCAATCCCTCGCTCTGGCAACAGGCTGAGATTAAATCAGTCAGTTTGCAACCTCATTACCTGCAATTCTAAAATTAGCTTCTAATCTCATATCCATGAGATTATTTATCTAAGATTGTTTATTTCCACTATAGTAACATTGCCTGACTTGACCACTGTCTCAGCTCATTCACTGTTAAAGTCTTCACTCATGATTCATTACCCCTGGACTCGATTATTCAACCCAATCTTGGCTAGTCTCCCACAGTACCCTCCGAAAGCCTCTGGTCATTCAAAATTCTGCTACTCATGCCTGAACTCACAGCACGTCCCATTCCTCCTGTGTACATGGCTCACCTTTCAAGCAACAGCTTTAAAATTCTTACCCTTGTTTTCAAATCCCTCTCAATCCTTATCCCTCTCAATCTCTGTGAATCACATCCAGTCCTGCACTCTCTGCATTCCTCTTATTCTGGGCTCTGCTCCATCCCAAATTATACTTTCTTCATTCTAGCATTGATGACTATGTCTTCAATTGCTGAGGTCTCAGGAGCCAGAATCTTCCTAAACCTTTCTGTGTCGCTCCCTCATTTTCTTCCTTTAAGATACTTTCTAACCTATTACTTTTGGGTGTGAGTTTCATCTCTGACCTACTATCATCCCAAGCATGTCATGATGTTTCAGTAGATTATAGGTGCTGTAAAAATATAAGTTCTTGTTAGAACAGTATTGGGTATAGAATGACACTGGGTTTAAAGTGGCATTGGGAACAATGCCTCTGGTTTTGGAGTGAATCGGGGTACAGTAATTAGATACTGAGAGTGGCATCAGATGCAGCACTACACAGAGCAAAGATAACACAGGGAGAAGAGCAGATGTCAGACACTCCCTTTGTGGACTCTGCAGATGCAAGAGTGTTTATTCAAAGAATAAAAATGATTGAAAATGGGGAGCTAAATAAACTGACAATTCATCAAAGCTCAGCGACATTCCACTGAAGTCAACGAGTGGACATAGGCATCATTGACCTCCTTTTTAGCACAGGTTACGATCCTGCTAATCATGCCATAAGCTTCAGCACAAAGTAATTAATTCCCAACAATCACTTCATATCAGCAGAGGGAGCAATGGACAGGAGTATCAACAGCATATGGTCAGGACCTATTGAGCTATGTTAAATCTTGCATTGCATGGTCTGAGCAAGTACTTGAAGTTTCACTTTTTGGAAGGTTTTCATTGCAGCAGGATTGTCTACCCTGCGCTGCAGTTCAATAGCAAGATTTGAGCTCTCCAGTGAATGCTTGTTAATTCTGTGATGTAGACTCTCGTATGCTTCAGAGCGAGTTGCAACACTGAGCTACGTTAGACCTCCAACTTGGCAGATATCCACAGTGCAAATGTTGGACCTTAGTGGCCTTGGAGAAGGGGCAGTCTTTAGTGATGTCAGCCAGCAGCAGTGTCACTCTAGGCTTTCTGGAGAGGTGAGTTGCTGCAAGAATATCGAGTGCATATCTGAGAAATTTATAATGCCTAACAATCCAGCCAAGTCCACCGCGCATCCAAAAATATGAGGATGTAGAATTGGAGCCAAACAAACTGTATACAACAGCCCCAGACACTGAACACTATTGTTCGAGGGTGATACTACCACTTTTGCCCTTGCTGTGCACCTGTACTTAGGTTCTGGATGTAGCTCCAGAATATGAAGGCCCCACACCACTCTTCTCCCTCACTTTAACTCTGAACAAACAGGAAAACAGTGAGTTTTATGACTTTGATCAAAGCATAAAATGTGTTGCTGGTTAAAGCACAGCAGATTAGGCAGCATCCAAGGAACTGGAAATTCGACGTTTCGGGCCAGAGCCCTTCATGATGAAGGGCTCTGGCCCGAAACGTCGAATTTCCTGTTCCTTGGATGCTGCCTAACCTGCTATGCTTTAACCAGCAACACATTTTCAGCTCTGATCTCCAGCATCTGCAGACCTCACTTTTTACTCTTTGATCAAAGCAACCAGACATTAAACTGTATTTACATTGAGTTTCAAGTGGTATTGCGTGGGGTAAGGGGAGTTAGTAAACAAAATAAGCATCAGCTTTTAATAAGTGTATCCGATGGCCTAGTAATGAAAACAAGGGCCTGATGACTCCATCTCTCCCTCTCTTAATGACTCTTCACAAAGCCTCGAGAATTTTCTGTTTGGTTTTTGAACATACTGTTCAAACCCACCCCCTGCTCCATTGGCCATTTTCATTGTGGGATTTAATTCCACTCTGAGGGTGGGAGAGGCCAGAAGTAAACAATGAATGTTGTGTAGATGAATAACTTTCCATACAGAGCTGGCCAAATCTTAGAATGTACCACCAGTTCAGTAATCCCTCTAAGGATGATCCAGATGCTGGATTCAAGGATGTTAGTTTTTAATAGACAAGCAAATGACAATGCAGATCCACTGGGGCGATGGTCAATCCTTGACTAATGGGTGCAGCTGACTATATTTCTCCAAAGTAGTGACTGCAGTAAAGGAGCAGAGGTCTGAGTGCTCCATTATTGTCACCTACAGAACACATCATTGCACATCAAGTTTTACTTGTCTATGCATTGGAGGGTCAGCACCATAGGGCCTAGTTCTGTTTTAAAGATTGATCTTGACAATAGTGCTTTTATATACCCATAGGTTCCTTCATGGTGGAGTTCCCTGAGTTGAATAAATAGGCAAAATATTTTTATTTTATTCATTCACAGGATGTGGGTATCACTGGCCAGGCCAGCATTCATTGTCCAGTCCTATTTGCCTAGACGGCAGGTGAGAGTTAATCACATTCTTGAAGGTCTGGAGTCACATGTAGGCCAGACCAGGTAAGGATGGCAGTTTCCTTCTTAAAGGATATTAGTGAACTCGGTGGGTTTTTCTTGACAATCAACTTTGTAAATTTTTATGGAAAACCAATTTCACCCTGAACCAGGTCCCCAGAACATTCCCAGCAACTCCAGATGACAAATCGAGTGATAATACTATTATTTTGAATTAGTGGTGCTGGAAGAGCACAGCAGTTCAGGCAGCATCCAAGGAGCAGTAAAATTGACATTTCGGACAAAAGCCCTTCATCAGGAATAAAGGCAGAGAGCCTAAAGTATGGAGAGATAAGCTAGAGGAGGGTGGGGCTGGGGAGAAAGTAGCATGGAGTACAAGAGGTGAGTGGGGGAGGGGATGAAGGTGATAAGTCAGGAAGGAGGGTGGAGTGGATAGGTGGAAAAGAAGATAGGCAGGTAGGACAAGTCATGGGGACAGTGCTGAGCTGGAAGTTTGGAACTGGGGTGAGGTGGGGGAAGAGGAAATGAGGAAACTGTTGAAGTCCACATTGATGCCCTGGGGTTGAAGTGTTCTGAGGTGGAAGATGAGGCGTTCTTCCTCCAGGCATCTGGTGGTGAGGGAACGGCGAAGGAGGCCCAGGACCTCCACGTCCTCGGCAGAGTGGGAGGAGGAGTTGAAATGTTGGGCGACAGGCGGTGTGGTTGATTGGTGCGGGTGTCCCGGAGATGTTCCTTAAAGCGCTCTGCTAGGAGGCGTTCAGTCTCCACAATGTAGAAGAGACCACATCGGGAGCAACGGATGCAATAAATGATATTAATGGATGTGCCGATAAAACTTTGATGGATGTGGAAGGCTCCTTCAGAGCCTTGGACAGAGGTGAGGGCACAGGTTTTGCAGTTCCTGCGGTGGCCAGGATGGGAGAGTGGGTTGTAGGGGGGCGTGGACCTGACCAGGTAGTCACGGGGGGGAACGGTGTTTGCGGAAGGCAGAAAGGGGTGGGGAGGGAAATATATCCCTGGTGGAGGTGTCTTTTTGGAGATGGCGAAAATGTCGGCGGATGGTTTGGTTTATGCGAAGGTTGGTAGGGTGGAAGCTGAGCACCAGAGGAGTTCTGTCCTTGTTACGGTTGGAGGGGTGGGGTCTGAGGGCGGAGGTGCGGGATGTGGACGAGATGCGTTGGAGGGCATCTTTAACCACGTGGGAAGGGAAATTGCAGTCTCTAAAGAAGGATGCCATCTAGTGTGTTCTGTGGTGGAACTGGTCCTCCTGGGAGCAAATACGGCGGAGGCAGAGGAATTGGGAATATGGGATGGCATTTTTGCAAGAGGTAGGGTGGGAAGAGGTGTAATCCAGGTGGCTGTGGAAGTCGGTGGGTTTGTAAAAAATGTCAGTGTCTAGTCGGTCGTCATTAATGGAGATGGAGAGGTCCAGGAAGGGGAGGGAGGTGTCAGAGATTGTCCAGGTAAATTTAAGGTCAGGGTGGAATGTGTTGGTGAAATTGATGAATTGCTCAACCTCCTTGCAGGAGCATGAGATGGCGCCAATGCAGTCATTTATGTAGTGGAGGAAGAGGTGGGGAGTGGTGCCAGTGTAATTATGGAAGATCGACTGTTCTACGTAGCCAACAAAGAGACAGGCATAGCTGGGGCCTATACATGTAACTGGGAGGATTCAAAGGAGAAATTGTTAAGGGTGAGGACCAGTTCGGCCAAACGAATGAGAGTGTTGGTGGAAGGGTACTGTTGGGGACGTTGGGAGAAGAAAAAAAAACGGAGGGCTTGGAGGTCTTGGTCATGACAGATGGAGGTGTAGAGGGATTGGATATCCATGGTGAAGATGAGGCTTTGGGGGTCCGTGAAACAGAAGTCTTGGAGGAGGTGGGGGGCGTGGGTGGTGTCTCGAACGTATGTGGGGAGTTCCTGGACTAGGGGGGATAGGACCGTGTCGAGGTAGGTAGAGATGAGTTCAGTGGGGCAGAAGCATGCTGAAACAATGGGTCGGCCAGGGTGGTCAGGCTTGTGGATCTTGGGAAGGAGGTAGAACTGAGCAGTGCGGGGTTCCTGGACTATGAGGTTGGAAGCTGTGGGTGGGAGATCTCCTGAGATGATGAGGTTCTGTATGGTCTGAGATGATGGTTTGGTGATGGAGGGGGGGGCATGGTCGAGGGGGCAGTAGGAAGAGGTCTCCTCGAGTTGGCATTTGGCTTCAGCGGTGTAGAGGTCAGTGCACCAGACTACCACTGCGCTCCCTTTATCTGCTGGTTTGATGATGAGGTTGGGATTGGAACAGAGGGATTGGAGGCTGCGCGTTGTGACAGTGAGAGGTTGGAGTGGAGGACGGGGGTGTTAGACAGGTTGAGGTGGTTAATGTCCCGGCGGCAGTTGGAAATGAAGGTGTCGAGGGCGGGTAACAGGCCAGCGCAGGGTGTCCAGGTGGATGCAGTGTGTTGGAGGTAGGCGAAGGGGTCTGCGGAAGGTGGGCGGGAGTCCTGATTGTGAAAGTAAGCTTGGAGGTGGAGGCGGCAGAAGAAGCGTTCGACGTCACGGCGTGTATTAAATTCATTGATGCTTGGACAGAGGGGGATGAAGGTCAGTCCTTTGCTGAGGACTGATCGTTTGTCCTCCGTGAGGGAAAGGTCTGGAGGGATGGTGAAAACTCAGAAGGGCTGGAAGCTGGGATCTGGTGTGGGTGTGGAGCTGGGAGTGGGGCGGAGCCAGTAACTGGAGTGGGTGGGGGAATGGGGATGGAGTCATGAGCAAGGGTGGTGCTCCCCTCAGGGTTCTGGGGGCCGGGAATGGTGACAGTGGGATATGTGGGGGGCGTGTCAGCAGAATGCAGATGAGTGGTGTTGGTGGGGGCGGATACCATTAGGCCAATGCCCCCCTCTAATTCATTGAATTCATTGATCTAACATCATTGATTAAGTATTACTGTGACACACTTACATTATAATGTGTTCATTAATTAAGGAAACTGTCACTTTCTGGTAGGGACAGTGATGTTTGGACAGGATCAGTGTTCAGACCAGGCTGATTGGTCTCACACTACCTGTGGTCATACATGTGGTTTAGTTCAGATCCAGATTTAAACAGGTATGGACACAAGAGTTCCCAGCTGCAGTCTGACAGCTTGTATATGTTTACTTTTGTGTGTCAGCCAGCAGTACCATCACCTGGGTTTACTGGGGCGGGAAACTACTGTGCCAATCTCAAGTTTGTATTTGAGAAATTTATAATGCCTAACCATCCAGCCAGTTCCAGTTACCACTAGATCTTCAGGACGATAGGAGTCCAGCTACAGATGGTTGTAACTTGCCTCCGATCCAAACAATCTCATACTTGGTTAGGAGGTTTACATGCAGAGAGAGCTCAGAATGTGCTGTTTTCATCACATTCTCTCACCCCCTTGCGCCTGGGCCTCAAATTTCCCACTGTTCACTGAGACAACAGATTTCAAAGATGAATCACTTATGATCAATCAATCTGTGTAAAATACAGCCAGACTCTTAACAGCAATTGTTTAGTATTGTACTAAGGCTGCAAAGTGTCAGCATGTTGTCAAGTCCTACTAGAGTATTATCTCCAAGTTGGTTTCATGGGCTGTGTAATTATGTGCTTTGTAATGAAAGCTAATCTGTCTTTTTAAATTGCGATGATAGACTTTATTTCCTTTCTCCTCTGTTTGGCTGTAATTTTGAATATATAAAAGGATGCTTGGAATTCAGTGCATTTTTGACCGTGTGCAGTATGCACCAAATAAGTCAGACAGGTATTGTTGAGTTAAGCAAGTAAGGAATTAGATTTATTGCTCTAACCCACTCTTGTGGATCCATTACTCGAGGAATCGCTGTTGCTAGCTTGAAATCTTCTTTTGAGAGTTTCCTTTTGCAGCAAAGAGACACATACAGGGCTCAAAGTTTTTTTGAGAGGTCACAGAACAAGCGTTGGGGGGGGGGGGGGGGGGGGGGGGCAAGGCTGCTGTGAATATTGCCCTATATCAATCTTGAAAGGTCAAATCCAGATGTCAGGAACACAAAGAGCTGCCTCACATGATCTCTCCCCATGACAGTTGTATATTTCAAAGAATATAGGATATCTCTCTCAACTTCTCCTAGGAATTGTGTAACAGGCAAGGTAACTGATTTTTAATGTGTTACCCATTACTTCTGAATGATCCATTCTTCATTTTAAAGTGAGAGAATTGAGAGAATGCACACTTTCAGGGGATCTTTATCATAGAGTCACAGAGTCGAAGACAGCACAGAAATAGGCCCTTCAGTCCATCTTGCTCATGTTGACCAGGTTTTCTAAACTGAACTAGTCCCATTTGCCTGCATTAGACTCATATCCCTCTAAACCTTTCGAATCCATGTACATGTCTAAATGTCTTTTAAATGTTGTAACTGTACTCGCCTCTACCATTTCCTCCGGCAGTTCATTTCATATATGTACCACCCTCTGTGTAAAACGTGTGAAAATAGTGCCCCTCATGTCCCTTTTTTATATCTTTCCCCTCTCACCTTAAACCTATGCTCTTTAGTTTTAAATTCCCCTACCCCAGGGAAAGACCTTTGTTATTCACACTATTTATGTCCCTCATGATTTTATAAACATCCAGAAGGTCACCCCTTAGCCTTCTATGCTTCAGGTAAGAAAGTCTCAGCCTATCCAGCCTTTGCTTATGATAGAAACCTTAGTCTCGGCAATATTCTTGTAAATCCTTTTTGTGTCCTTTCTTAACATGCTTCCAACAGCAGGGTGACGAGAATAGTGTGCAGTACTCCAAATATGGCCTTACAGTTTTGTACAGTCATTACATAATGTTCCAACTCCTGTATTCAACGCTCTGACCAATGAAGTCAAGTGTGCCAAAAACCTTCTTCACCACCTTGTCTACCTATGGTGGCACTTTCACTGTAGAGGTCCCCATCTCCTTCCCAAGGAGGTTTTACATGGCTACTCAGTGGAATGATCCAAATTAATGTTGACTATCTTTGGTTTCAGTCAATGTTCTCTGTTTCATTTAGAAGATGCACTTTTATTGAATCCAAAACATTCAATAAAATAACAATGTAATATTTAATATAAGCACATCTTCAGAACAGGGACAAGCAGGAATGTAGAGTTGAGGTTATATTCAGATCAGCTCTGATCTTATTGAATGGAAGAGCAGGTTTGAGAGGGTGAATGGCCTATTCCTGCTTCTGGCTTATATGTGCTGGTAAAATGCTTTTCCATCCGCCTTCCATCTTCTCCAGTCCATAAACTTCAACTCCTTTAAAATCTCTGCTGTACATATCCTAAGTCATACCGAATCATTCACCAGTCACTCAGAAGTAATTTTTCTCATCTTGTGTTCTAATTTCTCCATGGCCTCATCGCTTCCTCTCTCTGCAATGGCCTCCAAGCCCACAGCACACTGCAATATCTGCGCAAAATGCCTACTGGCATTTAACATACTCCTCAATTCTGTTCTGTCAACGTGATGGAAACTCTAAATACTACAGATATTTTTAGTCCTCATTTCAAAACTATGTCCTTTTTTCAAAACAGGACTTCTACAGAGACAGAAATCTCCTATGCGAAAGATATTGTGAAACTTGAAAGGGTTCAGAAAAGATTCACAAGGATGTTGCCAGGGTTGGAGGGTTTGAGCCATAGGGAGAGGCTGTTTTCCTTGGAGCATTGGAGGCTGAGGAGAGGCCTTATACAGACTTTTAAAATCATGAGGGGCATAGATAGGGGAAAAAGACAAGGTCCTTTCCCTGGGTCGGGGCAGTCCAGAACTAGAGGGTATAGGTTTAGGGTGAGAGGGGAAAGATTTAAAACGGACTAAGGGACACCTTTTTCATGCAAAGGGTGGTACATGTATGGAATGAGCTGCCAGAGGAAGTGATGGAGGCTGGTACAATTGCAACATTTAAAAGGCACTTGAATAGTTACATGAATAGGAAGGGTTTAGAGGGATACAGGCCAAGTGCTAGCAAATGGGACTAGATTAATTTAGGATATCTGGTCAGCATGGACAAGTTAGACCCAAGGGTCTGTTTCCATGCTGTGCATCTCTATGACTCGAAATAAGTAGAACATAGAACAGTACAGCACAGAACAGGCCCTTCAGCCCACGATGTTGTGCCGACCACTGATCCTCATGTATGCACCCTCAAATTTCTGTGACCATATGCATGTCCAGGAGTCTCTTAAATGTCCCCAATGACCTTGCTTCGACAACTGCTGCTGGCAACGCATTCCATGCTCTCACAACTCTCTGTGTAAAGAACCTGCCTCTGACATCCCCTCTATACTTTCCTCCAACCAGTTTAAAACTATGACCCCTCATGTAAGTCATTTCTGCCATGGGAAATAGTCTCTGGCTATCGACTCTATCTATGCCTCTCATTATCTTGTATACCTCAATTAGGTCCCCTCTTCTCCTCTTTTTCTCCAATGAAAAAAGTCAGAGCTCAGTCAATCTCTCCTTATAAGATAAGCCCTCCAGTCTAGGCAGCATCCTGGTAAACCTCCTCTGAACCCTCTCCAAAGCATCAACATCTTTCTTATAATAGGGCAACCAGAACTGGACGCAGTATTCCAAGTGCGGTCTAACCAAAGTTATATACAGCTGCAACAAGATCTCACAACTCTAAAACTCAATCTCCCTGTTAGTGAAAGCCAAAACACCATATGCTTTCTTAACAACCCTGTCCACTTGGATGACCATTTTAAGGGATCTATGAATCTGCACCCCAAGATCTCTCTGTTCCTCCACACTGCCAAGAATCCTATCCTTAATCCTGTACTCAGCTTTCAAATTCGACCTTCCAAGATGCATCACCTCGCATTTATCCAGGTTGAACTCCATCTGCCACCTCTCAGCCCATCTCTGCATCCTGTCAAATGTCCCGCTGCAGCCTACAACAGCCCTCTATACTGTCAACGATACCTCCAACCTTTGTGTCATTTGCAAACCTGCTGACCCATCCTTCAATCCCCGCATCCAAGTCATTAATAAAAATTACAAACAATAGAGGCCCAAGGACAGAGCCCTGTGGAACACCACTCACCACAGACTTCCAGGCAGAATATTTTCCTTCTACTACCACTTGCTGTCTTCTGTTGGCCAGCCAATTCTGGATCCAGACAGCTATGTTCCCCTGAATCCTATTCCTCCTGACCTTCTGAATGAGCCTACTATGGGGAACCTTATCAAATGCCTTGCTGAAGTCCATATACACCACATCCACAGCTTGACCCTCATCAATCTTTCTAGTCACATCCTCAAAGAACTCAGTAAGGTTTGTGAGGCATGACCTGCCCCTCACAAAGCCGTGTTGACTGCATTTAATCAAGCCATGCTCTTCCAGATGGTCATAAATCCTATCCCTCAGAATCCTTTCTAACACCTTGCAGACGACAGATGTGAGACTTACTGGTCTGTAATTGCCGGGGATTTCCCTATTTCCTATTTTGAAGAGAGGAATTACATTTGCCTCTCTCCAGTCCTCAGGTATGACTCCAGTGAAGAGCGAGGATGAAAAGATCTTCGCAAGCGGCGAAGCAATTGCATTTCTTGTTTCCCAAAGCAGCCGAGGACAAATCTGGTCTGGGCCTGGCAACTTGTCAATCTTAATGTTTGACAAAATTTTCAGCACATCAGCTTCCTCTATCTCTATCCATTTCAACATGCACACCTGCTCTTCAAAGGTTTCATTCACTAGAACATTTGTTTCGTTTGTAAAGACACAAGCAAAAAACTCATTTAGGGCTTCCCCTACCTCCTCAGACTCCATACACAAATTCCTTATGCTATCCCTGATCGGCCCTCCTCTTTCTTTGACCATTCTCTTATTCCTCACACAATTGTAAAATGCCTTTGTGTTCTCCCTAATCCATTCTGCCAAGCCTTTCTCGTGCACCCTCCTGGCTCTCCTCAGACCATTTTTAAGCTCCTTCCTCACCTGCCTATAATCCTGCAGAGCTGAGATTGACCCTAGCTTCCTCCACCTTATGTAAGCTATCTTTTTCCTTTTGACGAGCAACTTCACTGCTCTCGTCATCCAAGGTTCCTTTATCTTACCACTTCTTGCCTGTCTCAGAGGGACATATTTATTCATCATTTGCAACAACTGTTCCTTAAACAGTCTCCACATGTCTATAGTGCCTTTACCATGGAACAATTGCTCCCAATCCATGCTTCCTAACTCATGTCTAATCGCATCATAGTTTCCTCTTCCCCAATTAAATATCCCCATTTTGCCTAATCCTCTCCTTTTCCATAGCTATGTAGAATGTGAGGCAGTTGTGGTCACTATCACCAAAATGCTCTCCCACCACAAGATCTGATACCTGCCCCGGCTCATTTCCGAGCACTAAGTCTAGACTGGCCTCTCCCCTCGTCAGCCTGTCAACGTACTGAGTTAGGAAACCCTCCTGAACACCCCTTACAAAAACAGTTCCATTCAAATCTTCTGCTTGAAGGAGGTTCCAATCAATATTGGGAAAGTTAAAGTCACCCATTACAACAACCCTACTTACTACGTCCACACTTTTCCAAAATCTGCCGACCTATGCTCTCTTCCATCTCCCTGTTGCTATTGGGGGGCCTGTAGTAAACCCCTAAAGAGGTGACTGCTCCCTTGCTGTTCCTAATTTCCACCCATACTGACTTGGTTGGCAGATCTTCCTCGACAATGGAAGCTTCTGTAGCTGTGATACCCTCCCTGATTAGTAGTGCTATACCCCCTCCTCTTTTTCCCCCCTCCCTATTCTTTTTAAATGCTCTAAACCCTGGAACATCCAGCAACCATTCCTGTCCCTGAGAAACCCATGTCTCTGTAATGGCCACAACATCATAGCACCAGGTACTGATCCATGCTCTAAGTTCATCACTTTTATTCCTGATACTCCTTGCATTAAAGCAAACACACTTTAACTGATACCTTGATTCCTTGCCAGGAAAATCCTTCCCACTAGCTGGTACAAATTTCATTCTGTGTGGGATCAAAGGGATACAAGACCTAAAGGCATTAAAAAAAATCAGACAGCCGGTCTGTGATTGTAACAAAAGGGATCTGTTTCTGAATTAACTGCGTTACAATCAACCAAGGGGAAAGGGTGAATAAAGAAGGGAAGTTGGTTCCATTCCTCCCGCCATTTGGAATTTATCACAAATTGAGGAACCTTGCACAGCGTCTGGTTGGTAACACCATGGAGGATGGGACACCACACAGCTGGGATAGGATTTCTGACCGTGACTATGTGACAGTGACTAGAGCGGCACGGTGGCACAGCGGTTAGCACTGTTGCCTCACAGCGCCAGAGACCTGGGTTCAATTCCCACCTCAGGTGACTGACTGTGTGGAGTTTGCACATTCTCCCCGTGTCTGCGTGGGTTTCCTCCGGATGCTCCGGTTTCCTCCTACAGTCCAAAAATGTGCAGGTTAGGTGAATTGGCCATGCTAAATTGCCCGTAGTGTTAGTTAGGTGTGGGGGAATGGGTCTGGGTGGGTTACGCTTCGGCAGGTCGGTGTGGACTTCTTGGGCCGAAGGGCCTGTTTCCACACTGTAAGTAATCTAAGTCTTATTATGGGGGAAACACAGAAAATATCTTGAATCTTTTGGCTTATATGACGACCAAACAACACTCATTACTATTAAATTGATTCACTCCGTTTTTGTCAAACACAGGCTCAATGGTCCTTGTCAGTTCAGATACTGAACCAGTTGAACTGTAAGACCCCAGATGCACTCCAATCTCAACCAAGTAGCAAACAGCAAATTGTCCTGCAACCTACATGGTTCAAATCAACTAACTGGTCATGCGTCTCATTTATAGTATTTGGGATCCTACTGTTCATAAATGAGCTGTCAGGTTTCTACATTGTAATAGTGACTGCACTGCATTTGCTTTGAAGTGCTTTGGAATGTCCTCAGATACTTTCTGTCCTATTAAATGAGGAGTATGGATGTTGGATGAAGTGATGATCAATTTGAAAGTGATGCATAGCATAGTTGAGTTGCTTGCCCACTAAAGGTTAGCTGCTGCATCCACAAGATCATAAAACACAGGAGCAGACATTGGCCAAATCTGCTCCACCATTCAATGAGATCATGATTGATCTGATCATCCTTGACTCTACTTTTCTCTCTTTTCCCCATAACCCACGAATCCCCTTGCTGATTAAAAATCTCTCAGCCTTTAATATACATAATGACCCAGTCTCTGCACCCACTGCTGTGAAAAATTCCGCAGATTCAGTACCCTCAGCGGGAAGAAATTTCTCCTCATCTCTGACTTAAATGTGTGACCCCTTCTATTGAGATTGAGCCCTCTGGTCCTAGACTCTCCCACAAGAGGAAAACCACCTTTCTACTCCATCTGTCAAGTCTCCTAAGCATCTGGTATGGTTCAATAAAGTCACCTCTCATTCTTTTACATTCCAGTGACTACAAGTCCAATCCACTCATCCTATCCTCGTAAGACAGTTCCTCCATACCTGGAATCAGCCACAGAGAACCTTCTCTGGACATTTCTCCAATGCCAGTACATCTTTCTTTTGAAAAGGAGCCCAAAACTGTTCACAGTATTCCCGATGAGGTCTAACCAGTGTCTTGTACAGTTTTAGCAAAATCTCCTGACTCTTAAAGTCCATTCTCTTTGAAATATAAGTCAACATTCCATTTGTAGTTGCTATTACCCGTTGAATTTCGATGGTAGCCTTTTGTGATTAATGGGAGGAGAAAGTGAGGACTGCACATGCTGGAGATCAGAGCTGAAAATGTGTTGCTGGAAAAGTGCAGCAGGTCAGGCAGCATTCATGAAGAAGGGCTCATGCCCGAAACGTCGATTCTCCTGCTCCTTGGATGCTGCCTGACCTGCTGCGCTTTTCCAGCAACACATTTTCAGTTTTGTGATTAATGGACAAGGACTCCCAAAATCCCATAAAGCCATAAAATATAGGAAAAGAATTAGGCCATTTGGCCTATAAAGTCTGCTCTACCACTAAATCATGGCTGATAATATTTATCAGCTCTGTTCTCCTTGCTTCTTCCTGCAACCATGGATCCCCTTACTAATCAAGAAACTATCCATCTCTGTCTTAAACACACGCAATTACTTGACCTCCACAGTCTGCTGCAGCAATGAGTTCCACAGATTCACCACCCTCTGGCTGAAGGAATTCCTCCCTATCACATTGTAAAGGGTCATCCCTTCACTGTGAGGCTGCACCCTCATTTCTTAGTGGAAACATCTTCTCCATGTTCACTCTATTGTTCTATAGCTTTCTGCAAGTTTTTGCCCACTTGATTAACCTGTCCAAATTGTTCTGCAGAGACTGTGTCATCCTCATCACTTGCCTTCCCACCTATTTATGTGTCATTCACAAACTTGGCCACAGTACATTCATTTTCCTCATCTAGCTCAATAATATTGTGAATAAGTGCAGTCCTAGCGCTGATCTCTGCGATAAAACCATAAGTTACAGGTTGCCATCCTGAATACCCCCACTGAGTTTGGAATACAGTATTTATGAAGCCACGCTGACTCTGTTTGATTACATATTGTGTTTCTAAATACTCTGCTATTACATCCTTTACAATAGTCTCAAACATTTTCAGAAGTTAAGCTAATTGATCTATTGTTACCTGGTTAAGCTAATAACAGACATTAAGCTAATTGGTCTACTGCTACCTGTTTTTTGTCTCCTTCCCTTTTAAATAAAGACACAACTTAGACAGTTTCCAATCCTCTGTAACTTTTCCAGAATCTAAGGATTCGTGGAAGATTACTACCAATGCATCCACTACCTCTGTAGCTATTTCCTTTAATTAAGATGAAGAAAAATAAATTATGAGGGTAAACTTGTGAGTTTAAAAGAAAGAGAGAAGCTAAAGTGAACATATTGTATTTATTTCCTCTCCTCCTTTTGCTTCTTGATTATTTAGTATTTGTGAAATGGAATGCTACTGTGAAGACTGATGCAGAGTATTTATTTAACTCTTTTGCAGTTTCTTGGCTCCCTATAATTGTTTCCTCAGCCACATTCTCTAAGGAGCCTATGCTCACTTTAGCTTCTCTCTTTCTTTTTCATATTTTTAAAGAGGCTCTTGCTTTTTGTCTTGATATTACTCTCAAGTTTACTCTCAAAATTTATTTTTCTTCATCTTTATTTTTTGGTCATCCTTTTGTTGGCTTTTAAAACTTTCCCAATCCTCTGATTTTTGCCACATTGTATTCATTTTTCTTTCAGTTACATGTTGTCCTTAACTTCCCTGGTTAACCATGGTTGGTTTATATCCTTCTCAAAATGCTTCTTTCTCACTGCAATATGTTAGTGCTGTGAACCATGAATTAATTTCCTAAATGTCAGCCATTGTTTGTTAACTGTCTTTGCTACTAAACTCAGTCCTCAGTCTCCTCCAGCCAACTCTGCGATCATTCCTTGATAATTATTCTTATTTAAGCTTAGTGCAGTTGTTTCCAGCTCAAATTCCTCCCTTGCAAATGAAATGCTAAATTCTATCATGTTATCCTCACTGTTTCCAAGGGGATCTTTTACCCTGAGATCATTTATTTTACCTGCCTTATTGTGCATCACCAAATCCAAAATGGTCTGACTGGATTGACAATGTATTGTTGTAGAAAATGATGCTGAATACATTCTTCAATTTGATTTGATTCACTTATTGTCACATGTAGCTTGTTACAAAAATACACTCCCTGGCGTCATCTTAAATCACAGAAGAATAAACTAAAACATAGAATATAATTCAGAAAAAATGAAGAAATAAAGAAAAAGTGTTCAACTTAAAGTCCTTCTTGTTAAGTGCTCTGTCGCGGGCTGTGGTTGCAGGGGCCAGGCAAGAATTTCCTTCACTGCATCGTCACCACTGGAACAAAAGTCACACTCTTCAGTGCCATCCTGCCACCGATGCCCTCGTAACTATGAATCCTCACTGATCTTCGTCAATGCAGATGCAACCAATGCTGCCCAGCACCATACTGGCCCAAACTTGGCTAGATGAATTCTTCTTTATGGCTTCCTCTAACAAGTTCACAATCCCAATCTACATGAAGATTAAAGTCACCCATGATTAATATACTGCATTTGTTATATGTTCTCATTATTTCCTGATTTATTCTCTACCCCACCATATAGTTACTGCTAGGAGACTACTTTTATCAGTGTCATCTTGCTCTTTTTATTTCTTACCTCACCTGGGTGGATTTCACATCTTCTGATCCAAGATGATTTCTTGGCTGTCATACTTATTGCATGCTGTACTAACGATGCAACACCACCACCTTTTCCTTCCTGCATATCCTTTTGAAAAGTCATATATTACTGAATATTTGTTTTCAAGCTTTGATCTCCTTGTACTCATGTCTCCGTAATGGCTATAAAATCATACCATTAAACTATATTTGTGCTGTTAATTAATCTAATTTGTTATGAATATTAAAAGCATTCACCTTGTCCCACCTTACTACATAAACATTCTCCGCCATTCTGACTCGGTGACCAATAGCAACATTGTACCGAGTCTCTGAATGGCCCAAACCATGCAGCCAATAGAAAGACATTCTGAAAAGCCAGGGAAAGTGGTGAAAGATGAGCTAATGGCATTTGGAGTTAAGCTCCTGATCTTTAGTCAGAAGGGATGAGCGTGGTATGGGCAATGCGTTTTCAAGTTAGCAATGTTCTGATACTACTCAATCCCATGTGACCTCTTTATCAAATCATTTCAGGAGTGAAGAAATACAAATTATATTTTTAGTATAATTTTATATTTTGATTTTACCTGAGTGCTTCCGCTTTTCACACGGTTATTGAGGTACAATCCCTGTGTCTCATTCATCTTCTTTGAATATGATCCACATGCTGAACGTTAGTTAGCAATGCAAGTATGTGGACCATCTTTGGGCCAATTTCTCACATACATTGGCTCCCAGTCCAGGAACATCTTGTTTTTATATTTCTCATTCTTGCTCTGATTGTCTTCATAACCTCACCTTCCACCCCACCAAGGTCTCCAAGCTCTGGAATTTCCTCCCCAAACCTCTCCACCTCTATTTTGACCCTCAAACATTCCTTAAGAATCTCTCTGACCATCTGTCCTCATGTCTCCTCAAATGGCTCAGTGTTGTACAACTATTTAATAATGCTTCTGAGAGGTCGTCCTGTAGTATCACGGCCTCTGAGCCAGTTCCACAGCACAGAAATGTGCTGAACTGTACATGCATATTTCTGACCACCAGCCTTTGATCCAAATAGAACAGTGGTAACCACTGACTGGGAATAAGCAAATAATCGTTAAAACCTCATTTACAGCTATCGTGGCTCAACTTTAGCTAATTCTGCTACTGTCCCTCATCAGCATGTTTCAACCACAGAGATCTGACCGCATTTTGCTTTTTATGATGTGGAGGTGCTGAAGTTGGCCTGGGGTGGACAAAGTTAAAAATCACACAACAGCAGGTTACAGTCCAATATATTGATCTGAAAGTACAAGCTTTTGGAGCACTGCTCCTTCGTCAGATAGCTAGTGGGGCAGGATCATGAGGCTCCCCTTGAGGATGGCCTCAATCAGGATCTTGGGTTCATGTGACACTACAGTTGATGTTACCACACCATTACCATTCATTCATTCATTCATTTTCTCTCTCTCTCTCACACACACACACACACACCAGTGAGGTGAATTTGCATTTGTGGATCTGTATTTGCAGATACATTCTATGTTGATCAAAAAGCGCACAATCTGTAGGCAGTCAGTCAATGTGACATTTTATAAATTCCTACTTTGAAAATAGAACTAAGCTGACTCCAGATTGGGATACAGGCAGTCTCTAACCTCATACCTTTAATGCATTGTCTGAGCTGAGATCTCACTTTTTTTTCAGATACCGATAAAACTTTAAGTTATCTCAGAACTGTGACTTCAAAAGAAATTCTGGAATTTACTTATTAATCAATCAAAACCTGTATCCCCATTCTAAATGATTAAAGACTTAACAGCAATCTAGGTTTGTTCAATACATCGCATCAGTTATATGACACTTTGATCTTTTACTATAAATTCTGTGTCCTATGATCCTGCCCCACTGGCTACCTGATGAAGGAGCAGTGCTCCAAAAGCTTGTACTTTCAAATAAACCTTCTGGACTATAACCTGGTGTTGTGTGATTTTTGTTTTTTTATAAAACATTCTTCATATCTGAACCATTAAAAAATGTTTTTCTTTCATTCAATGTATGTACGTCAATCTGAGTATGCCAGGTCATTGAGTATATTTAAGACTGAGATAGGTTCTTGAGTATCAAGAGGATCAACATTACGGGGAGAAGACGGGAGAAATGAGGTTGAGAAACTTATCATCATGATTGAATGTCAGAGCAGACTCAAAGCGCCGAATGGCCTAATTTCTGCTCCTATGTATTATGTCGTTATGGTCAAGTTGGTGGTACTTTTATAAACAATCTTGTCAGACAAACCTACATGGGGAAAAGCAAACATTTGTTCAAATGATTACCTTCTATAAATGAATCTAGGGGAGAGATCTTAATAAGGTTTGACATCAAGCAAATTTTGTAAGTTACAAGCAAAGCACTGACTTATTCAGCTGAGCCAGAGACCAGATGTCTGCAAAGAATGGCTGGTCAAGTAACCAAGCAAGTAGTAATTATCCTCTGTCCATAAAGCACCCTAGCTATTTCTCACCATTACAGAGCAACAATTGGTCTTACATTGTGGAAAGTTCAGGTCTATACTCTTGTAAATGAATATTAACAGGCAATGTTAAACTTAATTAGAGACAAAGAGAGGAGAGATTTTCTGAAAACCTAAAGCCTAAGAATCCAGTTTCGTGTCACACTTATTTCACACATTCTATCCTAAGACTATAATTAACCCTTTACTCCCCCTCTCCCCCGCTGTTTTATGCCCAATAACTATGTACAGTGTTTACACAATTTTGCAACTGTCCCCTAACCAATCACCCTGACGGTGTACAGCATTCATTGGGAAATTGCAGAGGGTTGCTGCATTCCATCATATTTCTGAGCACTTGCCTCTGGCTGTGTTGTCACATTTTCTCCTCAGAATTAGGATTGGTGGGTCCCATAACCATTTACTTTTGTTTTTAGCAAAGTTGGGGTTCTCTTTTATGTTGAATACTGCCATTTGATGTTCAGATGAGGTATGATCTCAGCTATTGGAGCCATGCCAGCACAATGCCTTTATGCTGGTCTCTGGATCAAAACTGGACTCCCTTTTCTAAGGGGCATTTTGCGTGGAAGTGCAAACTTAGTCAGTACTACAAAGTCTCTTTCTTTCAAGTTTGTTCAAGGTTTTACTCGATATAATTACTTGGGAAAAGAATGGCAAATAAAGGTGAAGTACTGAGGATAGTTGGAAATGTGATATAAACACAGAGAATGCTGGAGAGACTCGGCAGGTCTGGCAACATTGATTCTGGTATCACTCTTCTTCAGATGAGATAATTTTGCAGGTGGAAACCATCATTCTGTAACCGTGTCGAGTGTTAACTGAGTGGGACTAAATGAGTACTATAATTCTTTTCTCAAGAAATGTTGTTATGGTCCCTACCCCTTCTTAGCTTCAGCATTGGCTTGAAGATACTCCCGTGAATTGATAAAGTGGAAAAATCAACATGAGGCTGCATAAGATAGGAAACGTTCATTGGCAAATTATGGTCCATTGTGAGTGTGGCTACATCCAGGATTCCAGGCTTGGAAAACATAGCCTTCAAGAAGGTGATCACAGACTCTGAGGTGGTTCTGTTGAACTTCTAGATCTTGATCCATCAAAAATACTAGATGCCGAGGATGACAAAAGCCATCCTCTTAAACCTAAATAGATCCACACCAAGGCACTTCCATGGATTGACTGGAAAGAAGAGGACAGAATGATTCTTTATGTTCTTTTATTGAGTGGCATAGGAAATACAGTTGGACATCATGTCCTCAAAAGAATATGAGGCCAGTACATTCCAGGATGCTATGTCATAGCCTGATATTTGGAAGTACTCAGATATCCCTAGCAGAACCTCTGGACAATGTCCATATGGAGAGTTCATAGGACCACCAACCAATTACTGTCGTCCAAGAGGCAATCAATAATACTGTCAAAATGACTGTTCAAAATATACAGTTCAACCTGCCCTCCAGGTAGAACATACAATCTGTACTTATTCTTCATCAAATATCTGAGCCTTTTTTAACTCAATCTTGAGATGTGGGCTTTGCTGGACAGATCAGGGCTTTTTCACCATCGATAATATCCCAGATAGCCATTCAGAATCAACCATATTCCGTTGGGTCAGGAGTCACCTGTAGGTCAGTCTGAGGATGTAAGGATGACCGATTTTCTTCCCTAAAGGTTTTGTGAACCAAATGGATTTTTATAACAATTGTTACATAGTCACTATTAAGCCAAATTTTTACTAGATTAAAATTTTATCATCAGCCATACTTTGAACAGACTGGGGTCCTGGGTTACTAGGTAAAAACAATGACTGCAGATGCTGGAAACCAGATTCTGGATTAATGGTGCTGAAGGAGCACAGCAGTTCAGGCAGCATCCAAGGTGCAGCGAAATCGACGTTTCGGGCAAAAGCCTTTCATCAAGGATAAAGGCAGAGAGCCTGAAGCGTGGAGAGATAAACTAGAGGAGGGTGGGGGTGGGGAGAAAGTAGCATAGAGTACAATGGGTGAGTGGGAAGGGGATGAAGGTGATAGGTCAGGGAGGAGAGGGTGGAGTGGATAGGTGGAAAAGGAGATAGGCAGGTAGGACAAGCCCGGACAACTCATGGGGACAGTGTTGAACTGGAAGTTTGGAACTAGGGTGAGGTGGGGGAAGAGGACTGACTGTGTGGAGTTTGCACGTTCTCCCCGTGTCTGTGTGGGTTTCCTCCGGGTGCTCCGATTTCCTCCCACATTCCAAAGATGTGCGAGTCAGGTGAATTGGCCATGCTAAATTGTCTGTAGTGTTAGGTAGGGGCAAATGTAGGGGTATGGGTGGGTTACGCTTCGGCGGGTCGGTGTGGACTTGTTGGGCCGAAGGGCCTGTTTCCACACTGTAAGTAATCTAATCTAATCTGAAATGAGGAAACTGTTGAAGTCCACATTGATGCCCTAAGTGTTCCGAGGTGGAAGATGAGACGTTCTTCCTCCAGGCGTCTGGTGGTGAGGGAGCAGCGGTGAAGGAGGCCCAGGACCTCCATGTCCTTGGCAGAGTGGGAGGGGGAGTTGAAATGTTGGGCCACGGGGCAGTGTGGTTGATTGGTGCGGGTGTCCCAGAGATGTTCCCTAAAGCGCTCTGCTAGGAGGCGGCCAGTCTCCCCAATGTAGAGGAGACCGCATCGGGAGCAACGGATACAATAAATGATATTAGTGGATGTGCAGGTAAAACTTTGATGGATGTGGAAGGCTCCTTTAGGGCCTTGGATAGAGGTGAGGGAGGAGGTGTGGGCACAGGTTTTACAGCTCCTGCGGTGGCAAGGCAAAGTGCCAGGATGGGAGGGTGAGTTGTGGGGGGGGGGGGGGGGGGGGGGTGAGCGTGGAACTGACCAGGTAGTCACGGAGGGAACGGTCTTTGCGGAAGGTGGAAAGGAGTGGGGAGGGAAATATATCCCTGGTGGTGGGGTCTTTTTGGAGGTGGCGAAAATGTCGGCGGATGATTTGGTTTATGCGAAGGTTGGTAGGGTGGAAGGCGAGCACCAGGGGAGTTCTGTCCTTGTTACGGTTGGAGGGGTGGGGTCTGAGGGCGGAGGTGCGGGATGTGGACGAGATGCTTTGGAGGGCATCTTTAACCATGTGGGAAGGGAAATTGCGGTCTCTAAAGAAGGACGCCATCTGGTGTGTTCTGTGGTGGAACTGGTCCTCCTGGGAGCAGATACGGTGGAGGCGGAGGAATTGGGAATACGGGATGGCATTTTGGCAAGAGGTAGGGTGGGAAGAGGTGTAATCCAGGTAGCTGTGGGAGTTGGTGGGTTTGTAAAAAATGTCAGTGTCAAGTCGGTCGTCATTAATGGAGATGGAGAGGTCCAGGAAGGGGAGGGAGGTGTCAGAGATGGTCCAGGTAAATTTAAGGTCAGGGTGGAATGTGTTGGTGAAGTTGATGAATTGCTCAATCTCCTCGCGGGAGCACGAGGTGGTGCCAATGCAGTCATCAATGTAGCGGAGGAAGAGGTGGGGTGTGGTGCCGGTGTAATTAAGGAAGATCAACTGTTCTGCAAAGCCAACAAAGAGACAGGCATACGTGTGTCCATGGCTACCCCTTTGGTCTGGAGTAACTGGGAGGATTCAAAGGAGAAATTGTTAAGGGTGAGGACCAATTCGGCCAAACGAATGAGAGTGTTGGTGGAAGGGTACTGTTGGGGATGTCTGGAGAGGAAAAAACGGAGGACTTGGAGGCGGATGGAGGTGTAGAGGGATTGGATATCCATGGTGACAATGAGGCGTTGGGGGCCGGGGAAACGGAAGTCTTGGAGGAGGTGGAGGGTGTGGGTGGTGTCTCGAACGTATGTGGGGAGTTCCTGGACAAGAGGGATAGGACAGTGTCGAGGTAGGCAGAGATGAGTTCAGTGGTGCAGGAGCATGCTGACATTTGTCCTGGGTTACTAGTCCATTAAGACTGCCACAACATCACCATCCCCCTAATTGTAACTTCTTCATAGTGGCTTGTAAATAGTGAGTGATTCAGGCTGCAAAGTCTTCAAACTCTTTATCTTTTTTATTAATCTTCCTCACTTGTGCTCTTGATAGGGACTCTCAATGGTGTGTCAGCAGTAATTTTGTTTCCTCTGGGCATACTTCATGACCATGTAAAATTGCATCAAAATCTCTGGATTCTGCAAGGCATTATTATGTTCACCTATGGTGTATCGTCAGTTTCATTTTGACAAGTACAGCAGCACTGTTAACTTGGAAGGATTATAATGACCAACAAGCATCTTTTTGATTTGGTCATGAGTTTGTTGGTGCTTAGCCCAACTCCACACCTGATTATTCTTCAAATATTGCTTGAGAGGCTCATTAATGTGGGTGAAGTAGAGTAAGACTTTTCCCATCAGATTCACCTCTTCTGCAAACTAGTAGAGTTCTACAATATGCTGGGTGGTGGAATTGGCCTGATGCCTTCCATCTTCTCTGGGTCTTCCATGATTGCTATTCATTGAACAACTTTGCCCAAAAGTGTAATCATTGAGCGAGAATTCAAACCTGTCACTAAGCACCAACCCAGGATCCCACAACTTACTGAAGTCTCTCCTTGATCTTTTGTCATGTTAGTCTCTATTAATAAGAATGTCATCCATGTGACAGAAGCCACCTTCCAAACCTGCAAGTATGTTAGATGATGTCAACTGGAAAATCCTAAGTGTACAAGTGATGCCAAAGGACTGGTGATTAAAACAAAAGTATCCAGAGAATGTGATGATTATGGTTAACAGGTTGGAGTCTCATCCAGAGGAGGTGTCCAGTTGCTGCTGTGCATAAACAGCTTGGTGAAGTTGTACTGTTCACAACTATTGCTGAGCTCTTGTCTACAGACATAACTGAAATCTCTTGTTGCACTACCTTGTTCAAATGCATTAAGTTGACACTTTTGGATCCATTGGGTTTTGGAAATGACACTATAGCAGAGCAGATTTTTTAGATAACTTCCTTTTGAAATTTGGCCTCAATGTCCTTTGACTTTAATTGTGAGTGAGATATTCCTGGATATGAACAAACCAGACTGGGTTGGCATCTGTCTTCAATTTGATGGGGTACTCATTCAGTTTCTCTTTTAGGTCTTTGGAAATTGTTGTCTAAGCTTATTTCCTGGGTGCTGACTGATGTCTACTGTGTCTTCTTTAAGGATGAGTCTGAGGGAAGTGTATGCTTTGCATTCACAATGTATAGTGCTTTACCAATTTGTTTTTACCTTTTTTGTCTTCACGTTCCTGAAGCTATGTGTCTGTCACTGGGGAGCTCAGTGCTTAGAACATTCACCCGTAACATGACTGTAGTGCTCAGTCATGCAGCAGAGTGGCAGTACTGCCTACTCCTCAGCTTCAACCTCACTGCTCACAACACTCCTCAACCTGCCTCCCTTCATTCTTCTACATTCACCATAGCACATGTTACAACGTCACCTTCTAATTACACTCAAACACTTAACACCATTGCAACCCTACCTTCCTCACACTTCACAACTGACACACTGCATGGTAATAATTTGAACATGATAGGGTAAGTCTCTGACCACCTCACAAAGGTGTCAGGGCCAAACTCTCTGTTTTCTTACAGGAGAAGGCTGTCCACAATTCCAGATGGGAAGTTCCTGGTGAAATTCATCAGCAGACCATCTCATCCCTCTGGTAGAAAACATGCTCCAGCATCAGGGACACCAAGAGACAATACCAAGCTAACTAGAGTCACAAACTCACAACACAAAACAATGCGGCTGTGACAAGGTTTACACGATAGTATGGGGTACAAAGTAGAATCACTGGCAACAATACATCCCTTCCTGATGAGCTCAATACACTCTGTACTTGTTTTGAACAGAAGGTCAGTGAAATTATGTCACCTGTTCCAAAAGTCCTGCGTGCATTGTACCCACAGTCACCGCTGTATGTCATCAGATCAGCTTTCTTGAGAGTGAACCTATGAAAAGCAACTACACTGGATGGATTCCCTGGCCATGCACTCAGAGCCTGCGTGGTAGAGGTGGTGGGGGTATTCACAGACATCATTAACCTCTCCTTACGATGATGTGAGGTTCCCACCTACTTCAAGAAGACCACTATCATCCCAATGCAAAAGAAAAAATCAGGCAATGTGCCATAATGACTATTGCCCGGTGGCTCTGACATCCATCATTAGGAAGTGCTTTGAGAAGTAATGTTACTCATCAACTCCAGCCTCCCAGATTATCTTGATCCACTACAATTCACATCCCATCATAATAAGTCCATGGCAGATGTCATCTCCCTAGGCCTACACTCATTCCTAGAACATCTGGATAACAAAGACACCTATAATAGACTCCTATTTATTGACTTTAGCTCCACCTTCAGCACCATAATTCCAATAAAACTCATCTCCAAACTCAAAAGTCTTGGATTCTGCTCCCTCCTTTGCAACTGGATCCTCGTCTTCCTGACCCACAGAAGCAATCAAAGATAGAGATAGTTGACAACACTTCCTCCATGATAATGCTCATATCCCTTAATGATAACGTTATCCCTTAAGGCTGCATACGCAGCACCTTGTTGTATTCCTTTCACACTCACGACTCTGTAACCAAATTCAACTCTAATTCCTTCTACAAATTTGCTGATGATACCAGTGAAGTGTGTCAGATCTCAAACAACAATGAGATAGAGTACAGGAATCAGATAAAGAGCTTAGTGGCATGGTATAAAGACAACAATCTCTGCCTCAATGTCAGCAAAATGAAGGATCTGTCATCGACTTCAGGAAGCAGAGTCTCGGACATGCCCCTCTCTGTATCAGTGCTGCTGAGGTGGAGTTAGTCAAGAGCTTCAAATTCCAAGGAGAAAATATCGTAATGATCCTGGTCCATCCACGTTGATGCTATAGTCATAAAAGCACTCCGATGGCTAAGGAAATTCAACCTGTCCAAAATTACCCTTACCAACATTTATAGAAAGCACCTAAGCCGGATGCATCACAGCTTGGTACTGCTCTGCCCTGGACAGAAGAAATTACAGGGAATTGTGAAAGCAGCCCAGTCTATCACCAGCCTCTCTTCCTTTGACTCTGTCTAAACTTCCTATTGTCTCGGGAAAGCAGCCAACATAATTAAAGACCCCTCCCATCTTGGTTATACACACTTGCACCCTCTTCCAGTGGGCAGAAGGTACAAAAGTTTTAAAACATGTGCCAACAGATTTAAGATCAGCTTCTTCCTCATGCATTAGAGTTGATCTTTCTCTGCACCTTCTCTGTATCGTAACATTACACTCTGATTCTGTTCAATTGTCCTGACATACCTATGTAAGATATGATTTGTATGGTTAGTGCGCAAAACAAAATATATCACCATATCTTTGTGTGTGACAATAATAAATCAAATTGCTTACTAACATGGCTGAGGCTAATCAATGCATGACAATCAGGAGTGCTGGAGGACTGTTGATCATATAGGGTGGTCTCACACATTAAACCTTTTCTTTATTCTTTGGTTTCATTGCCCCTTTTCTCTTCCTTACGCAGTACCTCCAGATGAAGGATAAGGATGAGGATGACTTACCTAAATGGATGCTGAAAATGTGTTGCTGGAAAAGCGCAGCAGGTCAGGCAGTATCCAAAGAGCAGGAGAATTGACGTTTCAGGCATGAATTCAGGAATGGATTCCAAGATGGCGGGTGAGTCCAATGTAAAAACTTCAGACTCAGGCAAATGAAGATTTGGGACTCTTTATTCTTTAATAGGATGTGTGTCAATGGCAACATCCGTATTTGTTACCCATCCTAATTCCTCTTAAACTGAATGGCTCTGAGAACAGTTAGGAGTCAACTACATTGCTATGGGTCTGGGGTTACGTTCAAACCAGACCAGATTATGACAGCAGATTTCTGTCTCTTGAGAACAGTACTGAAAATGTGTTGCTGGAAAAGCGCAGCAGGTCAGGCAGTATCCAAGGAGCAGGAGAATTAATGTTTCGGGCATGAGCCCTTCTTCAGGAATGAGGAAAGTGTGTCCAGCAGGCTAAGACAAAAGGTAAGGAGGAGGGACTTGGGGGAGGGGCGTTTGAAATGCGATAGGATAGATGCTCCTCGAACTCAGCACCGCCTTCTTAACCTGCAATCTTCTTCCTGACCTCTCCGCCCCCACCCCCACTTTGGCCTATCACCCTCACCTTGACCTCCTTCCCTCGAACTCAGCACCGTCTTCCTAACCTACAATCTTCTTCCTGACCTCTCCGTCCCCACCCCCACTCCAACCTATCGCCCTCACCTTGACCTCCTTCCCTCGAACTCAGCACCACCTTCCTAACCTGCAATCTTCTTCCTGACCTCTCTGCCCCCACCCCCATTCTGGCCTATCACCCTCACCTTGACCTCCTTCCACCTATCGCATTTCCAACGCCCCTCCTCAAGTCCCTCCTCCCTACCTCTTATCTTAGTCTGCTGGACACGCTTTCCTCATTCCTGAAGAAGGGCTCATGCCTGAAACGTCGATTCTCCTGCTCCTTGGAAGCTACCTGACCTGCTGTGCTTTTCCAGCAACACATTTTCAGCTCTGATCTCCAGCATCTGCAGTCCTCACTTTCTCCTCTTAAGAACAGTAGCAAATTAGATGTGTTTTAATGATAATTAAAGATGGTTTCATGGTTATCATTACACAGAATAGCTTTCAATTAAATTCAAATTCCACCAGCTGCTGCGGTAAGATTCAAAGTTGTATCCAAAGAACTTTAGCCTAGGCCTTTTGGATTACTGGCCCAGGGACAGTACCACCACAGCACATCTTGAAAGATGGGGCAGATGAGCTGCTTGGAGGTTTGGGAGCACCTTCTGAGGCTTCAACTTACCCACTAAGTGTTCCTGGTGAAATCCCTCAAAGTATTTAGTGCCTTCCTAAACGGGTTTTCTCAATTACAGCCAATCGCAACCAGAGATTCTCATAAGGTGGCGAGGTAGACTCATTTGTTTAGGAATGCTTTGAGGTTGTTCTGAAGCATTTCGATGCTATCAACAAAAACTAGAGTTAACTTCACAGCCAATATTCCCTCTGTGCTCAATAACATCTAACCTTCCATTTTTCTCTCATTCTAGGTTCTCCAACTACTGCAAACCATAAGTTGAATCTTTTGAACCATTGTTTTTAATAGTTCCAGCATCCTGTGGAATAATCCAATCCAATATGACAGCAAGACTTGCCTGGCTTATAACGAATGTAATTCCTGCTTCCCATATTGTCGCTATTCAGCAGCTGAACACTGGACACACACCAACTGAATTTCTGGACTAGTATGTGTTCATCGGGTCAGGGTAATGTAAGATGGGAGATCAGTCTCTCATTTATGATCCCAGCAACAAAGTTGTGTAGTCATGACGATGGATCAGAATCCTGAAATACTGTGAAAGTTGTGAACTTTTAATTTTAAAATGTGATTTCTGAAAGAGGTCTGCAACAGCCAAATACCAGCTGCTGGTATAAGTTCAGCGATTGCCTGGTAAAGTCCTGTGTGATACCGATTGAATGTTGCAACTATAGAAAAGGAAGGAAAGACATAACAGGAAGAGACACAGAGAAATGACTCTCCTCCCTCTCAGCAGGAATACATAAAACTAAGATTAAAAGCAAGTTTCAACATGGGCTTATTTGTGTTAGTGGCCTGATGCCCTAATCTGTGAACTCAAGTGCTGTAGGGGGCACAGCTCTGAGAACAGTTACTTAAACATCCCTGCACTCCAGGCAAAATAAAGATTAAAATATTGTCTCTAACTGTGAGTGCTACCAATCAGCTATTGCTGAAGGTTACCAAGGCAAAAGAGTTTCAATCAAACTACAAAGCCAAGAATTTCAAAATCAACTGTTCAATTACCACCATCAATACTACCTGCAATGTTTAACTATCCACATTTCACAAACAATTCAGAGAGTGATCTGTGTAGCTTTTAGAGTCATAGAGATGTACAGTGCGGAAACAGACCATTCGGTCCAACTCGTCCATGCCAACCAGATATCCCAACCTAATCTAGTCCCGTTTGCCAGCATCTGGCCTATACCCCTCTAAACCCTTCCTTTTCATATACCCATCAAGATGTCTTTTAAATGTTGGAATTGTACCAGCCTCTACCATTTCCATTGGCAGCTCATTCCATCCGCACACTACTGTCTGCGTGAAAAAGTTGTCCCTTTTATATCTTTCCCCTCTCACCCTAAATCTATGCCCTCTAGATTAGATTCCCTACAGTGCAGAAACAGGTGCTTTGGCCCAACAAATCCATACCGACCCACTGAAGAGCAACCTACCCTGACTAATACACCTAACACTACAGGCAATTTAGCATGGCCGATTCATCTAACCTGTACATCTTTGGACTGTAGGAGGAAACTGGAGCACCCGGAGGAAACCCATGCAGACACGGGGAAAATGTGCAAACGCCACACAAACAGGTGCCCAAGGCAGGAATTGAACCCGGGTCCTTGGCACTGTGAGGCAACAGTGCTAACCATTGTGCCACCATGCCACTAGTTAATAACTCAAGCATCCATTGTGAATGCCTGTGGAGTAATCCAATCCAATATGACAGCAGGATGTGTCTGGCTTATAATGAATGTAATTCCTGCTCCCCATATTGTCGCCATTCAGCACCTGAACACTGGACTCTAGTTCTGGACTCCCCCACCCCAGGGAAAAAAACTTTGTCTATTTATCCTCATGATTTTATAGACCTCTATAAGGTCACCCCTCAGCCTTCGACTCTCGGGGAAAACAGCCCCAACCTATTCAGCCTCTTCCTATACCTCAAATCCTCCAAGCCTGGCAACATCCTTGTAAATCTTTTCTGAGCCCTTTCAAGTTTCACAACGTTCTTCCGATAGGAATGAGACCAGAATTGCATGGAATATTTCAAAGGTGGCCAAACCAATGTTCTGTACAGCCGCAACATGACCTCCTACCTCCTATACTCAATGCTCTGACCAATAAAGCAAAGCATACCAAAAGCCTTCTTCACTATCCTATCTGCAACTCTATTTTCAAGGAGCTGTGAATCTGCACTCCAAAGTCTCTTTATTCAGTAACACTCCCTAGGACCTTACCATTAAGTGTATAAGTCCTGCTAAGATTTGCTTTCCCAAAATGCAGCAGCTTTCATTTATCTAAATTAAACTCCATCTGTCATTCTTCAGCCCATTGGGCCATCTGATCAAGATCCCACTGTAATCTGAGGTACCTTCTTCACTGTCCACTACACCTCCAGTTTTGGTGTCATCTGAAAACTTACTAACTATACCTCTTATGTTCATATCCAAATCATTTATATAAATGACAAAAAGTAGTGGACCCAACATTGATCCTTGTGGCACTCCATTGGTCACAGGTCTCCAGTCTGAAAAATAATCCTCCACTACCACTCTCTGTCTTCTACCTTTGAGCCAGGAGAGGGGAGTTCATGTTGCGGCTGTACAGAACATTGTTTAGGCCACTTTTGAAATATTGCGTGCAATTCTGGTCTCTTTCCTATCGGAAGGATATTGTGAAACTCGAAAGGACTCAGAAAACATTTACAAGGATGTTGCCAGGGTTGGAGGAATTGATGGCTAGTTCTCCCTGTATTCCATGAGATCCAACCTTGCTAACCAGTCTCCTATGAGGAACCTTGTCAAACGCCTTAGTGATGTCCATATAAATCTCGTCTACCACTCTGCCCTCATCAATTCTCTTTGTTACTTTTCAAAAAACTCAATCAAGTTCGTGAGACATGATTTCCCACACATAAAGTCATGTTGACTATCCCTAATTAGTCCTTGTCTTTCCAAATACATGTAAATCCTGTTCCTCAGGAATCCCTCTAACAATGTGTCCACCACTGACATCAGGCCTACCAGTATATAGTTCCCTGGCTTTGTTTATATTTCTCTTTTTAAACTTATTTCTTGCTCATCAGTGTCTACGTATGTTGTGTTATTACTTTTTCTAATATTTAGTAATGAATATACCTAGTGACACCTTAGATGAATTCAAGAAGCTGAGAGAAGAATGGGTTAGCTTGCTGCTGTAGCCAGATCAAACGCCATCTATAAAGATAAGGTAAAGGTAAAGGTAAAGTCACCATAGTCCAACTGGACCATAGGACTGCTCACTCATTAATGAGACAGGGTTGGAAGAGGTTTAACCCAAAGTGAGGGGAGAGGTTGAGATTACCTACATTGTAATCTCAGTTTGTGCAGCAATTGAATCCACTATGTTGATGTTACTCTGCGTTATAAACCAGTCATCCAGTCAATAACGATAAAATAACACTGAATAAAGTCATTTTTAACAGGCTTTTGATCCAGGTTCTCTGAATGTAAAAGAAAGGACAGCATGATCAGTCACATTTCTCACCAGATATTGTCATTCCAACATAACATCCCACTTTATTCATTAATGGGATTAAGGTGTTACTGACTAGACCAGCAACCCTAATTGCCCAGAGGGCAGTTAAGAGTCAATCACATGGCTATGGGTCTAGAGTTACATGTAGGTCAGATCAGGTAAGGATGGTAGTTTTATTCCTGAAAGAACATTAATGAATTAAATGAGTTTTTCTAAAATCAACAACGATTTGTGGTCGTCAAGAAATTCTTAATTCCAGACTTTTATCGAATTCAAATTCCACCATCTGCCACAATTTCTCCAGAATATTACCTGATTCTTGGGAATAAAAGACGAGGAGGCCGTCACACCCATAGATGATATCCTACTTCGCCTTATAGCTGTTGTTGTGTATTCCCTAAGGTCTTTGACTTGTATCTTTTCCATATATCAGACATAAGGGAAAAAGGTGACATTCAGCAAAAGACAGCTGATTTTTTTTTTAGCTGAGCAGGTACAAGGAATATATTCACAGGTTAAAACTCCACACATCCAGGCACATTGCCACATATACAGAGGTGATGATTAATGTTCTTTAAGAACACCCTCTCCATCTGGCCTTAATAAGGAGGTGGTGAAGTCCACTCACATCAATCATCAGTAAAGAGCCTTGAAATAATCAATTCTTTATTCCAAAATTTTGATTGATGGAGAAAAATGAAAATGACACTTAACGGTTAAAATATAATATCGGAATAATATTCTCCTGTTGCCAGCGGATATAAAGGGCAATAGTAGAACAATATCAGTTACCTGCCTTTTCATGGATGTGAGCATTTGTTAAAATTCCATCTTTTAACCTTGAGAAAGTGTTGGTGAGCTGTTCTCTTGAACCACGGCAGTTCAACTGGTGCAGGTACACCTGCTGTGCTTTAGGAACTATTGGAAATGTTTCTACTATATTAGTTAGCATTCCAACCAAACCTTGTAAAGACATTAGTATTTAACTTGAGCTGTAAATGCAGTGTTCTCATTTCTCAAATTCAAACATTTGAGCAATCTGTTAAAGCATAAAAAGTTATTTCTTACAGTTTTCCCTTGTATCTTCCGTCCTTGTGTCCCTTGTTCATAGAGGTCGTCAGTTTGGGAAGTGCTGTTGAAAAAGCCTTGAATACAGAACTTAGAAGAATACAGGCTCATCAGCCCTCGATGTTGTGCTGACATTTTACCCTACTCTAAGATCAAACTAACCCACATACCTTTCAATTTACTCTCATCCATGTGCCTACCCAAGAGTCACTTAAACGTCCCTAATGTATCTGATTCTCCTCCCACTGCTGGCAGTGCATTCCACGCACCCACCACTCTCTGCGTAAAGAACCTACCTCTGACATCTCCCTTAAACTTTCCTCCAATCACCTTAAAATTATTTTACCTTCATCAATGTGTTTTGTCACATCCTCAAAGAATTCAATGAGGCTTGTGAGACATGACATGCCCCTCACAAAACCATGCTGACTATCTCTAATTAAGCTATGTTTTTCCAAGTAATCATAAATCCTACCTCTCAGAATACTCTCCAATAATTTGCCCACCACCGACGTAAGATTCATTGGTCTGTAATTCTCAGGGTTATCCCTATTCCCTTTCTTGAACAAGGGAATAACATTTGCCACCCTCCAATCATCTGGTCCTACTCCAGTGGGCAGTGAAAATGCAAAGGCGCAGCAATCATTTCCCTCGCTTCCTGTAGTGACCCTGGGTATATCCCATATGACCAAGGAGACTTATCTGTCCTCGTGTTTTTCAAAATTTCTAGCACATCCTGCTTCTTAACATCAACCTGTTTGAGCATATCAGACTGTTTCATGCTGTCCTCACAAACAACAAGGTCCTTCTTGCTAGTGAATACTGAAGCAAAGTATTCATTAAGGAACTCCCCTACCTCCTCCAACTCCAGGCACAAGTTCCCTCCATTATCCCTGATCTGCCCTACCTTCACGCTGGCCATCCTGTTGTTCCTCACGTAAGTGTTGAACGCCTTGAGGTTTTCCTTAATCCTATCCATCAAGGCTTTTTCGTGCCACCTTCCAGCTCTCCTAAGTCCATTCTTCAGGTCCTTCCTGGCTACCTTGTAACCCTCTAGAGCTCTGTCTGATCATTACATCTTCAACCTTAAGTAAGCTTCCTTCTTCCTCTTGACTTGATGTTCCACATCTCTTGTCATCCAAGGTTCCTTCAACCTACCATCCCTTCCTTGCCTCAGTGGGACAAACCTATCCAGCACTTGCAACATGTGCTCCCCTAAACAATCTCCACATTTCTATCATGCATTTCCCTGAGAATAGCTGCACCCAATTTATGTTCCACAGTTCCTGCCTAATGATATTGTAATTTCTCCTCCCCCTATCAAATATTTTCCCATATCGTCTGCTCCTATCCCTCTCCATGACTGCAGTAAAGCTGTGACACTATCATCAAAATGCTCTCCCACCAAGAGATCTGATATCTGACCTGGGTTTGTTGTCAAGTACCAAATTCAAAATGGCCTCCCTCTAGTTGGCCTATCTACATATTGAGTCAAGAATCCTTCCTAAACACACCTGACAAAAATCAGCTCCAGCCAAACTATCTGCGCTAAGGATATTCCAATCAATATTAGGGAAGTTGAAGTCACCCATGACAACAACCCTGTTATTTCAGCACCCTTCCAAAACCTACCTCCCAATCTGCTCCTCCAAGTCTCTCCTTCTATTGGGGGAATCTATAGAAAACTCCCAAAAAAGCAATTGCTCCTCTCCTGTTTCTGACTTCAACCCATAATGACAAACCCTCCTCAACGACCGCACTTTCTGTAGCTCTGATACTACCCTTAATTAACAATGCCACTCCCCACCTCTTTTACCTCCCTCCCTAGTCCTTTTGAAACATCTAAACCCCGGAACATCCAACAACCATTCCTGTCGCTGTGATATCCAAGTCTCCAAGTAATGGTCACAACATCAAAGCTCCAAGTACTGATGCATGCTTTAAGTTCATCATCCTTATTCCTGACACTTCTTGCATTAAAATAAGCAACTTCAACCCATCACTCTGACTGCAACTTTGCCCTATCAACTGTCTACCCTTCCTCACACACTCTCTGCATGCTATATCTGCCTGTTCACCACCTACCCCACCCGCAGCTCTGTAGCTCCAAATTAGTTAAAACTCTCCGGAAGAGCTCGAGCAAACCTCCCACCCAGGATATTGGTATCCCTCCAGTTCAGGTTCAATTTGTCTTCCTTGTACAGGTCCCATCTTCCCCAGAAGGTATCCTAATGATCCACATATCTGAAACCGTCCCTCCTTCACCACCTTTGCTGCCATGTGTTCAGCTGCACTCGCTCTCTGCTCCTAGCCTCACTAGCACATGGCACCAGTAGCAATCCTGAGATTACTACTCTGCTCGCTTTGCCTTTTAGCTTCCATTCTAACTCCCTGTATTCACATTTCAGGTCCTCATCCCTTTCCCTAGGTATGTCATTGAACATAGAACAGTACAGCACAGAACAGGCCCTTCAGCCCACGATGTTGTGCCGAGAACAACATTGATACCGATGTGTACCACAACGTTTGGCTGTTCTCTCTCCCCCTTAAGAATCCTGGAGACTTGATATGAGAAATCCCCAACACTGGCATCTGGGAGGCAACATACCATCCGTAAGTCTTGTTTGCGACAACAGAACCTCCTATCCGTTCCTGTAATCATCGAATCTCCTATCGCTCTCCTATTCTCCCTCCTTTCCCTCTGAGCCATAGAGCCAGGCTGAGTGCATTGAGACCTGACCGCTGTGGCAATCGCCTAGTAGCTGACAACCCCTCACCTCACCTCCCCCACCACACACACACACACACACACACACACACGCTTATTGAGGGGAATACCCAAGGAGATCTCTGCAGTGAATGTCTATTCCCTTTCCCTCTCATGACGGGAGTAACTTTGGTGTGATTACCTCCCTATAATTCTCTTGATCACCCTCTCCATCTCCCGAATGATCCAAAGTTCATCCAGCTCCAGCTCCAGTTCCTTGATGGTCTGTGAGGAGCTGGAATTAGGTACATTTCTTGCAGGTGAGGTCATCAGGGACACTTGTTGTGACCCTTACCTCCCACATCCACAGATAGCCACAGATTAGATTAGATTAGATTACTTACAGTGTGGAAACAGGCCCTTCGGCCCAACAAGTCCACACCGACCCGCCGAAGCGCAACCCACCCATACCCCTACATATACCCCTTACCTAACACTACGGGCAATTTAGCATGGCCAATTCACCTGACCCGCACATCTTTGGACTGTGGGAGGAAACCGGAGCACCCAGAGGAAACCCACGCAGACACGGGGAGAACGTGCAAACTCCACACAGTCAGTCGCCTGAGGCGGTAATTGAACCCAGGTCCCTGGCGCTGTGAGGCAGCAGTGCTAACCACTGTGCCACCGTGCCGCCCTGATCCTGCAAGAGGAGCATACAACTGCCCGAGCTTCCACCCCTCTGCTCTAAGTTGCCAAAAGGGATTAAAAAAAACTTACCTTGCCAACTCTCTACACAGCTTTGGTGAGCTTTTACAGTGCATATTGTAGATGGTACTCACTGTTGCCATTGTGCACTGATGGTCGAGGGAGTCATGATGAAAGTGGTGAATGGGATGCCAATGAATCGGGGGCAGCTTTGTCTTGGATGATGTCAAACTTCTTGAGTTTTGTTGGAGCAGCACTCAACCAAGCAAGTAGAGAATATTCCACCACACTCCTGATTTTTTCCTTTTAGATAGTGAACAGATCTTGGACAGTCAGAAGGTGAGTTACTCACTGTAGGGTTCCTAGACTCTGGCCAGCTCTTGTCGCCATAACGTTTAACTAGCTGGTCCAGTTCAGATTCTGGTCCACGGGAATCCCCAGGATGTTGATAAGAGAGATTTAGTGATGGTAATGCCATTGAATATCAAGGGTAAATGATTATTTTCTCAAACAAACACAGACAATGTTGGAGAAACTCAGTAAGTCTGGCAGCATCTGTTGTCAGAGAAACAGTTTTCTTTCTTGATGCAGATAATCATTGCTTGAAGCTTGTATTACATTATTACTTATAAGCTGATAAATGTTGTCCAGGTTTTGGACATTGACTGCTTCAGTGTCTGAGAAGTCATAAATGGCCCTCAACATTGCACAATTACCAGGAAACTGCCCCAATTCTGACGTAATGGAGGGAAGGTCATGAGGCATTTGGAATTCAGTATGGTGACTTGCAAGGTCCTCCATTTGATGGGGGATACAAAATACAGGATTACGCATTAAATATGAAGGGATGGGAGGATTGGAGGAAGTGACTGATCTTGGTGTGCAGGTCCACAGGTCCCCCTATTCCTGATGAATGGCTTTTGTCCGAAACATCGATTTTCCTGCTCCTCGGATGCTGCCTGACCTGCTGCACTTTTCCAGCACCACTCTAATCTAGACTCTGGTTTCCAGCATCTGCAGTCTTTGTTTTTACCTAGTTGATTTAACCTTATTGAAAATCCTCTTGCAGGAATGCCTGTTTTGAAGAAGTTTTCCTCCTCCCTCTACAAGAATCTCAGTGAGTCTCTCTCTCAGTGCAAACCCCAGGCCATCTCCTCTGCCCTAAAACTCTTCAAACATGCCCTGAAACAGACTCGCTACCACAGCCATATTTGCTTTCTTAGTGCCTGCCTCAGTAACCAACTCATCCCACACGGACTCTGGACCACCTTTAAACCAGCAAAGTTTGGAACTGAACAGGACAAACAGTACAGACTACAGATTCAAAAACACCAGCAATGGTTGTCCTACAAGATCCTTCGCTCCACACTTGCAGCCATGCGCTGGCACCTAACCTCTCTACAGTCAGCCCTGCCTCAGCTGAGGGCCACACTCTCTCAGAACTGCAAAGGACCCCTTCTGTACTATATCCTTAGGAGGATTCATAGGTATTTCAACACCATCTCAAACATCAAAAACAGTAAGCACAACAAACTTTTATATACCCACCTCCATAACCAGCACTCCTCAAACATTCCAGAAGATCCCCCCTGCCTCTGGAACTGCTCAGACGCCATTAGCCATGCGGCTGCTGCAGCTATCATCCCCATGGTGATGGATGACGTCACTTCCGCCCCCATCACGGCCGCTTCCACAGCCACTTCCGCCCCTCACAATTCCTCATGCACCACACGTGATATCACTGCCGCCTCTCACATCATCGCTGATGTGACATGCTCAGTGACCCCCCCTCCCACTGCCATGTTCGCCACCACTTCTGCCTCCACTAACGCCACTCACCTGCATTCTGCTGATGTCCCCCACAGATCCCACTGTCACCATCCCTGCCCCCCAGGACACTGAGGGGAACACCACTCCTGTTCATGACTCCACCCTCATTCCCCCTAACACCACGCCCACTCCAGTTACAGGCTCCGCCCCCACTCCCAGCTCCACACATACACAAGGTCCTAGCTCCTAGCTCCTAGCCCTGCCAAGTTTTCACCATTCCCCCAGACCTTCCCGTCACTGAGGATGAATGATCAGTCCTCAGCAAAGGCCTCACTTTTATCCCCCTCTGTCCACGCATCAATGAATTTAATACACACCGTGACATTGAACACTTCTTCCACCACATCCGCCTCCGTGCTTACTTTTACAATCAGGACTCCCGCCTGCCTCCAACACACTCAATCCACCTGGACATCTCGTGCTGGCCAATTACCTGCCCTCGATCTCTTCATTTCCAACTGCTGCCAAGACATTAACTGGCCTCAATCTATCTACCCCCCTTCCCCCACTCCAATCTCTCACCCTCACAACGTGCAGCCCTCCAATCCCAACCTCACCATCAAACCAGCAGATAAAGGGGGTGCAATGGTAGTTTGGCGCACTGACCTCTACACTGCTGAAGCCAGATGCCAACTCGAAGATACCTTCTCCTACTGCCCCCTCAACCAAGACCCCACCCCCACCTCGGCCCCATCACCAAACTGTCATCACCCAGGCCATACAGAACCTCATCACCTCAGGAGATCTCCTACCCACAGCTTCCAACCTCATAGTCCGGGAATCTCACACTGCCCGATTCTACCTCCTTCTCAAGATCCACAAGCCTGACTACCCTGGCCGACCCATTGTCTCAGCATGCTCCTGCCCCACTGAACCCATCTCCACCTACCTTGACACTGTCCTATTCCCCCCAGTCCAGGAACTCCCCACATACATTCGAGACACCACCCACTCCTTCCACCTCCTCCAAGACTTCAATTTCCCCGGCCTTCAATGCCTCATCTTCACCATGGATATCCAATCCCTCTACATCTCCATCCACCATGACCAGGGCCTCCAAGCCCTCCGTTTCTTCCTCTCCCGACATCCCCAACAGTACCCTTCCACCAACACTCTCATTTGTTTGTCTGAACTGGTCCTCACCCTTAATAATTTCTCTTTCAAATCCTCCCACTTCCTCCAGACCAAAGGGGTAGCCATGGGCACATGTATGGGCCCCAGCTATGCCTGTCTCTTTGTTTGCTACATAGAACGGTCCATCTTCCATAGTTACACTGGCACCACTCCCAACCTCTTCCTCCTCTACATTGATGACTGCATTGGCGCCACCTCATGCTCCCACGAGGAGGTTGAGCAATTCATCAACTTCATCAACACATTCCACCCCGACCTTAAATTCACCTGGACCATCTCTGACACCTCCCTCCCCTTCCTAGACCTCTCCATCTCCATTAATGACGACCGACTTTAAAAAAAGCTGTATTCCTGATGAAGGGCTTTTGCCCAAAACATTGATTTTCCTGCTCCTCGGATGCTGCCTGACCTTCTGTACTTTTCCAGCACCACTCTAATTAAGATTCTGGTTTCCAGCATCTGCAGTCCTTGTTTTTACCTAGGTCCCTAAGAGTGCCAGCATAAGTAGATCGCATGGTAAATAAGGCATACGTGATGCTTTCTTTCATTGAGATGAACTATTCAATATAAGAATAGTAATGCTGGATATATAGAAGACAGTGGTTAGGCCACAGCCAGAGTTTGGTGTGAAGTTCTGATCACAGGAAAAATATAATTGTTCTAAGAAAGAATATAGAGGACATTTACAAAATTGCTGCCAAGGCTTGAAAATTGCAGCTAAATTGGATAGGCAAGGGTTGTTCTTAGAACAGAAGAGACTGAGGAACAACTTAATCAAGGTATATAACATAATAAAGAGCTTAGATAAGGTTAACAGAAGGACTTGTTTCCACTAGCAGAGAGGTCAATTGCCAGGGGTGTACATATTTAAGGCTATACATAATTATTTATATCTGAAGCACTGTAACCTGCTCGGCCACAGACAAGGTGCTGGAAAGTCGGATTAGAATGGACAGTTATTTTATTCAGCTGATATAGAATCAATGGGCTGAATGGTCTCTTTCTTTGCTGTACCTTTTCTATTGTATTATGGAATAATGAAAGCAAAAGGCAAAATGAATTTATCAATATTGTTCACAATGCAACGAAAGGGCACAAATTAACTCCATTCCATTATGCACACATGAAATACACAGTTTCAAGGGTTATCCTGAGTTACCTAGAATGTAGAAAAATCACCCAGCTTGGATGAAATACATTCCAGGTTATTGAATGAAACAAGAGGAGGAAATTGTTCTCATGATTTACAAATTGTCCATGAAGATAGAGTGTGTCAGAAGAGTGCATGTTTGCAAGACCTTGACAAAAAAGAGGAGCAGGATAAACCAAATTAACTTAATATCCTTTGTAGCTCTTAGACACAATAATCCAGGGCAAAGTTAATTGGCATTTAGAAAAATGTGGAGGGTGCACGTGGATAACATGGTTGATATTGTGTCCAAGAACTTTCTAAAGCTGATTGACAAAAAAAAATCACATAATAGACTTGTTAGCAAAATTAAAACCTATGAGATTAAAGAATCAGGAGCAGCGCTGATGCAGAATTGACTGAGGACCAGGGTGTTTGTATGTGTGGTAAAACCAAGGCTGTGGGAGGCTTGTTGTTACCATCCTCTTCAGGTGCAGGCCTAATGTGGTCAAAGAAAATTACTTCTTAGTATAACTAGAAGATTCAAATAGGCTTTTATCTTGAACAAGGTGTAGTTTATTAAACAATAAGAACTACTTACACGTTTATATTGGTATGGCAGACATTGTTACAGAGGAGAATCAGATGTTAGGTCTCATAATTTGGAGATCCTAAGCTTTGTGCCACTCATCAATATGACATTCTATTAACCCTGTCAGATGCTTACACTCTCATCAATCATTCACCACTATTGTTTTTCAAACTGGAAGGAAGGTATCTCGTGTGTTCCTTAAAGATCAGGATTAGAAGCACTACTCTTTTTGTTATAGTTATATAAATTACCTAGACTTCAAGGCCTACATTCATAAGTTTGCATTTAATGCAAAATTCAGAAGCATAGTTTTAAGGAGCACATTCTTCATGAAGACAGAGGCAGACAATAAAGTGGGCAGCCACAATTTAACATAGTGAAACATGGACTGACTCATTTTGCTGGGAAAAGTGTGGAGAGGGAACATAAATTAAATGACATAAGAGTGAGCAGGAACAATGGAGGGGGGTGAATGCACTCAACTATTTAAACATGACAGGATGATTTGCAGAGATTATTAAAAAAAACACACCTACTCCTTGGCTTCTTTGCACAATCAACAGTACCTTGCATTTACATAACACTTTCAATGTAATCAAACATCCCAAGATACTTTATGAGAGATTTTTGAATATAATTCAGCACCGAACCACCGAAGGAAACATTAGGTCAGATCATGAAAAGTATGATTAAAGGAGTAGGTTCTAATGTACTTATTAAAGGAATTTATAAAGAGGTAGTGAGGCAGTGAGATACAGGAAGGCATTGAAACACTTAGGAACATCACCAACTGAGGGCAAAATTGGTGGACTCCAAAGATCTGGCAGTTTTTTTATACTCTAAACATTTATGTAACTTAAGGCTGAATAGCCTATGAAGGCTACCTTTAATGTGATGCAGAGTAAAATCAAAGTTGATGCCACTCTCAAGTAATGGGAAACAACAACTTGTCTAAAGATGAAGCTACAAGATTTAAAATGAATTGGCCAACATAACAGAATAAAACGTTTACTTTTTTTCTCCAGCAACTTCTCCCTCTCTCACTGCCCCTGCAGCTAGCACCGCCCCCCACCCCACCCCGCTCACCCCACCTCCAACAATCATTCCCAAGCCTTCCCCCACTCATAGGCAAAAAGGAAGCAAACAAGAGAATGCTGGAGAAACTCAGCATCTGTGGAGAGAGAAGCAGAGTTAACACTTCAAAACCATTACTCGTGATTCTCTCTTCTGTCCATCTTTTATCAAATCAGTCGTTATCACATCTCTTTTCAAAACCACTACTTGACACCTCTTTCCTTATGAACTGCTCTTACATTCAGCCATCTTCCTCTCCAAAGCTCAAAATCAGCTGCCAAATCTGTTCCCAGTTTTCTTGGAACACCATGTTTGAATCCTCTCAGGAACAGAGCATTTTGGTATAACGCAACAGTTGCATTCCTCTGCAACATCACCCTCTAGAAAACCACTCTAGAAAATCACACTGCAGACGATCGCTACAGAAAATTGCTGTAGCCGTTCAGCAGAAAGTTTGTATTATCCAAACATCATCCACAATTCACCAATCACATTATAGACAATTCCTGTTGACAAAATGCACAATACACCAGAATGACCTGTATCTATCTTTGTGTTTCATGTATTATACATATGCTGTGCCACCTCTTAGGCACATTAGCATTTGTTTACTGTGACCATTTGGTACTGCACTTTGGCTAACTTCAATCTTATCTATCTTACAGTGCTCCCTCAGATCTTCCCTCTGGTATCCTTAGTCTTTTTTTTCTCATCTAAACTCCATCCATGGCAACATCATCTGAAATATTTCAGTGTGCGTTAAGCTAAGATAGTGGCAAATTTAGTTTCCAGATGTACAATTATGAACTAAAGCTCAATTTCACCGTTGTTAACTACACTGTCTCCTGATCAATAGACTGCTTCTCTGACATCCAGTACTAGACATGCAGGAAGTTCTTTCAACTAAATATCAAAGAGGCAATGTTTTTGATCCCTGTCTCAAATTCTGGTCCCTACCTACTGACTCCATCTCTCTCCATGGCTGTTCTCTGAGGCTAAACTAGACCTTTAGCAAGTTCAATGTCATATCTGACTTGCAGATAATCTATGACCCTCAGAGCTGATTTGAGTTGATTTATTTATTGTCACGTGTATTTGTTATAAAATACAGTGAAGAGTGTTATAGTGTCGCCACTCTGTATTGCAGAAGAATAAAGAAATTAAGAAAAAGTGTTCAACTTTACATTCTTCTTGTTAAGTCTTTCATCATGGGCCTAGTGGCCAGGCATGAGTCCCCTTCACTACCCAGCTACTAGAACGAAAGTCGGCACTCTTTGGCACCATCTCGCCTCCACCAATGCCCTCGCCACTATGAGTCCTCACTGGACCTCACCAATACAGTCACCACCAATGCCACTGGATACAGCATCAGCCCAAACTCAACTCCACTGCCACCATATGTCTACTTTGGGCTCACTTCACAGACGCAGGTGCTGCTTGTGCACAAATCCATCTTTGCTGTGCCTCCATGAGACACTGCTGGTAACTCAAATTCACCTCTGTCGCAGCAGCCATGAGTCGCGTTTCCACATGCTGCACCATCACAAATGATCTGCAAAGATACCATAGATTCTTTGTCACCAAGATTAATATGATCTTTGCTGCTTCCCTGTTTTCCCTAAATCACAGGGCAGCATACTCTACCCACACTAGCCAGATCAGCTCTCATTATTATTATTAACCTCTGTTGCAGTTAACATATTATTAACTCCTCTTCCAGCTACAATGTGGTTATTATTGACCCATGTTGAGGTTATATGACTTTTTCTGCTATTAATAGAGGATTATTAGCTGCTGCTTTTTCAGCTGGTATTCAGTAAATATTAACTCTTATTGCTGGCTGCTGGTTTTGTTCTTTGTAACTGTTGCACAAAGTGTGATGAGACTATTATTAATTATTATATCATCTACGATTATGTCATTATGAACTGCTATCCCAGTTGTGACCAATTTTCAACTATTTTTTCACCTGTAGATATACAGTTGCTAACTAGAGACAACCTGAGGCACTAGATACAATCTTAACCTTAATGATTCCAGATGTGACCCATACTCCTAACCATGATTAGCTTGACTGTCATCTACAACTGCACCTCTGGGCTCTGATTCTTAACCTGCGACTTAACCCTATCCTCAATTTGAATACTAATGTTAGCCCTGACACCAAACTCCAATCCCATTCCTTACTGTGACCCTGATCCTGTCCTGGACTCTGACCTAAAGCCCATCTATCCAGGAGTATATCAATGTTCCCAGTCCTAACCCTTGATCCATAACTTCAACCCTGAACCCAAACCAAGCACAAAATCCAATCTTAACACTAAACTATTTATTTTCCTGTATAACAGCAATATATTGACTGCAGACTGGGGTTGGATCAGAAGCAAGAGGATTAATGTACCCAGCTCTGTGTCAGGTGATTCCTTTTATTAAATCATTTTTAAATGACTAAAGCTATGTGGTCACTTTTGTTATCTCAATAAAATTGTCGTCTATAAATATAGAAGATCACTAACCTGTACAAGGCACATCATACCACAGCTGTGCTGTATTCACTCAGCTTCTTCACAGGGTGGGATCAGACAGTGCAGCTGATGATGTGATCATCACTCAACCTTGATCTCCCCACCTCACCACCATGGCTCAGCCCATCCTGACTGGGGAAGTTTTAAGATTATTCCCTAGCTTGTGCCAACCTGACCGAACTCACAATGATTGAAAATGTTGCAATGAGTCTCAGTACCCCATGATGACAGAACAGGCAATTCAGTTGGGCTTTTGGCTTCTGGCTTGTCCCAGAGATGGCAGAATTGATATGTGGGCTGAAGCAGGACTGGATGTATTGCCCTTAGGATCTAATAGCCTGACACAAATCACTGTCAGAGTTTACGCATTATAAGTGGCTTCTTGAGCAAGGTCTTGGAGGGAAACATGGGGTTAATAACATCAGAGACTAATAAAAGTAAAATACTTAAAGATGCCTCCCCATCACAGTTTACAAAGGCAAGTGAATTGGTTTTGGTTGATGGTGAAAACTGTGATCAAGTGAAGACTTCTCTCTCTTCAAACAGATTCATAAGTCATTGGTCTAATTGCTGTTGGTGTGTTTGTACCATGCATAAAATGTCTGACGTACTGGCTTGTGGAAACAACAGTGACAGAACTTGAAAGACCTTATGTGAAGCATGTTAGGATGTTTCTGAGTACATGTAATCTCTCTTGCTCTCTCTATCTCTGTCTCTCTGCCTCTCTCTCTCTCTCTCTCTCTCTCTGTTCCCTGCTACACTCTCACTTTAGCAGGTCTGCAGAAAGGCACATTGATAAAGCAAGAGGACAAGTGGGGTGAAAATCCCTGGGAGTTCAAAACAGCTCCATTCAAAAAAAAGGCAAGGAGCCATCCTGCCCTATGTCAGCCTCGCCCCGTCATCTATCGGCAATCAGTTAAATTCAAAAGCCCAGCCCTTTCACTTAATTACAGACGCCCTTAAGACATTCAGATAATTTGCTGTTGTTACTTTTGAGTTTAAACTAGAGGGTGCTCCTCCCACACAAGCAGCCTCCTGCTGGCCCCGTCTGAACCAGACAACTGCACAGATTTACATGCAAAGGGATCGCAGCTCCTGTAGGTGAAGAAACACTACAGCTCTTTCGCTTAACTGTTGCGGTCAGTTCAGACAACATGGGTTCTGAACTATACCTTCATTCAGATAGCTTTGCACAGTATATAGACTGCTTTGATTGAGCAGTAAAGAGGGGAAGGGGAAAGTAAGAAAGAGACGAGAGAAAGAGAGAGAGAGAGAAAGAGAGAGAGACACACACACACAAGAGGGAAAGTGACCATGTTTGTGTAGATGAATCAGACAACAGTCAAACCTGAGAATAAGAATGAGCTTCCTGCTGTTAATTAGAAAACTTGTCACCGGACTTCTCTGGAACTGTTTCTTGCTACAGTCGGTTTTTGGAAGTCTCACCACTGACAACGGGATCCATTCCAGTTTCATCCACGGGCGCCTAAAGAGCCAGGAAAAGCGGGAAATGCAGAGAGAAATCCTCTCGATCCTGGGTTTGCCTCACCGCCCCAGGCCCCACCTGCATGGCAAGCACAACTCAGCCCCTATGTTCATGCTGGACCTCTACAATGCCATGTTGATGGAGGAGGCAGGAGGATACTCGTATCCGTATAGGGCGGTCTTCACCACCCAGGGACCTCCGCTGGCCAGGTTACATGACAGCACCTTCCTCAGTGATGCCGATATGGTCATGAGCTTCGTCAACCTGGGTGAGTCAAGAACATTTCTTCCTTCCGAATCACATCTGTTAAATCTAAAGCTTCCCCGTGGTTGTTTTCGCAGGCTGCTCACACTGTTTCAAGTAGGTGTAACATTTCTCAACATAGCTTGGCACCCTGAATAAGAATCCACTTCAGGTGGGACACAATCTGTTAGAACATCAAAGGCTCGCCTTTACTTTAAGGACAGCACAGATGCTGCATTAAGATTGACTAATTTATTAAGGAGCATATTGTATACTCCTCACACCCCCTTCCCGTCCCACCATCCTCCACCATTTGCCTCAACGTACCATTTGTATTTTTATCTCTCTTGTTTGCTACTCACTCTTTCCACTGCCTAACTAGCTAGGTTGTGGTCTTTACTTATGATTATTACCCAGGTACTTGCTCTCTATCGGCCACTGGAAGCTACTGCCACTTCTTCCCTCTCTTTCACACCCACCTGTGTTTCCCTTACTACAAACCCAACTTTCCTTTGTTACAGAAAGCATTTAACTTCCCGAATCAGGACAAAAGCAGCAGTAGGCAGACCTATGTTGGCAGATTAAGCCATAGGAACTTCAGGTCAACGCAGTCGCCACAAAAGCAGCTTTAACAGTGACAAAGAGTAACAATCACATAGACTGCAGCTTTCAGATAATCAACACTTTTGTGGTACGATGAGGGAACATTCTTGACATATGATCTGGAATGCACTGCCAGAAACTGTACTCAAAACAGATTCAACAGCAACTTTCAAGAGAAACTTGGACAAATATTTGAAAAGCAGAAATATACAAGGGTGAACAGGGGAGTAGGGCTAATGAGTAGGACTCTTTTAGAAAGCCCACATCTTTTTCGTTTGTTTGACCTCAAACCTGCTTGCAAAGAGTTAATGAATGAGTTAAAATGCTTCAATAGTTACTGTAAGATTGCTTGTTTTTATGCTCGCATAGTGTCAATGTTTATGTTGCAGTTTAAGGGTTAAAGTCTCAGCCCACAGATAAATGATGCAGTAAAAAGTTTCTCAGTGAAGTATTCACGGTGCAGCAGTCTGTGTCCCTGCTGTTCTGTTGTGTAAGGCTGTCGAATGTGAAGCTCAGTTGGTGCAGTCACCTCAATCAAGCTGAGCAGCTCGGAATATTTATGTTAACCCTCTGAATACTGAAGTATTCTTCCTTTCATTTTTCACCTTCCCCCTCTCTCCCAAATTCTTCTGTCTTGGCATACAATTCTATAGCCAATGGAAGCCTCCTCAGTAGGCTATCAATCCTTCATGTGTCGAGCTTTATGTGATGCACGTTGACCGTGATGTGAACGTTTCACTGATGCGTCACACTGTGATCCTAATTGAAACTTCACACAGCCAGTTTCCAGCAGAGTAATGATAGCAGTGACCAGGAACATGACCCTCAGCATTTTCTAACTCGGGAGAGCAGTTAGAGTCAAAGAGTCATTCAGTACGGAAACAGACCCTTCAGTCCAATTCATCCATGCCATCCAAATATCCCATATGTCAGCACTTGGCCCAAATCCCTCTAAATCCTTCCTATTCATGTACCCATCCAGATGCCTTTTAAATGTTATAATTGTATCAATCTCCACCACTTCCTCTGGCAGCTCATTCCAGACACGCATCACCCTCTGTGTGAAAAAGTTACCCCTCTGTTCCCTTTTAAATCCTTCCTCTCTCACCTTAAACCTCTAGTTTTGAACTCCCCTACCTTGGGGAAAAGATCTGGCCTAATCACCTTATCCATGCCCCTCATGATTTTTTAAACCTCTACAAGGTCACCCCTCAATTTCTGATGCTCCAGGGAAAATAGCCCTAGCCTATTCAGCTTCTTTCTGTAGCTCAAAGCTTCGAATCACAGCAACATCCTTGTAAATCTTTTCCAAATCCTTTCAAGTTTAACATCTTTTCAATAGCAGGGAGACCAGGATTGGACGCAGTATTCCAAATGTGGCCTAACTAAGGGCAGCATGTCAATTCCTGACTGAGATTAACCAATTTAGCTTCAGACCTGAACCTGACTTTAGAACAGTCCTTTTTCCCACATAATCTGATTGTAATTAGACCGAAATCTGTCTCCCCTTGCTCTCAGAATACTCTATGTACCTGTTCCAGATTTTGAGTCACTTAAGGTAGATTATCTTCTTGTGGATCATTAAGAATGTGAGGCTGAGCTTTTTCCAATTCATCAGCAATGCCAGTTTTACACCCAGGCAGCCAGTTAAAAACCAACCATGTACACAGCACATCTCTCAATGGAAAGTACATCACATATCCTGCATATCCCCAGTAACTTGGGCAGAAGCTCCATCCATGTTGTGTAACAGCAAAGTTATGAAGAGGTAGTGAGAACAGCCAAGCAGCCTCACCCATAAACATGCTTTTTGAATGTGCTGCAGTCTCAGGGACTGTTCTGTAACATTCAAATTCATGGGGGTCTGATAGAGTAAACAGCATGAAAATATTCCCATCCATGAAAGGATCAGAAATGAAAAGGCACAAATTTAAGATAATTAGAGAAAGAAGCAAAAATGACATAAGGAATAACGTTTTAAACCTGTGAGTGGTTAATGTCCACAATGCAGTGCCTTGAAATGTTACAGAGACAGGTTCAAAAGGAAATTAAATGATTATTTGAAAAGGTAGAACATGCATGGTTACAGAAAGAAGACACGAAAATATCAAAAGGTCGATTGTTCATTGAAAGCACTGGTGTGAACACAATGGGTTGAAAGTTCTCCTTCTGGACTGTAACAGCTCTGTTATACTGTACATGATCAAAATCGAAGAATGATTCTATGTCTGCAGCTCAGGGAGTAATTGGGGAAAGCATGACCCAGTCATTCCAATCAATAGATTTAAAGAGATTACAAGGTCAGTATACTGAATCCACGGTGATCAATAAGTGTCAGCATGCTCACTGTCACCCTTGATATATTTATGACAGGGCTGACAAATCTTTCCAATTCCCCTAAACGTTTAGATTGTGGTTGACACCATCTGTGTTCAGTCCAGGAACAACTTCAAGACAACTTAACATCATTCTGTGAACTGTTTTCACAGAAATTCCAGCAGATGAAATACACAGAGTTCCTTGCCCAGTACCCTGGTCCAAAGTTAATCTCTGTTTGGGAAATATCCAGCTTGCTGATTTCAGCTAAGACAGGTACAGGGGTTCTTGAAGAGGGAAGATTTTCCAGGTGTATTCTGACCATTTCCACTGTCTCTTCTGACCTTTTGCAAGTTGTTGAGGTTGAAGGTTAATTCCTGATTCCCAACTGGTAATGAATAAGTATCAAATGCATTTGTCCATGACAGTATCAGTGGGAGGGAGAACCACAAAACTCCTGTCTTCATATTGAAGATACCCTACATTGTGTTCTGTGTCACTATCATCAAGTTAATTAAGGTAGACTTCAAATAGATCTACCAAATTAAGACTGGGTATCCAGAAGATTCTGTGAGTCACCTTCAACACCAGAATCATAATCAAACACAATCTTCAACCTCAGGGGTGACATCTCCCCCATTCTACCATTATAATCAAGCCAGGGCATCAACCCTAATTCAATGACTAGGAATGCAGAAAGGCATGCCATGAGCAGCTCTCGGCCTCCCTAAAAAACAAAGTATCAACCTGGTGAAGCATCAAAGCAGGACTACTTGCAAACCAACAGTGCAAGCATCAAGTGATGGACAGGGCTAAGTGATTCAACCAATGGAACAGATTGAAGTTCTACAGTCCTGTCACATTCAGTCATAATGTAGGTGGACAATTATAGAAATCAGTGGAATAGGACATTCTGCAAATATTTCCATCCTCAATGATGAGTCCCCAGCAGTACAGATACCAGGCATCAGTTAATTCGATTCATTCTGTATGATATGAAGAATTGGCTAGAGACCGGATACTGCAAAGACATAATATTGAACATAGTGCTCCAGAATATGCCATGCACCCAACCTTGGTGTTCCATAATAGCTGCGAAACTGGTATCTATCTCACAATGAAAAGTTGCCCAGGTATGCCCTGTACACAAAAACACAGGAAACTTCCATCCAAGCCAATCTCCAGCCCATCAGACTATTCTCATTCATCAGTAAAGTGATGGAGGGCATCATAAAATGTGCTATCAAGCAGCACCTGCAAATGCATAACCTGCTCACTGAAACACAGTTTGAATTCTTTTATGGCCACACAGATCCTGACTTTGATAAAAACATGGACAAAACTGTCTGAACCCAAGAGGTGAGTGAGCATGATTACCTTTGCCATCAAGATTGCTATTGACTGAGTATGGCATCAAGGAGCCTTCACAATGGGATTCGAGGAGAATTCTCCACTGCTTTGAGTCAGGCTTGATACATAGGAAAAGGGCTGTGGTTGTTCAAGGTCAGTTATCTCAGCTCTAAAACATCTCTGCAGGAGTTCCTCCAGGTTGTGTTATAGGCCCAATCACCTTCAGCTGTTTCAGTATCGATTTTCCCTTGATCATAAGTCAGAGGTGGAGATGTTCAAAACCATTCACAAATTTGCAGTCCATGTCTAACTTGGACAATATCCACACTTATGCTTACAAGTGGTAAGTAACATTCACACGAAGTGCCAAGCAATGAACATTTCCAACCAGTAACTAACTTCCTGGGTCCCCAAAGCCTGTCAACCACCTACTCTCCACTTGCCTGGATGACTGCAGCTCCAACAACATTCAAAGAACTTGACATCATCCAAGACAAAGCAACCCTATTGATTGGCATCACATCTACAAATATCAAATCCCTCCTCCACCAACACTCAGTAGTAACAGTGTGTACCATCTACAATATACATTGCAGAAATTCACCAAAATACTTGTACAACACTTTCTGAACCCCTGATGAGTGTCATCTCAAAGAACAAAGGCAGTAAATACACCACCATTTGCATATTTCCCACCATGCCATTCACCATCTTTATCTAAAAATATATCATACTGAATCAAGACGTTGGAAATCCTTTCCTAATGGCACAGTGGCATTCTGACACCAAATGGATTGCAACGGTTCAAGAAGATAGCTCACTACCTTAAGAGCAACTAAGAACATGCAATAAATGCTGGCCTAGCCAGTGACAACCAAGTTCCATGCATTACTAAAAAGTAAATTGTGCTGGGCACTATATGGAGTAGGGTCCACCATACAGCTGAGCTCCTTTTGAATGGATTCAGAAAAGGGAGAAAAGATTTACATTTCGATCATGTTCTTCACTATTCTAGACATCCCAAAGTGTTTTACAGTTAATTAATCACTTGTGAAGTGTTGTCACTATTCTAACACAGGAAACATGGCAGCCCAGTTGTGTACAAAATACCACAATCAACATTGACCAGGTAATCAGATTTGAGGGATATTAATTTAGGGGAATTAAATGTTGGCCAGGATTCTAATGCTTTTCTTAGAAATGGTGCCATGAAACCTTTTATATCTACCTGGCATTGTTGATAGGGCCTCAGTTTAACATTTCAGCTGAAAAAGTAAACATCTGACAGTACAGCACTCCTTCAGTGTTGCACTGGAGTGGCATTCCAGCTGTATCAGTGCAAATTGGCTCAACAGCTTCTTGAATTAGCAAGTTTGCATTCTGATCTCTTGCTGGGTAGTGACGTTTTGTTTTCCTTAATTAATAATCAGATTTATAAGGGACTATTTATGGAGCTAGTTTTTGACACCCCAAAATGGAAATATCTTCTCTATTGTTTACCCTAATAAATATTCTTTACAATATTAAAAAGCTCCAACAAAACATTCCTCAGTTTTCTTTTCTAGAGAAATGTCTGTCAGAATCCCAGGCATTTACTTTAAAACAGTTTGGAGTTTCTGCTGATTGTTCCTTCATACTCCAAAGCTCCCCCCAACTCTACCCCCAAAACTTATATCATGTAAGAGCTTCACTAAAACCTCCTTAGTTTCACCCAGTTTTGCGTGTCAATGGTCTCCGGTCAATACAGCTTCAGTCATGTTGGCTACTGAGTTTAACTCGACACAGGGAAACCATCCAATCAAACTGCTGTGATGATGTGTCATTTTTAAAGTTCGTCTCGTGAGCAGAAACCACAAAGGGGAAGGGAAACTGGAAATTGAGGGATGGGCCATGCAGTCAATCCCTTCATCTATCATTATGGTATTATCAACTGTCACCACACCCTTACGCTAGGTATCAGCTGAGAGAATGGGGAAATCTGTGTATATGAGCAAGCAGCACTGGAGCTTTCTCTGGGTAAAAACTCTCTCAGTTCAGCACCTCTCTATATTGCCAGGGTTCATTTGGTCACTGACCAAACCATGCTATCCCATTGTGATGTACGAAATATACTACCTCACTCGATCATTTGTCTTCAGCATTTTGCATGTGCATACAAATGAGGTACAAGTATTGTGATGTGCAAAGTAGCAGTTAAACCAGGATCTTCAGGTCAAGTGCCAGTAGGTGGCACTAACTGTGCTTTGTGTTAATGCCACTAAGGTGCAACATGAAATCAGCGTGAAGCTACCTTCCAATGGGTCATGTCTGACTTTGGTGTATCTGATCAGCTCCTTCACCGCAGCCCTGTATCCTCAAGGAAGTTGGAAAAAAGACTGCATTTGTCCAATGTGTTTCAGAGCCTTGAGATGTTACAAATGAGTTAAAATCAAGAAGGCAGCGTTGTCTCATTCACAGGCCAAGGAGGCTGGAATGATTGACACCTTTCCCTATGTTCACAAAAAGTTAATCCAGCAAATCATAGGGAGATGGCAGGGCTGCTAGCCCAGACACAATGGGAGGAAGGGCCTTTTTCTGTTCCATAATCATTCTGCGATTCTGGGGAATATACTCAGTATTTACCAATAGCAGTTGAAGAACTATACACCACTGTTGAGTTGAGTGAGATTGATATAGATATAAAATACAAAAGCTGTATAGAAACGGGCTCTCAGCTATGGCGCAGTAATCCAACTGAACAAATAAAGAGAATCACACTTTCAGGACACTTTTGCAGGTGGAGTCAATCTTCAGCAATACCTTGTTTGAAAGACAGTCATAGTATCTTGTTTAAAGAGAGTCTCACCGTCAGTAAATTATCCATTAGCACTTAAAGTTGGAGCCTTTTAAAGAATAATTTCCAATAAAAATCCATTATAAAGAGGGAAAATACCCTCACTGAATAATGTTCTTTTGTTTTGCTCTGTCTGCATCTGTTGATTTATGTTTTAGCAGCAAGAGGTTTGTAATTTCGTGGAAATTGACTCTGGACAATCCCTCAACTTCCTCTTCTCTGCTATAACATTAATACCATTCGCTTCAACGGAAAGACAAATGAGAGTATAAGCAACTGCAGAATTCTTCTCAGTAAAGAGTTTCACAAAGAGTGTAGCAGTGCCAAAGATTCTGGCACTACTGAAAATTTTGCAACATTTGCCTTTGAGTCTGGGCAGTAGTATTTAAACACAGGTGATGACTTCTGACAAACTAGTTAAATTATAGAAGAAATCTTCAGGAACCATTCATCAAACTGAAGCTCGCTGAAAACCTTTAATTTGAAAGGCTTTCATCTGAATCTGACCAATGCTGGCAGTTGGTTTCTTGGTTGTTAGCCAATCATTTTTTGCTTTGGTCTCAGGGTATGGGTAGTGCTGCCAAGTCTACATTCATTCACTATTTCCAGTAACACTGAGAACATTAAAAATCAACCAGATTGTGTCCTAGGCCAGCTATTTCAGCACAGTCAAAGATCAAATAGAGGACCTACCTGAGTTATGTGACTCACCATTTTAAATAGGCAGAAATATTATCTTTTATCGAAGATACTGAATCATTTTGATTTTTTACATCCTTTCTATCAATATTGAACATATATTCTCATGCCCTTCAGAACATGGTGGCAAGTCTGCTTCTCTGTAACAGCTTGTTAAAGTTGAGTGGTTTGCTATGCCATTTCATTGCTGAGTGAACAGTTGGCCACATTGGTGGGATCTAGGGTCACAACAGTATTCCCAGCTGCATATGGCTATAGGATTGGTTATGGGACCATGTCACCTTTTGCCTCTAATGTCCTGTCCTCACAATTCCACAATTGATCACTTGAGATATCTATTGTTCAACCCTCTCACATCAATCAGAAAATAAAAAAAACTTCTTTAACCAAAAGGATGATCCTTTGCCATCAGTCAAATTGCCTTCTTATTGCCAATAGTTTTATAACTGGTAAACTAGAATTTAGAAAGATTTTTTAAAAATTAGTTTTTGAATGTATCTTCAGTTTTGTTCCCAGACTGCTCATACAAGTTTTTTCTTCTCAGGCACTTCATTGGAATGCTAGGTCATTTGATTTAGAGGTGGCTGATGGCTCTAATGCATGATATGCAGACTTCACCAAATGTGGGCACATGGTGTTGGAAGGGTTGGGTTGATAAGATATTGAGCGGTTTATGAGCTCCTTTTGACTTCTCGACTTCACATCCGCACATTTCTGATGAAGTTCTAGATAGGTTTGGCACATTCCCAAATAAGTCTAAAATTCAATTTGGTTAGTCACAAATCATAGTCTCCTATAAGTCAATAGTATGTTATGGCATTTTCCAAATGATTTGTGAATATTCCTCATGTGTTTTCTTCTAGGAGTCTCCAGCTGTGACTTAGTTTCAACTGTAGCAGTTGCGACTGGAGTCTGGTATTATCAATATACTGTAAATGACATGTCAGTCCAGTGACATCTCTATGAGTGGTTTGGGAGATGTTGCTGTTGAACCACTTTTCATGTAATTCGAGTTGGAGGATCTTGCAAAGTCACTGGTGGTAATTCTCCAGTGCTTTGAGCATCTGCTGAGGGTTGTCCAATTCTCTGAAGCCTATAGGAGCCTGGGGATTGCTGCTGCTCAGTAAACGATGATCTTTGTCTCAGGTATGAGATCCTGATTCTTGTAGTATTCTCCTCAATCAGCTGAAGGAATGTTGAATTTTGTCATCTATGACTGGTCTTCATCGAGAAGAGGACCCAAGGTATGGAAAGTATTCCAAATTTCCAGAATCTCATCATCGATTTTCATCAAACAGCATTAATGTTTTAATCTTCATCAGAGTCTTTGGTTCTGTCAGTGTCAATAGTTTACAGAATATCCTCTTGAAATTTAGCTGCCCTCATAAATGTGTTACCATCCTCTACCACACAATGACACACAAACAGTGATTCTCACCAGCAAACCATGATAGAATAGATACCACCATGGGCAAGACTGGTGTCAACCAAGGCTCTGTGGTTACACCAACTAGTTTCTCCATCTTCCACACTACAATATTGCACGTGACCGCCAGTAAATTACCTAAAGGTATGGAGATCATTGAAACAGCAGTTTGGAAACTGTTCAACCTATATCACCATCCAAAACACAAACTCCCTCTGACTTCAGTCATTGAGGTCCAGGATGTAGATAACAGTCATGCAGGACATACTCAGAAACTGAGCTGCAGGTCATTACTGACACATTCTCAAAACCATGTGAGAAAATAACCCTTTCGTTAAATACAGAAAATTGAGGTCTTTTTCCAATCAGCTCCTAGAGTGCAATGCCCCCCATATCAATCATGTAAGTGTTTTGGCATATAGTCGTTAATTCCTGGAACATCTTGTAAGTAATTATAAGTCACTTGTAGGTAAGACTGGGTAGACACAACAGATTCCTTTCATAAAGGTTGAGTTTTTAAAACAATGCACCACCTTTTATTTTGTCTGGTCATAAAACAATGGATTTACCAAATTGCATTGCTCAACCTACTGTGGTGGGATTTGAACTCACTGCCTTTCAATTGCTAAGCTAGAACTGTAACCACAAGGCTGCTGTATCCATTTTAAATATGAGGTCACTGGTAGTTTTCACAGTGATGACAGATGCCTAGAAGACAGAAGAGGCACATCTGGAAGCTTGGCCAATGTGTCAGATCCAACAGCATTAAATAATCTAAAATTATTAATGTCTCTCCAAGAATTCTTTCACTTGTTCATTACCTAATCCAGAGGTTTCCAAGCTTTATTTATTATGCATCCCTTTCCAGATTTTCCAGCTGTCACATACAGATTTAATAATTTAACCCTTTGATATTTAAACTTTGTTTAAAATGTACAAATGATAATGCTTGTACAATTTAGACAATGTTTTATAGAACCACCTGCCAGTTACATTGCCTGTTTGAGCATAGGTGCTGTTTGAACTGATAGGGGATAAATCGAACACTGAAACATAATAGCAAATTCTGAGCTAAATAAACTCCATTCTTCAGAGCAGTACCACACAGAACAAGATCATACCATATTTACATATAACAAGGAATGAATCCAACATCAAGTCCTATGAGACTCCATGGCAACGTTCTCCATGGCAGAAATACATCAATTCAACATTACTCTCTGACTGCTATCATTTAGCCAATTAAGAAACCAAGTCAATCCACATGTTTTTATTTTCAAAATGTCTGTTCTAAAAAAGTTTATCAAATGCCACGTTTCTAAAACATCATTGCATAATCATCATTATACAGCACAGAAAGAGACCTTTCAGCCTATTGAGTCTTCATGGGCTCTCTTAAGAGTATCCCAGCTAGATCCAGGCTCCCACCTCATCCTGCATCCACAATGGCCAATCCGCTTAGCTTCCACACTGTCAAGAATTTCCCATGGCCAATCCACCTAACCTGCACATCTTTGGACTCTGGGAGGAAACCAGAGCACCCGGAGGAAACCAACATATTCACCAGGAGGATGTGCAACCTCCATACAGATAGTCACCCAAAGCTGGAATCAAACCTGGGTCCCTGGTGCTGTGAGGCAGCAGTGATAACCGCTGAGCCACCGTGCTATCCCTTAATTGAAGGCATCCATCAGGTGAGTCAGGCACATTTTGCCTTTAACTCCCTTATGCTAGCTGTTCATTTGCTTCTCCAAGCACCAATTTCAGTACACTTCAGAGCTGTTCCCTCAGACTGAAACAAATTGTAATCAGGCTTCATTTGATACCGAACACAGCTGTAAATTCTATCTTAATCAATCGGTTTGAACATGCTGTGACACACCATTAGGATAGATAGGAATTGAACTTAGAACTTCTGACCCAGCGATAAGGATACGCCACTGTACTACAAGAACCCCCCCCCAAAAAAATAATGAGAAGTTCAATTATACACAAACATTATTGGGCGTATCAAGAGAGTTGGTGTCAACAGCTGGCCTGCTTGCTTAATGACATCACCAGTCACCACCATCATCTAAGCCTAACTCTTCAAGATGGCGGCAGCAGAGTAGGTAGGAAGTGCTTGGGCTCATGACCCCATCTGCTTCTGATCTCCAGGCCTCCAGGTACATCAGTTTTTTAAAGTTCTTTTTATTTACTTATGTTTAACATCAAAATTCATCTTACCTCTTTTAATGCCTTTGGTGGAGGAAGAATGCTTCTGGAGGCTGCTGCAGCAGCAAAGGCATTCTGGTCCATTCCTTTTGGCTATTGTGGCCGTGTCCTGGTGGGTCCTGTCGATTGGTAGTCTACTTTGACAATGAGGCAGGTACGGCCCAGGATTTCAACAGTCTGGGTTGACGGCATCTTCAGCAATGATATTTGTTTGGCCCGGGATTCAAACAGCTTGGGGTATCTTGGCCCAAGAATTCAATGGCCTGGTGTAGCCGTGTGCTTTGGCAGCAGTTTCAGTAATGAGATGGATCCTCGAAGCAGCATCTTCAATGGTATAATGGTCCTGGCTGGGATTCCAATGGCCTGAGATTCAGCAGCTTCAATGTCAGCTTGCTGCAGCAGTGCAGAATGTGGTTCCTGTCTTCTCCTCAACCTTGGGAACTCAACAACTGTGAAATGAACAAAGATGCACTTTGTCTTAATTTTTACGTATTTTTTTAATAATATAAATGCCAAAGTATGGTGACTTAAACAATTTTCACTGCATTTTTTGTAAAAATACAAGTGACGATAAAGTACTATTTTTTCTATTCCCAGCTGTGAGGTAAACCCTGTCTCAGGATCTTGTTGATCACGTTTGCTGCTACATTTCTTGCCTTACTGAATCACAGAACTGTTATAGTGCAGAAAGAGGCCACTCAGACAATCAGAACTGCACCTACAAATGAGCATCATTAACTATAAGAGTGACAACTCTGCAAAAAGTATCTTAATTGTATGTAAAAGTCCTCTGAATGCCCTGAGGATGTAAAGGCAGTATTGTAAAGCAACATAATATAGCATATATAGTATAGAGCATTGTATGAACAACACATATAACAGTACAGTATATTTACATCATGTAGTATATGGAAAGCATCTTTTCATATACCATTAAGAGCATATGTCTTTTATACAGCATACAATATACAGTATATATCTATAAATTTCATGTAGCTTATTTTAGTCTTTCTCCCTTCCTGTGTAATGCTAAAGTGTGTGAGTGATCAGGGCAGAATCAGCACCTAAGATCTATGCACACTATCGGAGAATTTCCATTGGAAAAATTCAGCTTTAAAAAGATTGCTCAGATTGTTAATTCAATAATGAACAAAACAGCTCTACTTTGTCCAGGAGACTGAGCCCCAGTCACTGTCCTGTCCCTTTCCTTTTCACTGGGTTCCCACAGGATTTGGTGAATACAATACTTGATCTTGTAAAAGCTGCTTTGGGGAGCAGTTCGAAGGAATGATTTACGTACAGCTGCAGCTCTGTGTTTCAACAGGCTGTGGCCTTAATTGGAGCCTGGCCAGAGGTCAATGTGGACATCCCCCAGCCTCTCGCTAGAATCCCACTGAGCCCAGCACATAACCAGCTGGGTTGCTTTCACATCAAAGCTCCAGTACTTGTAGCTATTCACTACATTTCCCTCTTCTGAAGCTCGACTGGTTCAGGGTAAGAAACAATGCTTTGGAAATGTGCCCATATTGCCATACAGCCTTGTACATTGCCACACCAACATGGAGCTGTGGTGAGGACAGTGTCCGTTTTTCCATGTAGCTCCATGTCACAAAGGCAGAAGGGGGGCGAATAGGGGATTTATCCTCATCACACTGTCACTAACAAGAAGAGCAATGTTTATAAGAAACAACATACACAGTGCTGAATAACAAACAGAATATTTCTATGTTAGATGGACAACACACAACCTATTATTGGACTTCATGCAACAATACACTAGAATCTCCCCAATGTTATTGACACCTTCAGAATACATGCCTCTAGGGTCCCAAAAATGCAGATTTTCTGTGCAAACTAATTTCCTTCAGCACTGATGGAAAAATTCTGCAAATTTGAAGTGAGAAACTGGATCTGAAAAACACAACTTTTGAATTGCACCGGGGTGTCTGCATTGTGCCGGACCACACTGAAACCTCCAGTGATTGGTTCATTCATCATATTTTCATTACTTCAGTGTTTAAACAAACATTTTATTACATATAGAGAGAATTATGAATATTCAATTGGTCACTGTAAATAGTAAACAGCAGGTCCAAGCGCCAAGCAGAGCAGCTTTATTTGATCGGGACTTCACAACCTCCAAGGTATGAGTGCCACCAAACTATCCTGAAATATTACTCACCACAACAAGGGGGAGATGGAATTAACAGGGAGTGCTGACTCATTAGGAACTTGAAACAATGCATAAAAGTGGGCATGGCCAACACACTGGCACTGACTGCCAGACTTCATTCTTTCAACTTATACAAACAGATCCCCCATTTCGATATCACCAGTGATGCAAAATGTACACAGAAAACCCTATCTATTTGTTTTCACAGTCCCCGGATGAAATTTGCTGTCCATTGTATCTTGTGAACAGTGTGGGAACCTTTCTCTGAGGAAAGATAAACTGACTTTGGAGGCAGTTGAGAGAAGGTTGACTAGGTTAATACCGGAAATGGAGCAACTGTCTTGAGAGGGTCAGGCCTGTATTTATAAGAGTTTAGAAAAATGACAGGTGACCCTATTGAAACAGATATGATTTGTTTTGGCCTCCTCCAGTGGTCGCAGCATCACAGATACCAGTCTTCAAACAATTTGATTTACTCCACATGATTTCAAGAAATGGTTGTAAGACATTGGATACTGCAAGGTCTATGGGCCCTGACAACATTCTAACAACAGTACTGAATACTTGTGCTCCAGAACTTGCCATATCCTTAGCTAAACTAATCTAGTACAGTTACAACACTGGCATCTACCCAACACTATGGAAAATTGCCAAGATATATCCTGTACAGACAAAGCAGGACAAAGCTAATCCGGACAATTGCCACCTCATCAGTCCACTCTCGATCATGGGTAAAGTGATGAAAGGTTTCATCAACAGTGCTATGAAGCAACACCTGCTCAGTTACATCCAGTTTGGGTTCGGCCAAGGCCATTCAGCTCCTAACCGCATTACAGCTTTGGTTCAAACATGGACAAAAGAGCTCAATTTCAGAGGTGAGGTGAAAGTGACAGCCCCTGACAAAAAAGGCTGCATTTGACTGAGTGTTGTATCAAGGAGCCCTGGTAAAACTAGATTAATTGGTATCAGAGGCAAACTTTAATCTGGTTGGAGTCGAGGCTGGCACATAGGAAGCTTTCTGTCGTTGTCACGGGACAGTCATCTCAGCTCCAGGACACAGATTCATAGAATCCCTACAATGCGGAAGCACGCCATTTGGCCCATCAAACTCACACGGAACCTCCGACGAGCATCCCACCCAGACCCATCCCTGCAATCCTACATTTCCACTGGCTAATTCATCTAAACTGCACACCCTGAACACAATGGGCAATTTAGCATGGCCGATTCACTTAATCTGCACATCTTTGGTCTGTGGGATGAAACTGGAGCACCCTGAGGCAACCCACACAGAAATGGGGAGAATGGGCAAACTTCACACAAGGGCGACATCTCTGTAGGAGTTCCTCAGGATAATGTACAAGGTCCAACTATCTACCGCTGCTTCAACAATAACATTCCCTCCCTCATAAGTAGGAATGTTCGCCAATGATTGCACTATCTTCAGTGCTATTCATGACTCCTCAGATGCTGAAGCAATTCATGTTCAAAAGCAACAAAATCTGGACAATATCCAGGTGTGGGTTGACAAGTGGCAAGTAACAGACGTGTGACACAAATGTCAGGTAATGACCATCTCCAATAAGAGGCAACCTAATCACTGCACTTTGACATTCAATGGCGTTACCATGAATAAAATCTCCTCTACCAATATTTTTAGGGTTATCATTGATCAGAAATTCAACTGGACTCTCCACACAGTGGCTACGAGTGCAGATCAGAGACTATGAATCCTGCAGCAAGTAACTCACCTGACTCCCTAAAGTCTGTACACCATCTATTAAACACAAGTCAGGAGTGTGATGGAATACTCCGCACTTGTCTGGATGGGTGCAGCTCCAACACCACTCAAGAATTTTGACACCATCCAGGACAAAGCAGCCCACTTGATTGGCACCACATCCACAAGCATCCACTCCCTCCACCACCGACACTCAGAAGCAGTAGTGTGTACTATCTACAAGATGCAATGCAGAAATTCACCAAAGATCCTTAGCAGCTTTCATATGATCACTTTCATCCAGAAGGATAAGGGCAGTAGATACATGGGAACAAAAACAGAAACTTGCTGGAAGCTCAGCAGGTCTGGCAGCATTTTGGAGAAATGAGGGTGAACATTTTAGGTTCAGTGCTCCTTCCTCAGAACTGATGGTAGCTTGGAAAATATTGGTTGATATGCAGAAGATAGGGAGGAGAGAGGAGTTAAGACGTAAATGATAGTTAGGAATAGAGCTCAAAGAGAGGAGAACAGGTGGACAGACAAAGGGGTGAATGGCAATCTAGTTAGGATGGTGAATAGCTATTAATTTATTGTGTATTGTGTATAATAGCGACAATGTGGTAACAAGGCCTGGTGTGTTGGAGTTTGGGTGAGGACATGGGAAAGCTCAAGTCCTAAAGTTGTTGAATTCAATACTGAGTCCAGAATGTTGCAAAGTCCCCTAGTGGAAATGAGGTGTTGTTCTTCCTTCGTTGGAGCACTGCAGCAAGCCTGAGACAGTGACAAGGAGCAGGGAAGTGTGTTGAAGTAGCAGGCAATTGGAAGGTTAGGGTCTTTTTTTGCAGACAGACCAAAGGTGTTCTGTGAAGCAGTCACCTGGTCTATGTTTTATTTTGCCAATACATAGGAGTCTACATTGTGAGCAGCGAAAGATGTGGACCGGTTTGTGTGAAATGCAGATAAAATGTCGTTTCATCTGGAACGTGTATTTGGCTCTTGGATATATGGGAATACTTGTTGTACTTTTAAGTTATTTTACTTACTGTAAGTTTAGTTGCTCTTTTATTATTAACTAAAAACCAAAGATTTGCAGAAAGTAGAAAAATCAGCTCTCTCTCTCTCTCATGTGCCTATATCTTACTTGTTTTGAAATTTAATTTTTTCAAATTACTAGAGTTGGAACACAGTACCTAATGGCAGCTCAACAACCAATCAATCAACCAAAGACTTAAAAGTTTTGCTAACATTCTTCAATTTCTTTCTCCTCTTCTGTTTATCTGAATATCCAAGTGAAGCTTTCCATTAAACACCACTCTTGTGGGTAGAGAAATTTCTCCTTATCTCAGTCCTAAATGGCCTACTATATCCTGGTTTTCGACTACCCAATCACCAGGAACATCCTTTCCATGTTTACCCTGTTAGAATTTTATAGATTTTTATCAGATCCCTCTCGTTCTTCTAAACTCTACTGAATATAGTCCTAAATGATATAGTCGCTCTTTATTTGTTAGTCTTGCACTCACAGGAATCAGTCTGGTAAACCTTTGCTACACTCATTCCACAGCTAGAATTTCAGACAATAAACTGCCTTCCTATTCTTGCTACCAAAGTGGATAACCTCATATTTTTCCACATTATTCATCTGTCATGCAGTTTCTTATTCATTCAACTTATCCAAATCACACTGAAGCATCTCTGCATCCTTCTGATAACCTACCTTCTTACCCAACTTTGTGTTGGGTGGTAACATGGAGATATCTTGCATTGCATCTGAGGAGAACAGGGCTGAGCATGTTGCTCATGCTTTTAAGGAGGGTTTAAACTAACTCACCAGGGGATTAGGGGATCCAGGGAAGAATATGAGAAAGTGATATCTGGGTTTGAGTCCCACAAGGGGGATGAAATTTTTACTCAATATAAATCTGGAATAAAAGGTTAACGTAATGATGACCATGAAGCTAGCGTCGATTGTCGTACCGAACCATCTGGTTCACTTATGTCCTTTAGGGAAGGAAATTTGCCATCCTTACTGCTCTGGCCTGCATGTGACTCCAGACCTAGGGCAATGTAGCTGATTCTTAACTGCCCTCTTGGCAATTAGAGTTGAGCAATAAAGAGAGCTTGCCCACATCTCATGAACATATAAAGAAAAAATGTCCTTATGACAAGTACGCTTGAGAACCAAGCTGAATATAGAACATTCAGAAGGAGGTGAAAGAGCAACTAAGATCAGTCAATACTACAGTCAAGAAAGCACTCCAAAACCTCCTTACCTCAGACGGCTCTGGAAATTCAACATGACCAAAAGGACTCTTACCAACTTTTATAGATGTAGCACAGAAAACATCCTGTCTAGATGCATGACAGTTTGGTATGGCAACTGCTCTGCAAAAAATTACAGAGAGTTGTGAATGCAGTGCAGTCCATCACATAAACCACCCTACCCTCCATGACTCCAACTACACTTTCTGCTGCCTCAGGAAAGCAGTCGATGTAATCAAAGACCCCTCCCATCCAGCCTTTCCCATTGGGCAGAAAATACAAAAGTTTGAAAACACGTACTAAGATTCAAGAACAACTTCTTCCATGCTGTTATCAGTCTTTTGAACGAACCTCTTATATATAAAAGTTGGTCTTTCTCTGCACCTTCTTTGTAGCTATAACACTATGTTAACATTCCCTTCTCTTGTTATCTGGAACCAGTGTTTTAGTAAAAAGGATAAATAGAGTGTCTACGATGACTTGCTGAGGGGAAGGGAAAGGGAAGACAACAGGACATATGATGGTAAATAAAAAGGAAAACTGCAGTTTAGCATGTGTGCAAGAGGGTGTAAGGATAAGGCAGACTCTGAACGAGGTATAAATGAAGGATAATTCAGGAGATATTATTAGAGAGGTTGGAAATCATGAGGGTATGAAAACTAACATAAGGGCACTTTACCTGAATGCTCATAGCATTCGTATCAAGGTTGATGAGTTAACGACACAAATCATCGCAATGAATATGATTTAGTAGCCATTACAGAGACATAGTTACAGGATGGTCACAACTGGGAGTTAAATATCCGGGGGTATCAGACTATTCGGAAGGACAGACAGGAAGGTAAGGGAGGTGGTGTAGCTCGGATATTCAAGGATGACGTCAGGGCTGTGCTGAGAGATGATATAGGTTCTATGGAGAATGAGGTTGAATCCATTTAGTTGGAAATTAGAAATTCTAAGAAGAAAAAGTTACTGTTTGGTGTAGTCTACAGACCACCAAATAAGAGCATCACATTGGGGTGGGCAATAAACAAAGACAATGTAACAATGCTACAGCAATTATCATGGGAGAGTTTAATCTGCATGTCAATTGGTCGAACCAGCTTGGTCAGGGTAACCTCGAGGATGAGTTCATTGAATGTATCTGTGATAGTTTTCTTGAACAGTATGCAAAGTATTCAACAAGGAAGCAACCTATTCGAGATCTGGTCCTGTGTAATGAGACAGGAATAATTAATAACCTCATAGTTAGGGATCCTCTTGGAAAGAGTAATCACAGCATGATGAATTTAGAATACAGATGGAGAGCGTGAAGATAAAATCCAATACCAGAGTCCTGTGCTTAAAGAAGGGGAACTAAGATGAGGGAGAACTTGGCTAAGATAGACTGGAAGCAAAGATTCTGTGGTGGGACAATTCATGAGCAGTGGAGGACTTTCAAAGCAATTTTTCAAAGTACTCAGCCAAAGTATATACCAGTGAAAAGAAAGGACTGTAAGAAAAGGGGTAATCTGCCACAGGTGTCTAAGGAAATAAGGGAAGCTATCAAATTGAAAGAGAGGGCATACAAAGTGGCCAAGATCAGCGGGAAACTAGAAGATTGGGAAAGCTTTAAAGGTCAACAGAAAGCCACAAAAAGAGTTTTAAAGAAAAGTAAGATAGAACATGAGAAAAAAAAACTGGCACTGAAAGTAAAGACAGATAGCAAAAGTTTCCATAAATATATTGGATTATTTACAGTGTGGAAACAGGCCCTTTGACCCAACAAGTCTACACCAATCTTCCGAAGAGCAACCCACCCAGACCCATTCCCCCACACCTAACACTATGGGCAATTTAGCATGGCCAATTCAGCTAACGTGCACATTTTTGGGCTGTGGGAGGAAATCAGAGCACTGGAGGAAACCCATGCAGACACGGGGAGAATGTGCAAACTCCACACAGACAGTTGCCTGAGGTGGGAATTGAACCCGGGTCTCTGGCGCCGTGAGGTAACAATGCTAACCACCGTGCCACTTTAAAAAAAGTGGCTCAAGTAAACATTGGTCCCTTAGAGGATAAGAAGGAGCATTTAGTTATGGGAGATGATGAAATGGCTGTGACATTGAATAGGTATTATGTGTCAGTCTTCACACTGGAGGACATGAATAACATGACAGTAATTGACAAAGAGACAAAAGCAGATGAGGACCTGGAAACAACTATTATTACGGAAGAGGTATTGTTGGGCAAGCCAATGAAGTTAAGGATAAACAAGTCTCCTAACCCTGATGGAACTCATCCCGGGGTACTAAAACAGATGGCAGAAGAAATAGCAAGTCCATGTGCGGTAATTTTCCAAATTATTGAGGCAGTTCCAGCAGATTGGAAAACAGCAAATGTGACACCACTGTTTAAAAAGGGAGGTAGACAAAAGATGGGGAATTATAGACCGGTTAGTTTAACTTCTGTAGTGGGGAAGTTGCTTGAGTCTATTGACAAGGAAGAAATAGCAAGGCATCTAGATAGAATTTTTCCCATTTGGCAGACGCACCATGGGTCGTGCTTAATTAATCTTTTGGAATTCTGTGAAGACATTATGAGCAAGGTGGACAACGGGGACAAGTAGGTGTGGTGTACCTAGATTTCTAAAAGGCTTTCGACAAGGTGGTGCACAAGAGGCTGCTGCATAAGATAAAGATGCATGGCATTATGGGTAAAGTATGACCATGGATTGATTGACTAACAGGAAGCAAAGAGTGGGGATAAATGAGTGCTATGCTGGCTGGCAATCAGTAACTTGTGGTGTGCCTCAGGGATACTTTTCACTGTATCTCAGTACATGAGACAATAATAAACCAAATCAAATCAACTCAAAGATCAGGGACCAGAAAGGTCTAGTGTTGGGACCGCAATTATTCACAACTTATATAGATGATTTGGACTTAGTGATGTGTAGTGTGTCAAAGTTTGCAGATGACACTAAGATGAGTGGCAGAGCAAAGTGCACAGAGGACTGTGAAACTTTGCAGAAGAATGTAGATACTTTAAGTGAATGGGCGAAGGTCTGTCAGATGGAATACAATGTTAATAAATGTGAAGTCGTCCATTTTTGTAGGAGTAACAGTAAAAAGGATTATTTCTTGAATAGTAAAGAGTTGCAGCAAGCTGCTATGCAGAGGAACCCGGGTGTCCTTGTGATGAATCACAGAGGTTGATCTGCAGGTACAACAAATAATTAGGAAGACAACTGGAATCTTGTCCTTCATTACTAAAGGGATTGAGTTTAAAAGCAGAGAGGTTATGTTGCAGCTGTACAGGGTGCTGTTGAGGCCACACCTGGAGTACTGTGTGCAGATTTGGTATCCTTACTTGACAAAGGATGCACTGGCACTGGAGGGGGTGCAGAGGAGGTTCACTAGGTTGATTCCACAGTTGAGGGGATTGGCTTATGAGGAGAGACTGAGTAGATTGGGATTATATTCATTGGAATTTAGAAGAAGGAGGGGTGATATTACAGAATGGCAGAGCAGGCTCAAAGGGCTAAATGGCCTACTCCTGCTATTGGTTCATACGTTCTTATGTTCTATTCCCCTGATGTACCTATCTAAGTTATGATTTGCCTGAATAGCACACAAAACAATATGTTTCACTGTATCTCAGTATATGAGACAATAATAAACCAAATCAAAGATCAGGCACCAGAAAGGAGGTTTATACATAGAAGCAAAGACAGGTGTTAAACCAATACTTTGTATCTGTCTTTATCGATAAGACAAGTGCTGCCCAGGCCACCGCGACAGAAAAGAAGCCTCAGTTACTAGAAAGGTATAACATTGATAAGGAGGATTTAACGATGAGAAGACTCCAGGATGAGACCAGAAGGATATTGAAGGATGTGACAGTTGAAAGTGCACTGGCATTGGCAATAATCATTAAATCTTCCCTCAGTTTGGGGATGGTGCTGGAGAACTGGAGAACTGCAAATATTACACCCTTGTTCAAAAACAAATTGTAAAAATAGGCCCGGCAATTACAGATGACTCAATTTAACTTTGGTGGTCAGTAATCTTGTAGAAAAACTTTTTTGGGATAGAATTATTAGTCACATGAGATTTGGGATCATTTGGAGAAATCAGCATGGATTTATTAAGGAAAAATCATGTCCAATTAACTTGCTGAGGCCTTTCAAGAGATAACAGCAAGTATTGATGAGGGCAAAACCTTTGAGTGGTGTACATAGATTTCGAAAGGCAAATGATACGGGGCCACATAACAGACTCGTGAGAAAATTAAAGATCATGGAATAAAAGAGACAGTAGCAACATGGATACAAAATTGGCTGAGGGGTAGAAAACTGACAGTAATTCTTAAGTTTTTTTGGAGTGGGGGAAGGTTTAGAGTGGAGTTAACTGATGGAGGAGGGAGTCATTATTGGGATCCTTGCTACCTGCAGTCCTCACTATCTCCCCGTTTTCTGTTTTATGTAAATTATTGAGCTCTCAGTATGCAGCAGCAACTTGAAAGCTTGTGGATAATACAAAAGTTTTTTAAAAAATTGTAAACTGTGAGAAGGAACGTGTGGCACATCAAAATTGCACGAGAAATTGGTGGATTGAGCAGTTAAGTGACTGATGAAATTCAATGCAGAGACGTGTGAGGTACAATGAACACGGAGAGTACAAAAGAAGCAGAGAGATCTGGGTATGTCGTTAAAGGTGGCAGGACAGGTTATATGCTATATGCATTGTTAGAAAAGCATATAGCATTCTAGGTTTCATTAACAAGGGAGTCAAGTACAAAAGCAGGAGCGTTAGCAGTATCCTGAATTATACAGGAGACTGGTTAGACCTCAGCTGGATGACTGTGTGCAGTTTAGATTAGATTACTTACAGTGTGGAAACAGGCCCTTCGGCCCAACAAGTCCACACCGACCCACCGAAGCGCAACCCACCCGTACCCCTACATTTACCCCTTACCTAACACTATGGGCAATTTAGCAAGGCCAATTCACCTGATGCGCACATCTTTGGACTGTGGGAGGAAACCAGAGCACCCGGAGGAAACCCACACAGACACGGCGAGAACGTGCAAATTCCACACAGTCAGTCACCTGAGGTGGGAATTGAACCTGGGTCTCTGGTGCTGTGAGGCAGCAGTGCTAACCACTGTGCTACCATGCCGCCCATTCTTTAGAACAGATGTGAATACTTGATGAAAAGAGTACGTGCGGATAGTAACGAGGATATTGTGAGAATAGAATCTCAAAAGTGTGGGGCAGGCAATTCAGCCTATCAAGTCTACACCAAGCCTCTGAAGAGTAACACATCCAGACCCTAGATTCTAAACCTATCCCCATATTTACCATGGTTAATCCACCAAGCTTGTATATCTCCGGACACTACAGGGGAATGTACCATGAATAATCCACCTAACCTGTACATCTTTGGACTGTGGAGGAAATCCTTATTCAGCACTCACCCAAGGCTGGAATCAAACCTATGCCTCCAGTACTGTGAGACAGCAATGTTAACCACTGAACCGCCTTGCTGCCTTATGGATAAAATGTTTTTGATGGTATATTGGAGTTAAAGAACAAAGAAAATTACTGTAGGAACAGGCCCAGGCCTGCACCATCCAGATCCCCAATCTAATCCTGTCGCCTATTTTCCTAGGATCTCTATCCCTCTGCTCCTTGCCCATTCATGTATCTGTCAAGATATATCTTAAATGACACTATCGTGCCCACCTGTATCACTGAGATTACTACCTCTGAGGTCCTATTTTTTAACGTGGCACCTAACTCTCTAAATTTTGCTTGGAAGGCTCATTCACGCTTTTGACCTATATCATTGGTGCCAATCTGAGACATCCCTGACCTGTGCACTTGAGCGGCAACATACCATTCAGGAGTCTCGTTTTCAACCATAGAACTGCCTAGCTACTCGCCTTACAATTGAATCCTCTATGACTATAGCCCTTCTACTCTGTTTCCCGCCCTTCTGTACAACAGAGCCAGCCATGGTTCCATGAACCTGGATGCCGTTGCTTTGCTCTGTTTTACCATCTCCCACAACAGTATCCAAAATAGTATACCTGCTTTGGAGGGAGATGACTGCAGGGGATACCTGCACTGCCTTTTGGTCATCCATTCCCTTTGCCCCTCAGCAATCCTAATCTGCGATGTGACCAATTCACTCAACATGCTACCCATGACTTCCTCAGCATTGCGGATGCTCCAAAGTGAGTCCATATCCACAGCTCCAGAGTCATCATGCCGTCTATAAAGAGCTGCAGCTGGACACACTTCCTGCACAGAAAGGAGTCAGGGACATCAGCCGTATCCCTGCGCTCCCACGTTGAGCAAGAGGAGCATAACACAGGTCTCAGATCTCCTACCATTTTAATCTTAAGCTTAACTTAGTCCAACTAAAATACCAAATAATAGCTAGATCAAATGAAAAAAAATACCAATCACACTACTTACCAGGACATGATAAAAATGAAAAAGAAAAACCTTACTCATTAACACATCACAGTCTACCTTTTCAGTTAGAGGAGAAGAGCAAGTGGGAGACACTACACTTTTAGTGTGGGTTTAGCCACTGCCCAAATATATCAGTTCACTCATCTTCCCAAAGCGCAATTCAACCACTCCCACTCAGCTCCACTACAGAAATAAAGGCCCAAAACCCCATCAGACATTGAGACTGTTTACCTTAGAGAGGAGAAAGCTGAGGGGAGACTCAATAGCAATTTTCAAAATCATGAGGAATCTGCAAAGAGCAGATTATGAAGAAACTACTCCTATCTGTAAAAGGATTGAGAGCCAGAGGGTACAGTTTCAAATTATGTTTTGCAAAAGCTGCAAATACAAGTGAGAGAAAAACATTTTGACACAGCAAGTGGTTGGGCTTTTGAAATGCGCCACTGGAAGTGTGATAGAGTCAGATTCAATTAGGGCATTCAAGAGGGATTTGGATGAGAATGGGAAAATCACATTTGAACTGAATAGCAAATGAACTAAAGGAACTGACATGCAAGGACCTTTTTTTTTACACGGTGAGTGGCTAGGGTCTGGAACGCATTGCTTAAGAAAAGGGTTTTGGCAAATTTCACTATGCTTTTCAAAATACAATTGGATAAGCACTTGAAAGAATACAGGGCTATAGCAGAGGGCAAAAAGCAGGACTAATTAAATTGTTCCTGCAGAGACAAAGGCTCAAAGGACTGAATGGCCTTCTTCCATGCTGTAACCATTCTATGAGTCTATAATTGTGGTAAATATTGAGGTTTTTGTGAGGATATTGGCTAAAGACATGTTCAGACTGTGTTGCCTTCATAATTAAAAACAAGCTAGCCTTCACTGCCTGTGCTGAACAACAATTTGCATTCAGATAGTACCTTTAACATAACAGAAAATCACAGAGTACATCACAGAAGCATTATTGAACAAGCAGTGATACCAAGCCAAAGAAAGCAATGTTGGGACAATAACTAAAATACTGTGCGAAATAGGTAGGATTGTAGGTTCATTGTAAATGGTGAAGGAGAGATGGAAGAGCAGACAGGTTTACAGAGCATATTTCACACTTTAGAATTTAGACAGACAGCAATGTTCAAGGGAAGGACGTTGTGCAAAAGTTTAGAGTTAGAGGAAGGCAGAGGTTCTTGGGGGGGGGGGGGTTAGTGAGAAGACTGCAGCCTAGTAACCATTAATCTCTTCTGAAGAAGGGCATGCAGTTTAATTTGAAAATTTCCTTCTAACCTCAGTTTAAATCCACTGATCTTTTAACACTAACATCACATGTGGTCAGATATTGGGTCCGATAGGCTGCTCTGCCCACTCCATGGCAACTTAGTGTAAATTGAGTATGTTCTGGTCTGGATGTCACGCCTGCGATTGTGGCTAATGCAAGAGATTAATCAAATAAAATGCTTGAAACACAAAACTTAACCAAATCTTTAGCTTAAATTACAGAAAACAATAGTAACAAAACCCAAAGTGGTCCTGCTATTGAGAATAATTGAGGCCTAAATAACAATGTGTATCTAATTTGCCTGCATTTACTGAGGAGCCATGGCCCATCTCTGATCAATAAAAAAAATCTTGGGTCGAAGTCAATCCAATCAGAAGGTGCTTTCCAGCAGTTGACACAGTGGGGCAGAGGGGTGCATCTTAAAATACAAAAATTGCTGTAAATCATTGCATGACTGTCAGGGAATTGGTACAAAGGAATTAACTAGCAGGAAACCAAACTGGAGCTAACATTCATTTGAACCTCTTTCAGTTAGTCAGGTACAATCCGTTAAAATTGTGCCATGTGATATTGGCCAAGTTTAAAAGAAAATACTTGTTTTTATAAAGCAGTTATGAGTCATAATTAATTGTCTCACAGCAAAATACACAAAATCACACAACACAGGTTATAGTCCAACAGGTTTAATTGGAAGCACTAGCTTTCAGAGCGCTGCTTCTTCATCAGGTGGCTGTGGAGTATAATATCGTAAGACACAGTGTGGTGTAACTGAAATTATATATTGAAACAGACCTGGATTGTTTGTTATGTCTCTCATCTTTTAGAATGACCAGTTAAGGTGTGAGGTGCCCTGCGTAAGACTGTCAGACTGATTCTAATCTAAAAAAATGAATTTACAGAATCTTACATGGATTCATGCAGTTTTTGAGCAAAGTAAAATGTAATTCTGCAAGTACAAATTCACTTTTTTTTGTGTGTGTGCACGTGGGGGTGTGTGGGGGGTGTGTGGGGGGATGAATGTCTGTGAGAGAGTCTGTGTCTATGTGTGAGTGTAAAGGGATATAAGTCTGTGAGAGGGTGCATGTGAGAGTTTGGGTGTGTATGTGTGAGCATATGAGATAGGGTCTGTGTGAGTGTATGGGTCTGTAGGAATGTGTGTGTGTCTGTAGGAGTGTGTGTGTGTAGGAGTGTCTGTATCTGTCTGTGTATGTGTTTAGTGCAATGGGGTCACCTGTGGTGTGACACACTCACACGCATACACACACACTCCTACAGAGTAAATGACTGGCTGGTTTAGAAGTGAGAGTTAATCAGTGAGGACAGAAAATGAATGCAAATTATGTCATGTGATGGTGAAGAATTAATTTTCATGATGTAAGTGGTAGCATATTGATGTGAAAAATGGGTGAACAGGAAGCAGAGTTGGCATTGATAGGTCTTGTTCAGGTTGGCAAGTGTAATAAGTGTTTTGCCATTGGGAATGGTGCTGGAAACTCAACTATATACAAATTACATAAACAATTCAGATGAAAGGACATATGATATGGTTGACATTGATAGGTGTGAAGAGGTCATGAGGATGCTACAAAATGATATTAATAGTCTGAAAGGGCGGACAAAGATCTGACAAGCGGAATATAATGTGGTAAAATGTGAAAGTTCTCATTATGAAAGGAAGAATAAGAAAGCATATTATTCAGATGGTGAGAATTGTGAGATGAAAAAGGATCTGGGTGGCCTCATGTGTGTATCACTAAAGGGAAGGACAGTAAGTACAGCAAGTAATCAGGAAAGGTAAAAGAATATTATAATTTATTATCAGGTGAATTGAATACAACAGTTATGTTTGATTTGTAGCCTGGAGAGACCGTATCTGGTGTACTATGCACAGTATTGGTCAACCTATTTAAGTAAAGAGATAAATATGTTCAAAACAGTTAATAAAGGATTTACCAGACTAGGACTTGAAATGGGTGGGTTATCTTATGAAGAAAGATTGGACAGGGTAAATTGTATCTGTTAGAGTTTAGAAGAGTAAGAGGCAAATTGATTGCATTTGAATTCCAGCCCTAAGCGCACTGTAGATCTACCTCCAGAACATGGACTGCAGCGGTTCAAGAAGGCAGATCATCCCTACCTTCTCAAAGACAACTATCAACAGGCAATAAGTGTAGCCAGCTAGAGACACCCATTTCCCATTTTAAAAATAGGGGGCTTGCCCATTTAAAATAGAAATAAGGCAACAAAATGTTTCTTTAGAAATCTCTTCCAGTAGAAGCAAAATATTTTTAAGGCAGAGGTGGATAAATTCTTGGGAAGTAAGGGGTTGAAAGGCTATTAGGAGAAGGTGGGAACGTGGATGGGGTTACAATTAGATTCCACTACCTTATTAGATAGTGAAATAGAGTCAAGGCTGAGTGGCCTATGTCAGCCCTAATTCGTGTTCTCGCTTGTAAAGGCCACTTTCTAATATTGTAGCAATCTCATTTATCTGTTTCAAATAAACTGCTTAATAGCTTTGTAAAATAGCATTCAAATTAATTTCATACATGCTGTCACATTACTGATTGACATCACACACATACTTTTTAACAAATGAGCAACTAATCACAGACAGCTCACAGTTAACAAGAGAGTGCTCAATGAATGGTAGGACTCAAGGAAGCTCAGAGGAGCAGAGCGAACTTGGGAAAGTAGCCTACAAATCTCTGAAGGTGGCAGGACAGATTAATTTAAGAAGGCATGCAGATATCTACCTTTATCAGTCATGGCCTTGATTGTAACCATTGAGTGGTGAGATGCCTCTTATAGTGATGTGGTAATGTCCCTTTCTTTGAGCAAGGTGACCAGGCTCAAGTCCCACTTGCACATAATATCTCTGAACAGATTGATTAGAAAATATCCAAGAGCACAGGAGCTATACAAAACATTACTTAAACCACAGCTAGAATACTGTGTTCTGGTTGCGACACTATAAGAATGATGTGATTGCACTGGAAGGTTGAAGAGGGTAATCTCCAGGATGTGGCCTGGAATGGAACATTTTAGCTGTGAAGAAGGGCTGGATTTGCTTGGGTTGTGTCTTTGGAGCAGAGAAGTTTGAGAGGGTTATGACTGAGGTATGGATTATGAGTTGAATGGTCAAAGAGAATCATTTTAAAGTGAAGGGTAGGAGGTTAGGAGGGGATTTGATGGAAAAGATTTTCACCTGGAGAATGGTGGGGGTTTGGAATGCACAGCCAGTGACAGTAGTTGAGACAGGAGACCTCACAACCTTTAAAAAATATACGTGGATGAGCACTTGAGGCATCGTAATATTCAAAGCTATGGGCCAAGGGCTGGAAAATGGGATAAATGTAGATAGTTTGGTGCAGAGCTGATGGGCTGTAGGGCCTTCTGTGCTGCGTGACTCTATGATACTATGTCCTTGTGAAACGTCTAAAGGAAGTATTCCAGATGTCAAGGCTATCTAGGTTATCTGGGAGGACAGTATAAGAAATTTGGGTCTTAAAAGAGACCCTGTCGTGATGTGTGGTTCAACAGGTACCTTTCCTGTCTATGAACGCCTAAATTAATATCAGCAGACAGGCAGTAAATACCACAGAGTGCTGAGGAGGAGTTTCTGACTGATTGTGTGATAGAGCTGGATTAACATCTGCAGAGAGACACTCAGTCTGCTGAATGGCAGATATTACAGGTCACAATAGTTCAAGAGAGTAAAATGAACTAATCAATTAATGCTGAAGCAAGACTCCAGTCAGATTTTATTAATTTTTTGTCATAACTTAGGAAACCATGCCATGGACATGAGTGTTCCTTTATCCTATTTCTTCAGAGTGGCTGCCAATCCCTGCAGAAGATGACTAAAGCCCTCTCAGAATTGCCAGAGCTGGCTGGTTCCTACATTAACAATAATAATAGAGTCACTGTGGGTGATTGCACAAAGTTACTGAGATTGCTCCAGCTCTTTCCATGATACATGACTGATTTCAAGGGATTCAGTGGGGAGGTGATGACTTAGAGGGATTATCACTTGATTATTAATCCAGAAACTCAACTAATGTTTTGGAGACTGGATTCAAGTCCTGCTATTACAGATGCTGGAATTTGAATTCAATGCAAAAGAATCTGAAATCAAGAACCTACTGATGCCCATGAAACCTTCCTAATTATTGGGAAAAACCAATCTGGCTCACTAATATCCTTCAGGAAAGGAAATCTACCATCTTCACCTAGTCTGGCCTACATGTGACTCCAGACTCACAGCTCTGTGGCTGACTGTGAACTGCCCTCTGAAATGGCCTAGCAAGCCACTCAATTCAAGGGTAGCAAGGAACTGATAATAAATGCTGACCAGCCAGAGACGTCCATGTCACGCGATGTGAATCTAATGGAAAAAAATGTTCAATAATGGTTGGTTTCACAAGATGGGCTGAAGATTCAGATGTACTGTATGAAGACATGCAAAAAGGTATTTGAAAAACTTCAATCAAATAACTATAAAGTTGTAGAGCTGATCAGTAATCCAGATCAGTAATTATGATGCATAATTGCTTCATCGCCCAGTGAGCAGAAATTTGCAACTTCTGTTGCCAAGAAGGTCAAGACAAACAGTAATGTCGCCTTACTATTATCTTCAAGTTCCTGTTGTCAGTCATGGATGGTCAATATTGTGGAATTCCTTATTCAGACTGCAATTTGAGAGGGAGAGGGTACAGTCGAAAGTGACAGTACTTCTGTTGAATAAAGGGAACTATGGAGCTATGAGGGAGGAGCTGGCCAAAGTTCAATGGTGCAATACTTTAGCAGGGATGACCGTGGAGGAACAATGGTGGATATTTCTGTGTATAATGCAGAAGTCGCAGGATCAGTTCATTCCTAAAAGGAAGAAAGATCCCAGGAGGAGGCATGGACGGGCGTGGCTGACGAGGGAAGTTAAGAAACATATAAACTTAAAAGAGAAAAAGTATAACACAGCAAAGATAAGTGGGAAAACTGAGGACTGGGAAGCTTTTAAAGAGCAACAGAGGATTACTAAGAAGGAAATACACAGAGGAAAAATGAGGTATGAAGGTAAACTGGCCAATAATATAAAGGAGGATAGTAAAAGCTTTTTTAAGTATGCACAAGGCAAAAAAATAGTTAGGACTAAAATTGGGCCCTTGAAGACAGAAACAGGGGAACAAAGAAATAGCAGAAGAATTAAATGGGTACTTCAAATCTGTGTTCACTGGGGAAGACACAAGCAATCTCCCTGAGGTAACAGTGGCTAATGGACCTGAACTTAAGGGAATCTATATTTGCCAGGATTTGGCGTTGGAGAGACTGTTAGGTCTGAAGGTTGCTAAGTCTCCGGGCCTGATGGTCTACATCCCAGAGTACTGAAGGAGGTAGCTCGGGAAATCGTGGATGCGTTGGTGATTATTTTCCAGAGTTCGATAGATTTGGGGTTGGTTCCTGAGGATTGGAGGGTGGCAAATGTTATACCAGTTTTTTAAGAAAGGTGGGAGAGAGAAAGCAAGAAATTATAGACCAGTTAGTCTGACCTCAGTGGTGGGAAAGTTGCTGGAGTCTCTTATAAAGGATGAAATTACAGCACATCTGGATAGTAGTAACAGGATAGGACAGAGTCAGCATGGATTTATGAAGGGGAAATCATGCTTGACTAATCTTCTTGAATTTTTTGAGGATGTAACTCTGAAGATGGACAAGGGAGATCCAGTAGATGTAGTGTACCTGGACTTTCAGGAAGATTTTGATTAAGTCCCAAACAGGAGGTTAGTGAGTAAAATTAGGGCGCATGGTATTGGGGGCAAAGTACTACATTGGATTGAAAATTGGTTGGCTGATAGGAAACAAAGGGTAGTGATAAACGGCTCCATTTCGAATGGCAGGCAGTGATCAGTGGGGTACCACAAGGATCCGTGCTGGGACCGCAGCTTTTTACAATATATGTTAATGATATAGAAGATGGTATCAGCAATAACATTAGCAAATTTGCTGATGATACAAAGCTAGGTGGCAGGGTGAAATGTGATGAGGATGTTAGGAGATTACAGGGTGACCTGGACAAGTTAGGTGAGTGGGCAGATGCATGGCAGATACAGTTTAATGTGGATAAATGTAAGGTTATCCACTTTGGTGGCAAGAACAGGAAGGCAGATTACTACCTCAATGGAATCAATTTAGGTAAAGAGGCAGTACAGAGAGATCTGGGTGTTCTTGTACACCAGACAATGAAGGCAAGCATGCAGGTACAGCAGGTAGTGAAGAAGGCTAATAGCATGCTGGCCTTCATAACAAGAGGAATTGAATATAGAACCAAAGAGGTGCTTCTGCAGCTGTACAGGGCCCTGGTGAGACCACACCTGGAGTACTGTGTGCAGTTCTGGTCTCCAAATTTGAGGAAAGACATTCTGGCTATTGAGGGAGTGCAGCGTAGGTTCACGAGGTCAATTCCTGGAATGGCAGGATTACCTTACACTGAAAGACTGGAGCGACTGGGCTTGTTTACCCTTGAGTTTAGAAGACTGAGAGGGGATCTGATTGAGACATATAAGATTATGAAAGGATTGGACACTCTGGCAGCAGGAAACATGTTTCCGCTGATGGGTGAGCGCCGAACCAGAGGACACAGCTTAAAAATACAGGGTACACCATTTAGGCCAGAGATGAGGAGAAACTTCTTCACCCAGAGAGTGGTGGCTGTGTGGAATGCTCTGTCCCAGAGGGCAGTGGAGGCCCAGTCTCTGGATTCATTTAAGAAAGAGTTGGATAGAGCTCTCAAAGATAGTGGAATCAAGGGTTATGGAGATAAGGCAGGAAGAGGATACTAATTAGGAATGATCAGCCATGATCATATTGAATGGCGGTGCAGGCTTGAAGGGCTGAATGTCTTACTCCTGCACCTATTGTCTATTGTCTTTTGACTGACCATAAAAGGCCCAACATCACAGAGAAAAAAAAAATTGTAAGTTAAGGAGCAGGCCAAACAGAACTTATTTAAGCCATGTAATTTTTTTTTAGATTAGATTTCCTACAGTGTGAAAACAGGCCCTTTGGCCCAACAAGTCCATACCGACCCTCAGAAGAGTAACCCACCCAAACCCATTTCCCTCTGATTAATGTACCTAATGCTATGCACAATTTAACACAGCCAATTCACCTGACCTGCACATCTTTGGGCTGTGGGAGGAAACCGGAGGAAACCCATGCAGACACGGGGAAAATGTGCAAACCCCACACAGACAGTCGCCCAAGGCTGGAATCGAACCTGGAAGTAATAAACATGGCTATCTCAAAAACAATACATGTTCTGAGGACAAAATAAAATAAGGGGTATATGTACACACATTCACAGCAGTAAGGTAGGAGAAAACATACAGGGAGTGGGATATATAACAGTGACCACTGAAGAATTAAGTTTAACTGTCTCAGACTGAGAAGTAACAAGAACTAACAGCTGGGTAAGGGTATATTGCTTTGAAAACAGAGTTGTCAAAGGTATGAGGGAAGGCTGTAGGCAATATTAATTGAGGGGTTGTTTAAAAACACTAGGAGGACAAATGGAATACTTTTAAAGGAATGGTGCTGAATGTACAAGATGAATGGACAGAAAAGGTTTAGCAAACACATGAAAAAAGAAAGTGGGGACAATGGTTCAGATAAATGTTAAAAATCTCAAGAAGAGCTAGGATTCTTACATCATAATGATAAACACTTTTCTCCTAAAATCAATGCCAACAAAAGGATATTTATCTCACTAAATGTTATGATCTATTGTTACACTCAGGCTGGCACCCACATTCACCTACACTACAAGAAACATTGTATGTGAATGGTTTTATCACATTTCTCACCATATAAATACTTTTTCTTCCTAATCAGAAGGAAAATACCAATCACAGCAAGAAGAAAACTTGGGGATGGGGATATACTCAAACCATATAGACAAACACTATAACTGTGTTTGTGTTATAATGTTATCCTTTGCATATCCAACCTCCCAATACTAAGGAAACATTCTGCTTGATTGAGACTACTACCAAATAACTGTGATTGCTTTGTTTTGGTTGTGTGTCTGGCTGTTGAGTCAGAGGACCATGTGTTTAAGTTCTGCAACAGAGATGTGAGCATGTATGCTCCAAATTCACACCAGGCAATGTTTGACACAAAGGTCACTACTGAATGGACTGTCACCCAGTTATGAGACAGAAGGCTGCCAAAGAAAAATCACAGCTAATCCTTCAGCAAAGGACTGCTGCACTCAGAGGTACTGTCTTTCAGCTTAGTCATTGAACCCAAGTTCCACCTGTCCTTCCATGCAGAGACCATCAAAGCTTAAGTAAATCCAGGACAGAGAAGCTGGTTCAAACTAGAGAATAGCTTAAATCTACCAAGAGGGGATAATACAGATCACATGGGACAATGTAGGAAGCAGACAGAGGGTGTATCAGCCGGATCAGTATTTTGGCGACATTGTGTATCTTTTTAAAGGGAGAATGCTATTTTCTCCATAATTAAAAACCCACAACATGATCAGAGACTAAAAAACTGTAGTTTTCAACTGTAGTTGGCAAGTTCCAACAACCTTATTAGTGGGTTGCGACAGAGAATAAACAGTCTGACATTTTTTCCTTGTAAGACTGTTTCTGTTCCTTAATCAGAGTTCAGAATTGGGTGGAAAATGCAGTGGCTGAGTAAGGTATAGTTTGCTGGTTATAGTCTGAACACTAACTCATCCTCTAAGTAAAGCAGCCAATTCGTCTAGACCATGAGCTAGCCCAATTATCCTAATGTTTTGCAATCTTACTTCAAGATCATTGCTCCCAAATCAACCTGGCAATGTGCACAATCTGCTACACGTGCTGCACAAGATGGATTCACAAAATCTTTTGGGTTTAAATCAAGAACAAAATCAGCTGTGTGGGTAAATACCAGACACAAATACAGGTATATGAACCATTGGTGATGGGGGACCATTCTAGAACAATAAAATTACTTCTGTAACATTGGTGACAATACTGGAAATGCATTGATCAGTGTTGACTACTTACCCTGCTATTCTCAGACACATGACTGCCTCCAAGCCAAGATTCTTTTAATGTTTTAATCACTTGATGTGATTCCCACTTGCCTGTCTGGCATGTGGGTAGAAAGCAGCTGAACAATAGGATAGGTGTAGAGTGGTACCAGAGGCAAATAGTAGCAAACTAAAATGAAAAGCGTTCTTTATCCCTAATGAAAAGAAGGAGGACTTACCTTTGTACCCATTTTTATTCATCACCAAAAAACGCTAAGGCAGTTTTATGTTCATCTTCAGATGGCATTGTCCCTAGCTCGACCAGCATTTATTGTCCAATCCTAATTGCCTGAACAGCTTATTTCTTCAACTGGTGCAGTATGTGTGAGATAGGGACACCCACAATGCTGCTGGAAGGGAGTACCAGGATTTTGACCAGATGACACTGAAGAAACGATATATTTTCAAGTCAGGCTGAATATGTAACTTGTAGGAGAACTTGCAGGTGGCAGTGTTCCAATGTATCTGTTGTCCTTGTCCTTCTAGATGGTAGCGGTCCTGGGTTTGAAAGGTGCTGACACAAGAGCCTTGGTGAATTTCAAAAGTGGATCTTGGTAGATCAGGTTTGTCTGACAGATAGCCCACAGGCCATAATGTAGCCACTGAGGGGTCTTGTGTAATCGACAAAGCCCAGTTATTCAAATTAAACATAGGTGTGTGCAAGGAACCGCTGATCCAATCAATGGAATTTCTCTTCCACGGCAGCATGGTGGCACAGTGGTTAGCACTGTTGCCTCACAGTGCCAGAGACCCGGGTTCAATTCCTGCCTCAGGCAACTGCCTGTGTGGAGATTGCTCATTCTCCCCGTGTCTGCGTGGGTTTCCTTCGGGTGCTCCAGTTTCCTCCCACAATCCAAAAAATGTGCAGGTTAGGTGAATTGACCATGCTAAATTGCCCGTAGTGTTAGGTGAAGGGGTAAATGTAGGGGAATGGGTCTGGGTGGGTTACGCTTCGGTGGATCGGTGTGGCCTGTTTCCACACTGTAAATATCTAATCTAATCTTCCAGTATCGCTGCTGATAGGCTCTTGGAGTCAAGGTGAACATGAAGTGAGAGTTGGCAAATGGTATGGGATATGAGAATCAAGCAGATAGTATGAGTTAGAGTGGGGGTGAGAGTGGTAGTAATTGGGGGGTGAGAATCAGGACATTGGGTTGGCCGGGGAGTGACAGTCAGACTTGGGAGATGGGAGTGAAGAGTTGGGGTAGAGGGGAGAGAATGACAGTCAATCCATTGTGGTGGGCTGGCTTTGGAGAGACTGAAGGTGACTTATTTGCTGCAGAATTCTCAGCCTCTGACCTGATATTGTAGCCACAGTATTTATAAGATTTGGAGAAAGCAAGGATTGCAGATGCTGGAGAGTCAGTCAAAAAGTGTGGCACTGGAAAAGCACAGCAGGTCACACCTCATCTGAGGCATGGGAGAGTCGACTGCATCAAGTAAGGGAGCTGAGAGACAAATGGGGGATGGGAGTCGGTCTGGGAGCAGTTAGCTAGGAAGGCGATAGGTGGATGCAGCTGGGGGGTAATTGTGATAGGTCGGTGGGAAGGGTGGAATGGCTAGTTGGGAAGGAAGATGGACAGGTAGGACAGTTCAAGAAGGTGGTGCCACGGTGGAGGGTTGGATCTGGACTGGAGATCATCCTTACCCTCTGAACTTCAGAGTTACTGCTTATTGCCATTATCATGATGCTGCCTGGAGTGCAGGGGATGGGTGAGGGTTTGATTTGGTCATTGCACTGGATAACTCATCAGTAGAAACACAGGTTGCCTTTACTTTCTCACAATCCTGCTGAGGATCAATGGACAGATTTTGCAGACCTGTGTTAAGTTCTGTGGGATTTCTGAAAATAGCATCCCAGTGAGGTCCAGTTACTTAATGTTCATTTGGTCCTCTACAGTACACCACCACTGACCAGAATGTGCCATCAATCCATTCGGAAATGCTTCCAAGGAAAATTCCAGATTCAAAAGAACTTCCACCCTGACAGAATGGAGATGGAAATATCATTTTGGGAAAAAAAAACTTTGGGGGGACTGATTAAAAATTAGTCCAGCACTGGAACATAGAACATAGAACATAGAACATAGAACATAGAAAAATACAGCACAGTACAGGCCCTTCGGCCCTCGATGTTGCGCCGACCGAAGCCTACCTAACCTACACTAGCCCAATAACCTCCATATGCTTATCCAATGCCCTCTTAAATGACCATAAAGAGGGAGAGTCCACCACTGCTACTGGCAGGGCATTCCATGAACTCACAACCCGCTGAGTAAAGAATCTACCCCTAACATCTGTCCTATACCAACCTCCCCTTAATTTAAAGCTGTGTCCCCGAGTAACAGCTGATTCCATTAGCAGAAAAAGGTTCTCACTGTCAACCCTATCTAAACCCCTAATCATCTTGTAATTGAGTCCCAATTTCAAAATATCACCCATTAAACTTCAACATTTCAGCTTTTAATTGCCCATATTAGTGACTCCTCCCTGCCACTATCAATTAAGAGGCCCTTATACAGCCATTAGAGAGAAAATCCTTTCACTTGAATAGTGTGGGTCAAATTCAAAGGCAGATCCTTGGTGTTAGAAGTCAGCATCAAATCCATTCTCGAATTTATACAACAAAGGTTTGTGGTCTACATCCTGCCTTTTCCTTTGAACAGATTTTAAACAGAATAAGAGAAAAACTTTTATAGAGGACTAATCTGGCAACATCACGTCAGCAAAGGCAGAGTGGGACAGCTGCTTTTCTGGAGCTGACAGATTTGCAAAGGAAGGGAAAGAGCTCTGAGGTGGAAGGTGACATATTTTGTGACAGAGCGAAGCAGAGCACCCCAAAGTGATGGTTGGGCCCCCAAGTCGTACCGACACAATGGCATAGCAACTCTGCTTCTAACAAGATCCTGTTCTTCCAGCCCTCTACCACACATTTGCAGTTGTCACTGAGAAGGGTTGAAACAATTTTCAAGACTCAATGTTGGATCACAATGGCAAGAAGTATGGGAAGCACTGGGTTAAAGACAGCATTACCATCATTGCTTGTGTATGTTTTGGCAGGAGACAGGATGAAATTACAAAGCATAGTTCAATGAATAGGCACAAGCCTGTACAACTCTGAAGGTGGGGTGGAGTGCAATAGCTGCCTACAGCATCAACCAACAAACCTGAACCAGCTTGACAAGCCAAAAAAAAGGCCTCATCTCATTCCATGCATTCTTTGAGACACCAACAATGTTTTAGATGTAGTAACCCTCAGGGTGGATTGCAAACATACATTAAAAGTGATGACATATTTACAGATTACTCATTACTAACATATTAGTACATTTAATATCTTCAATGTTGGGTTGCACAGCAACAGAATAACAAATGCATTGGGCATTTACTTCAAAATGTTTTTTGTTGAGCCTTTGTGGCTTTTTGTTTTTCTCTTGAGAAGAAGATGAAGTTCGGAATTCTGTCCTTTATGGCATGAGCTATGGATCAAGGGTAGCCTTCTTGTCTGAACCAGAATGCTAATTCCTCTCCAGGGACTTCCATTTCTTATGCAGATTGACACTATCAGGTGTGCTTCTAAGGAAACTGCTTTCTCAAATAAATGCTAAAGATCCCGTCATATTAAAATAACTTCACAGAGGCTTGATTTGGAGATGCCGGTGTTGGACTGGGGTGGACAAAGTTAGAAATCACACAACACCAGGTTATAGTCCAACAGGTTTAATTGGAGGCACACTAGCCTTTGGAGCATCACTCCTTCATCAGGTGATAGTGATCTTGATGAAGGAATGATGCTCCGAAAGCTTCCAATTAAACCTGTTGGACTATAACCTGGTGTTGTGTGATTTTTAACTTCACAGAGGCTGGCATCCCGTCACCAAGTCAGTCTTTAATTACATATGGAGAGTCCTTGATCCATCTCACTCTGATCCAGCTCTCAGAGTGAACAGGATGTCTAAAACTTTTGTTTATTTTAGAAAGGAAAACACCCGGGCGGCCAGTGACAAGCAGTGCTCCTCACAACGCCCCGTTTATCTTTTTTTTGTTTTCACCTGGGTGGCCAGTGACAAGCAGTGCCCTTCACAAAAGGCAATGCTGGAAACTTTTGTTTTTTTTTCTTTCTTTTTTCTCTATTTGAAGGGGAGGGCAGGGACTAAATCAAAATAGAGTTGGAGGGAGAAATAATACACTCCACTCCCTGCGGTGCCCACCTCTCCCTGAACAACTCCTGGGTGTTGGTGGACACTGTGTGCTCCTTCTCCAAGGACACCCGGACCCTAACGTAACCGCGGAAGAGGGGCATGCTAACGGCCCCCTCGAAACTTTTGTTTTTTTTCTTTTTTTTATCAAAGGGCAATGCTTCTCCTGGTTATATTTTTTTTTCTCTTTTTTTTGCAGTAGTGCTTATTATTTTTATCCCCAGCACCCATGGTGTGTGTGTGCGCAGGTGTGAGACACAGTGAGAGACAAGGTGTACAAATCTTTATTCAATTTCCACCACCAGGAAAAGTAGGAAAACACCCGAGTGGCCTGTGACAACCAGTGCCCTTCACATCAAAGGGCAATGCTGTGTGATCAAAACAGTGAAGGGGAGGGCAAGGACTAAATTAAAATAGCGTTGGAGGGGGAAAGAAACTTTTGTTCTTTTTTTTTTCTTTTTTTTTTCTTCTTTTAAATTAACCCCCACACTACCGCCTAACTGCGGTAGTGCTTATTTTTTTTCCCAGCACCCATGGTGTGTGTGTGTGTGTGCAGCTGTGAGACACAGTGAGAGACATAAAGTGCACAAATCTTTATTTAATTTCCACCACCAGGAAAAGTAGGAAAACACCCGAGTGGCCTGTGACAACCAGTGCCCTTCACATCAAAGGGCAATGCTGTGTGATCAAAACAGTGAAGGGGAGGGCAAGGACTAAATTAAAATAGCGTTGGAGGGGGAAAGAAACTTTTGTTCTTATCTGTCAACCAGGGCTCCCTGATTGGACCAGATTAACAGCCCCAATTAGGGAACTCTATGAGGTATTCCATGGGGTCCTCCTGGTTGACCTCATTACAGTCACTACAGTATTATTTAAGAATGAGTAGGAGAATCCTGATTAATATTTAGATTTCCACCAACAGTCCTAAAACAGACTATCTGGTCATTTAGTGCATAGATGATAGGAGAGCTCCTGTGCAATTTGGTTGCCATGTTTCTACATAATATCAGCAATTGCACTTGAAAATACACTTTACTCACTGTACTTTGAGCTATCCAAAGGACATAAAAGGCATTTATAATTAATTTCTGTGTCGCTAAGAACATTTTGATTTCTGAAGGAATGAAACAACAGTTCACATGTGTTAGAGGTTTGAATCCATCATTTCAGCCTGTGTTAAGCAATAGCAGTTGGGTTTTGTTGAGTGCATTGGGATCCAATGATTCAAAGAATCTTCAAAATCTACCCTAATGATGGTGATCACTTGGTGATAATAGACTTCACCATTAGGGTTAGGATTAGGGTTGTGGAGTGGGGTTGTTAGCTCCCTTTAAAATAACCAGCCTAGTCTCAATCTATGCTGTACTATAGTGGTCATTGGTTCATAATCAGCTCACAATAATATCCAACTTTCTGATGAGACACCAGATGCCCCCATAGTCCTTTGAATTGGATGTAAAAGATTCTGCAGCAATATTTAAAGAAGACATGTGTCATTCTCTCAGTGTCGCACTCTGAGCAGTATTAGCCTCCAACCAGGATGATGAAAAGAAATAAGATGATCCTTTAACTTTATTGTTTTGTGTTGGGAGCTAATGCTTCACAAATTGGCAGCCACATGAGTGAACAACTTCACAAGGCATTCCAATGGCTGTACGGTGCTTTACAACCTGCTGAAGTCAATAAAGGCTTGATATAAATATAGAACATAGCACAGTACAACACAGGAAACAGACCCTTTGGCCTGCCATGTTTGTGCCAACTGCGATTCCATTCTAAACTAATCCTATCTGGCAAGACATGGTCCAAATCCCCTCTACTCCTTGCCTGTTCATGTGTCTGTCTAAATGTCACTCAAACATTGCTATCATATCTGTTTCTACCACCTCCTCTAGCAAAATGTTCCAGGCACCGACCACCCTCTCTATAAAAAGACTTTGCTCACAAATCTCCTTTCAGCTTTTCCCCTCTCACCTTAAACCTATGCCCCCCTAGTATCCAACATTTCCACCTGAGGAAAAGGCTCAGCCTCGGAGTGGGATTGCTGACCTCATTCCAATCACATTGAAATTCCTTTGCCCATGTATCACATTCATATCTCATTGTGTCACTTGATCATGTTTTCAATTCACTAAATGATGTAATTGCATAAGAAGATCTTATCATAAGGCTACAAAATAAAACAGCACAGGAGACCAATCTGCTTATTCTGCTGTATGACAGACAGTCATTCAGTTCCATTCTCGTACACATTCACCAAAGGCCCAAAACAATTTCCCTGCAAGTTAGCATTAAATCTGCTTCCGCTACATTCAGACAACACATTCCAGTTCACAATAAATCACTGTGACAAAAATAATTCTCCTCATCTTTTCCCAGATCTTTGCCAATTACCTTAAATAGCCTTACACTGGGTCAATAGAACCAGAGTGATTCATTCCAACTATTGATTTGATAAACATCGGTGCTGAAAACAGCATCAAACCTTTTCATTAGAATTCGAGTCAAGGAAAACAGCCAGTTCATTCTGCATACATGCACTCCATTGTAACCAACAGTCCCAGCCAACAGGAAACTAATAATTTAGCTGGTTGAAGATTACTGGTTGGTGGAGATTTGGATTGTATTATCATTCCTCTGGCTTTAGTTCAGTGTGGAGGGAACACATACTGAGGCGAATGATCATTCTGCATTCCAGTGTGAAGTCAGGGGTGTTGGAGTCCACAAATTGCTGAAACCCGTAGAGGGTCGCAGTAACCCTTCTGAAGTAGAATCAAAAATGTGAGCTTTTTATTTTAATTAGATCCAGAATTGAGGGATTAAGGGACATTTCTTTCTCTTTCAATTGCAGACATTGGTTGCATCTTTAAGATAATTGGCAAAAGAACCAGCATGGAGATGTGGATAGTTACTTTTATATGATGAGTTGTTCTGATCTGGAATGCACTGCCTGGAAGGCTGGTGGATCAGATTTAATAGTAATTGTCAAAAGGGAATTTGGTTTAGGTTTGAAAAGAAAACATCGTGAAGTTATGGGAAAAGAACAGGGGAGTGGAATTAATTAGCTTTTCCTTGTGCAAGCCACAGGCATGATGAGCAAAATAGCCTCTTCTGTGCAGTATGGCCCTTTCATATTCAGGCAGAGACGTATTGTTTGGTGATAGGTAATGGGGCTATGTACTGGTGCATGTTGAGTTTCAGCTGTAGGCAACCATTATTGAGATCACGCTGAGATTTGTCCTCCGTGAACCTTTGACCACGCAGGGCTGGTTAACAGACTTAGGGTGCAAAAGGCCTGAGCTGGGTCGCTGTCAGTTTAATGTGAGTTAATATAGATGGTAACTCTTTAGAATAATGGGATGTATGTAAGTGATGACAATGTAACTGATAATGATTCTAACAACAGTTAAGTGATCAAACATTAGACGAGAAGAAGCAAAAAGAGAGAGATCTCTTATGATTACAGACTTATATTTACTAAGCTGCAGTGTACAAATTTAAGTAAATAAGTGCTAATGTACATAACCACCTTACATATGAATAAGGAACCAACTTCCCGGGAACAGTTTATGTAAAGACATCCATAGCCTGAGATACTCTAGAGCAGTGTCTCATTGTACAGGTAGCAGTACTGACTTAAAGCACTAGATAAAGACCTCTTGACTTGGACATGCTATGTTGCAGATAAGGGTTGTGATCTACCAGGGAGGGTAGGGAGATTGCCTGTTCTGACACTAACTTTTGTGTTCAAGAATTGTGCATACTACCCAAGAATTCATTTCAAACCAAGGTGAAGAGAAATGATAAATCTCACATTGATAAAACATTAATTCCATTTTCTAAGTATTGTTCTGGGGTCCAAGTAAAATCCCTGTCAGGCAGCATTATTCCTGAAATGAAAGGAAATGAGGCAGCATGGTGGCTCAGTGGTTAGCTCTGCTGCCTCACAGCGCCAAGGACCCAAGTTCAATTCCAGCCTCAGGCAAATGTCTACGTGGAGTTTGCATATTCTCTCTCTGCATGAGTTTCTTCCAGATGCTCTGGTTTCCTCCCACAATCCAAATATGTGCAGGTTAGGTAAAATGGCCATGCTAAATTGCCCATTATATTCAGGGATGTGTAGGTTTGGTGCATTAGTCAGGGGTAAATATAGGGTAGGGGAATGGGTTTGGGTGGGTTACTCTTTGGAGGTTTGCTGTGGACTTGTTGGGCCGAAGGGCTTGTTTCCACACGGTTAGGATTCTTTGATTCTTCTGTGAAACAAATATGTAGGTGCAAGGATCTGCCTCTATAAAGGGGCCACAGTCCATCAAAGTGTCAGCTCGTCATAAGGAATTTGCCTCTCCCCTATATTTTACTCAAGTGCTTGGTGGGCTGGGGGGGTTAGTGGAGACTAATTGCATAGTCTTGGCTCTATGCTTTCATTGAATATCCTCATCCCTCTTTTACTGCTGACTCCAGGCTGAATGATTGCTGTATGAATGCAGAAATATTGATGAGTCGAGTGGTGCCTGTGAGCTGAGCTCTCCTAGGGTCTATTCTGTTGGAACAGGTGGAATTCGAAACAGCAGTGCCAGATTGCCTTCCTCCTCTCCATCCAACAAACATCAATTTGTTTCTCAATCAGGGGCTTTTTAAGGCCCCCTTGGGCCAAGTTGAAGATGAAAAGGTGCTGCAGGTGAGCCAAGAGAACCTCCTCCAGATTCCTGTCACAAATTCTTGAGCACCCTCATCCACAAATGTTCAGGAATGGACTCCAGTGATTATATTGTGAATTTTTCTTTTTAGATTTTTCATTCATAAAGTATAGGAGTCACTGGTTGGATCAATACTTATTGCCCATTCTGAATAACCACTGGAAAATGGTAGTAAACTGCCTTCTTAATGATTATAGCCCATGGAGTGCATACAGAGTGTCATTAGGAAGGAAGTTCCAGGACTCTTCTCATTGACAGTGAAGCAATCACAATATATTTCTAAATCAGAATGGAGAGTGGTTTTCAAATGTTAGTGTGCCCATACATCTGCTGCCTTTGTCCTTCTCAGTGGTAGAAGTCACAGGTTTATAAGGTATTGTCCATGGAGCCTTGGTGAAATTGTGCAGTCCATCTTGTAGATGGTACACATTGATGGCAATGTGAGCAAGTGGTGAAGGGAGTGAATTTGAAGGTGGTAGATGAGGTGCCAATCAGGTGGGCTGCTTTGTCCTGCATGGCACTTTTGGAGCTCCACTCATCCAGGGAAGTGCGGAATATTCCATCACCCTTCTGACTTGTCCCTTTTAGATGGTGGACACCTTTTGGCAAGAAAGAAAATCATAGATCACAAGACCATAAAACCTAGGAACATAGGAGCAGAAGTAGGCCATTCGGCCCACAGAGTCTGCTCTATCATTCAATTTGATCATGATCTGATCCTCCTTAATTCTACTTACCTCCCTTTTCCCTAAAATTCTTAATTCCTTTACAGATTACAAGTACACTTAACATACTGAAAGTGAATTATTCACTGTAGGATTCCTAACTCTGACCTGCTCTTGTAGTCACAGAGATGAGGAGAAACTTCTTCACCCAGAGAGTGGTGGCTGTGTGGAATGCTCTGTCCCGGAGAGCAGTGGAGGCCCAGTCTCTGAATTCATTTAAGAAAGAGTTGGATAGAGCTCTCAAGGATTGTGGAATCAAGGGTTATGGAGATAAGGCAGGAACAGGATACTGATTAAGGATGATCAGCCATGATCATATTGAATGGTAGTGCAGGCTCTAAGGGCAGAATGGCCTACTCCTGCACCTATTGTCTATTGTACTTATATAACTTGTCCAATTCAGTCTCCAGTAAATAGTAACCGCTAGAATGTTGACAGTGGATGATTCAGTGATAGTAATGCCATTGAATGTGAAGACATAAAAGTTCAATGAAGAGTGCAAGTCAGCATGTTAGAAGCAGTATCAGGCAGCAATGTCTTTTTCTCCCTGTGCACATGTCTGTACACTTGTACACTTATATGCAGATGCTGTATGAGTGTCTTCAAGTTTGTTTGGGTCTGACACAACAGCAGAAAGGCTGGGTTGTACAATGGCAACCAGGAAGTTAATATTAATCAGCAACTGATTACACATTTACCACTAGCACATATATTTAATCAGATCCTCCTGCAAATACAGCACCAGGATATGAAAACCAGACAGAGCGTCCTGTGGTTTGGAAAGTCCTCACCCTATTTCATTTAGCAGAACCAGTTCAAGATGTCTTGCCAGTGGAAATGACAAGAGAATAATTTGAGTTGCCAAATGGATCTGTTTCTAACAGACTCTCAGTAAACCATTAATCAGAATCTCTATTATCCAATGTACTGCCCCTGTGTAAATACAAACCAGTACTGGATTCCTAGGCAACTGGGCACACTTATCTAAAATCATCGACAGCTGGGTCCTGAGTCACTCCACTACCATGGCAACTTGCAGATTCAACCTACAATGTTCCAGAACATTAAAATCATCTGGGACTCAAATTCTCCCTTTCACCAAGATGGAATTAAAATATTAAAATGTTGTACTTCATTTCATTGTGAAAGCATTGTATTTTCTTATGATAAATTCAAAACATATGATGAGTTGCATGAATTCCATTTGTTATACAAAACTAATTATTTTTTAAAATGAAGTATCATAAGGTGGGATGATAGTTAATGTTATACCTATATTTAAGAAGCTAGTCCAAGGAATTAAAGACCAGTCAGCTTAACATCAAGAGTGGAAAAAGTAGTGGAACTGCTAGGAAAGAGGAGAATTGAAAAATGTCTAGAAACCAAAAATGTAAAAATGACTGAATAGTCAATATCGACTTAAGAAGAAAAGTGTTGCTTTTCCCAGCTCATTTTTGAAAGTGTAACAAAGAGATAAGGAAGACAAGGATGACAAGGTACACAGATCCTTGAAAGCTGCCACCCAGATTGACAGGGTTGTTAAGAAGACATACAGTGTTTTAGCTTTTATTAATAGAGGGATCGAGTTCCAGAACTATGAGATTATGCTACAGCTGTACAAAACTCTGGTGCGGCCACACTTGGAGTATTGTGCACAATTCTGGTCACATTATAAGAAGGATGTGGAAGCTTTGGAAAGGTTGCAGAGGAGATTTACTAGGATGTTGCCCTAGTATGGAGGGAAGGTCTTACGAGGAAAAGCTGAGGAACTTGAGGCTGTTTTCATTGGAGAGAAGAAGGTTGAGAGGTGACTTAATAGAGATATATAAGATAATCAGAGGGTTAGATAGGGTGGACAGGGAGAGTCTTCTTCCAAGTATGGTGATGGCGAGCACAAGGGGGCATAGCTTTAAATTGAGGGATGATAGATATAGGACAGATGTCAGAGGTAGTTTCTTTACTGAATGAGTAGTAAGGGTATGGGATGCTTTGCTGCAACGGTAGTAGATTTGCCAACTTTAAGTACATTTAAGTTGTCATTGGACAAGCATATGGACGTATATGGAATAGTGTAGGTCAGATGGGCTTCAGATTGGTATGACAGGTCGGTGCAACATCGAGGACCGAAGGGCCTGTACTGTGCTGTTATGTTCTATGTTCCATAATGCAGTAGGTGCAATACAGCAAGACTTCCAAATGTCCTTCAATAGGGTACCACATAATAGACTAAATAATAACATCACAGCACACGGACTGTGATAACAAGTAGCAGAATGAGTAGCCAGTTGGCTGAAAGATACAAAGCTGGAAGTGAAGTCAAGACATAGGCATTCAGAATGGATGAAAATGGGAAATTGGGTCACTGAAAGATGATGCTGGGATCTCTGCAGTTCACAATTTATATGAATGAAATAACTGATAATAAAAGCAATAAGTTACAACTGGCTGTAGACAGGTCTTCCTGACTTCATTGCAGGATCAGACAATGTGAGGGATACTCAGGTATGTGACTACCTGAGGTCTGAGACAAAAATGCAGAAAAAACTATTTCTCCAGGTGAGGGAATTGAATTTCAGGACGAGGTTATTAAAATTCTTACTAGTCTATTTAAGAGTGAAATCAGGGAACTTTCTTTTACACAAATTGTAATAGACATCCAATATTTCCTCTTGCAAGAGGCTTCTGGTATCAGAGTACCAAGTGATATTTTCAAAACAGAGCTGATAGATTTTGTTAGTTAAAGATATCAAAGGACTGGGATCAATTGTGCACAAATGGAGTCGAGGTACAGATCACTGTGATATAAATATAATCATTAGCAACTTAGAAAGCTCATGTGTGCTGCTTCAGGATATGTTCTCTGAGTCATGTTGCAACTGGACATGAGGAGAGGACACTGGATACAGGAAGAGGCTGGGAACACAAGGGGAAACTGATGAACATGAGAAGAGACTTGTGAACATGGGGGAGGGCTGGTGGACATGAGGGAGGTTAATGAACAAAAAAGAGATTGATGCACATTAGTGCAACGGATGTGAGAAGGTATGTAAAATATATGAGGACAGAGCAAAGGCCAGCCACCTTTCACACTCTTCTTGAGGACGGATCCTTCCTGGTTGAGGTTGCTCACCTAGTTGCAACATGTGTTCAATCTTGAGAACTGGCTGCACAGTTTGGACAGAATTGAGTCAGCCAGTCAAGAGTGGGACCTCCAGAGAGGGTCAAGCCAAGCAGATATTTGACCTACAAAACCAATGGGCCTAGGCAGCCATAGCCACAGCTACTGGCTTTCCTGTAGAGAGATTTTCTGGCACCCTTTTGTTTTATTAATCTGAATACTTCAACAGAGTTTTGCCTGAAATGTCAATTCTCCTGCTCCTCGGATGCTGTCTGATCTGCTGTGCTTTTCCAGCACCACACTCTTGACTTTGATCGCCAGCATCTGCAGTCCTCACTTTCTCCAGTGTGTCAAGTATAACTGTCCACTGGTTGGAATCGTACCTCAGAAATCACAGAACACCAGGTTATAATCCAACAGGTTTAATTGTGATTTCAAATAAACCCATTGCACGATAACCTGGTGTCGTGTGATTTCTGACTTTGTTTATCCTAGTCCAACACTGGCACCTCCATATCATGGGAGTCATACCTGACACATAGGAAGATGGTTGTGATTGTTGGAGGTCAGTCATCTCAGCTCCAGAACCTCTCTGCAGGAGTTCCTCAGGGTTGTGTCCTAGGTCTAACAATCTCCAGCTACTTCATCAATGACTTTTCCCTCCAACATAAAGCCAGAAGTGGGGATGCTTATTGAAGATTACACAATGTTCAGTGCTATTCACGACTCTTTAATACTAAAATAATCCATTTTCAAATGTAACAAGACCTGGACAAAGTCCAACCTTGGGCTGACAAGTGGCAAGTACCATTTGTAAAACACAAATGCCAGGCAATGCCATCTCCAATAAGAGACAATCCAACCATTGCTCCTTGATGTTCAGTGGCGCTACTATCACTGAATTCCCCACTATCAACATCTTTAAGGGTTACCATTGACCAGAAACTCAATTGGACTTGCCGTATCAACATAATGGCAACAAGATCAGGTGAGAGGCCTATAGTGAATAACTCAGTTCCTTATTCCCTAAAGTCTGTCCACATCTCCAAGGCACAGGTTAGGGGTGTGATGGAACACTCCCCACTTGCCTGGATTGATGTAGCATCCAACAATACACAAGACGCTTAACACAATCCAGGAAAATGTAGCCTGCCTGATTATCCACAAGCATCCACTCCCTCCACCACCAATGCTCAGTAGCAGCAGTATGTACCATATACAAGATGCACTGCAGAAATTCATCAAAGAACCTTAGAGTAATGATTGCAATGAGGTTAGCCAGTTGGACCTCATAGAATATGAGTTCCCTGATCGGAGCTGTTAATATGGTCCAATCAGAGAGCCCTGACAGGTATAAAAGGATGGTCAGAGGTTCGGATTTTTTCTGAGAGCTGACTCCGAGGAAGTCAAGGACTCTCCACATGTAAGTAAAGGGTGACTTGGTGATGGAATACTGGTCTCTTTGGAGTTATTTCAGACATTCCAAACCCACAACCACCTCCATCCAGAAGGAACACCATCACCTGCAAGTTCCCCTCCAAGCCACTCACCATCCTGACTTGGAAAAGTATCACCGTTCCTTCACTTTCACTGTGTCAAAATGCTAGAATTTCCTCTCTATGTGAGTCTGCCTAAAGCAGTTCAAGAATCATCACATTCTTGAGGGCAACTGAAGATGTGCAATAGATACTAATCAGCCAGCAATGCCCATGTCTCATGAATGAATAAACAAAAGTGGAAGTAGCCCACTTTCCATACACACCTTCTTTCTGAGCAATGGGAGCCACTCCCAGTAGCGGAGGTACCATTCTGAGGGACTCGACTGTTTTGGTTACGTCAGCATCACAGACTAACATCATATGATGTTGGCCAAAACTCACATCTGATGCCAACACTAGCTGAGAATGTGATTATGACAAGATCATTTTTTCAATATAATTTATTGAAGGATAAATTTTGGTCAGGACACTAGGAAGGACTCAACAGTGCCATGGGATCTTTTACATGCATCTTAATGATAATGGTCAAAAATCTATCACTTGTCAAGGATTGATTAACTCCATGCAAAACAGTAAAATACATTATAAGTTATAAAGTAGAATTACAGGAAACCAATTAATTTTTGTGTGCACAATTTGCAAACCTGCGATAGATTAACAACCAAGCTGAGCCACAACATTGTAGATATTTTCCTAATCAATTTGTTCAAATATAGTACAACACACCTTTGGAGTAAGTGAGAACCTGGTTCAGAGGTAGGGACACCAACCTATTATATATATGCAGCACATAGAGTCCTTTAAGGTAAATGCTCTTAAAGACAAGGTATGCATACTCATTTTTTTACCTCATTCAAAAGACAGCTCCACTGGCGGTTTTGCACTACAGTGCCAGCCTTGATTTATGTGTTAGAGTCTTAAACCCTTAGATCTTTGGTTCAAAGGCAAGGATATTACTCATTGAGCCAACAGGAGCGTTGCTGGCTTAATTTGGTAGCCTCTGGGATGGTGTCAAGCAGGCACAGTGGTGCCTGCACCCAGAAACAAACCTGTCCCTTCTTTCTTGTTAAAGTGCACAAATGGAAAGAAAACATGGTCTATACTGCACTCAGCCACTTGTCCAGGAATCTGGCTGAATCCAGAACAAAGGACTGCATTTCTCCCAGTCACACTGGAGACTGCAGCTGCCCAGCAAAAGGCTGCTTCTACAATCTGCACTGAAAGCTATGACTACTTTTGATTCATTTCATGTTTCCAATGTCAACACAAGGGCTCAGTGAAACTACATTGAATGAAGTGTTTTTGCCTGGACGACATGATGGTGAAGTCCCAAGGAAAGTTTTCTTCATATTTCATCTAAGTGAATAATTCCCCAAGATTTTTATTGATCAAACTGACAAGGTCCAGCAGTGCTAAAAGAAACTCCAAAAAAACTTTCTAAAATGTCAGGGAACTGCCGCAATTTGAACTCTCCAAGCACATTATGTTCTCTAGAGGAGGTAGTATGAGCTCAAACCATCAAGTGCATGCCTCAGTTTTCTTTCTGAACTTGCTCTCTATTTCTAATGTTTACCTTAATTTGTAATTGTGATTTTTGTGAAAAGTATCTTTTCTTTTCCTCACACAAAATGTTGAGTTTTTCTGCATCAACATCTGCTTGACTTGGATGTGGTACTGGAGAGATGGATGGATGCAAATGTTTAATAATTGTTCAAGGCCAGAGAAGGTAGTGGGAGGGAAGAGGGACATAGAAGGCGACATAAACGACCTAAAGGTTGAGCTAAAACCCATCCTGAGCACTGAATGGGAAGACTAGAGACTCCGTATCTTGGGTAAATTTCCTGTCATCAAGGAAAAGCAAAATGAATGTGTGCTGGAAACACTTCATGACAGAAAAGTGAGCTTTCTGTGAAAGATATCAAAGTATCACTAGATTCTGTTCATAAGGCTCTCAGCTGGGAAAGCGAAAATTAATTTCTAGGGACAAATAGAGCATCTACATATCAGACTCGAATGCAATGCATTACTTCTCATTCAGTCACTCAACGCAGTTGGGTTTATCCCAGTGCAATCCTTTCGTTGGCAGTTAGCTTGTGTTGATCACATTAAAACTGTTGACAGTTCGCGGATTAAGCAATAGCTTGCTAAAAACTGTATCAATGATTTCTCACATTCTCTGCAGAATGACAATGGTTCAACAAGTTGAAAGGATACATCATGAATCCTCAGGCTACTTTTAAAGGGTTGTTTCAACTTGGTCATAGAGTCATACAGCATGGAAACAGACAATTGGCCCACCAGTCAATAACAAAATGATCCCAAACAAAGAGAAAGAGAGACTGTCACTCATGTGAGAGAGAGAGAGACTGTCACTCAGTGAGAAAGACTGTCAAATAAAGTAAGAGAAGCTGTCACTCAGTGAGAGAGAGAAATTGTCACTCAGCGAGAGAGAGTGAGAGACTGTCACTCAGAATGTGAAACACTGTCACTCAGAGTGAGAGTGAGACTCATTCAATGAGAGAGACACTGTCATTCAGTGTGAGACACTGTCATTCAGAGTGAGGGAGGCGGTCAAACAGCGAGACAGATTATCACTCAGTGTGTGTGAGAGAGAGAGAGAGAGACAGAGAGAGAGAAAGAGTTGGACACTCTGAGAGAGAAAGATACGATCACTCAATATGAGACACACTGTGTCACTCAGCGAGAGAAACTGCCACAGAGTGTGAGAGATTCTGCCACTCAGTGCGAGAAAGACTGGCACTCTGAGAGAGAGACTGCCACTCAGTGAGAGACAGTCAATGTCTCACTGAGGGACAGTCTCTCTCTCTCTCTCTCACGCTGAAGGACAGTGTCTCTCACACTGAGTGATAGTCTCGCACTGAGTGGCAGTCTCTCTCTCACTGAGTGACAGTCCGTCTCATACTGAGTGATTGTCTGAGAGAGTGAGACAATCAGTGTGAGAGAGACGGTCACTCAGCGAGAGAAAGATGATCACTCAGTGAGAGAGAGAGAGAGAGAGAGAGATGGTCAAACAGCAAGACAAACAGTCACTCAGTGAGAGAGTCAGTCACCCAGTGAGAAAGAGTGAAAGAGAGAGAGAGAGACGATCACTCAATATGCAACACACTGACACTCAGTGACAGAGACTGCATTCAGTGTGAGAGAGAGAGTCAGTGTGAGAGGGTCGGTCACTCTGTGAGAGAGAGAATATCACTCAGTCTGAGTCACACTGTCACTTAGTGCGAATGAGAGACGGTGCAAATGAGAGAGAGAGAGAAAGAGACGGTCACTCAGTGTGAGAGATGGTAACTTAGAGTGAGAGAGATGATCCCACAGCATGAGAGAGAAACTGTCACTCAGCATGCGGGAGGGAGAGAGCAAGAGACAGTCGCTCAGTGAGAGACAGACTGTTACTCAGAATGTGAGAGACTGTCACTCAGAGTGCAAGCGAAACTGTCACTCAATGAGGGAGACATGAAACTCAGTGAGAGAGACTGTTACTCAGTGAGAGAGACTGTCACTCAGAATGAGAGAGACGATCACTCAGAATGTGAGAGACAGGGTCAAACAGTGAGAAGGACTGTCATTCAGTGAAAGAGAGAGAGAGGATCACTCAGTATGAGACACACTGTCACTCAGTGACAGACACTGCACTCAGTGTGAGAGAGAGACTACTACTCAGTGTGAGAGAGTCAGTCACTCAGAGTGTGAGAGAGAGAGAGAGAATATCACTCAGTGAGAGAGAGAGAGACTGTCACTCAGTGTGAGCAAGATACAGTCAGTCAGCGAGAGAGAGAGACGGTTACTCAGTGTGAGAGAGACGGTAACTTAGAGTGAGAGCGAGATACAGTCAGTCAGCGTGAGAGAGAAACTGTCACTCAGCGTGTGACAGGGAGAGAGAGCCAAACGCTCAGTGAGAGACAGACTGTCACTCAGAATACGAGAGACTTTCTCTCTGAGTGACAGAGAGAGGCAGTCACTCAGTGAGAGACAGACTGTTACTCAGAATGAAAGAGACTGTGGCTCAGAATGTGAGAGACTGTCACTCAGAGTGAGAGAGAAACTGTCACTCATAGAGAGAGACACTGATACTCAGTGTAAGAGACTGTCACTCAGTGAGAGAGACTGTCACTCAGAATGAGAGAGATGATCACTCAGTGTGAGAGACAGGATCAAACAGTGAGATGGACTGTCACTCAGTGAGAGAGAGATTCCCACTCAGTGAGAGAGAGAGAGGAGAGAGAGAGAATATCAGTCAGTACAAGTCACACTGTCACTCAGTGTGAGCGAGAGACAGTCAGTCAGCGAGAGAGATGGTCACTCAGTGTGAGAAAGATGGTAACTTAGAATGGGGGAAGTGGTTACTCAGCGTGAGAGAGAAACTGTCACTCAGCATGTGAGAGGGAGAGAGAGAGATAGTCGCTCAGTGAGAGACAGACTGTCACTCAGAATGTGAGAGACTATCACTCAGAGAGAAAGAGAGAGACAGTCACTCGGTGAGTGACAGACTTACTCAGAATGAGAAAGACTGTGGCTCAGCATGTGACAGACTGTTACTCAGAGTGAGAGCGAAACTGTCACTCAATGACAGACACTGAAACTCAGTGTAAGAGACTGTCACTCAGTGAGGGAGATTGTCACTCAGAATGAGAGAGACGATCACTCAGTGTGAGAGACAGGGTCAAACTGTGAGACAGACTGTCATTCAGTGTGAGAGAGAGAGAGAGAGACACACACACAATCTCTCACCATGAGACACACTGTCACTCAGTGATAGAGACTGCACTCGGTGCGAGAGAGAGAGACTGTCACTCAGTGTGAGAGAGTCAGTCACTCAGTGAGAGAATGAGATATGGTCAGTGAGAGAGAGAGAGAGAGAGAGAGAGAGAGAGAGAGAGAGGGTCACTCAGTATGCAACGCACTGACACTCAGTGACAGAGACTGCATTCAGTGTGAGAGAGAGAGTCAGTGTGAGAGGGTCGGTCACTCTGTGAGAGAGAGAATATCACTCAGTCTGAGTCACACTGTCACTCAGTGCGAATGAGACACGGTCAGTCAGCGAGAGAGAGAGAGAGAGAGAGAGTCGGTCACTCAGTGTGAGAGACGGTAACTTAGAGTGAGAGAGATGGTCCCACAGCATGAGAGAGAAACTGTCACTCAGCATGTGAGAGGGAGAGAGCGAGAGACAGTCGCTCAGTGAGAGACAGACTGTCACTCAGAATGTGAGAGACTGTCACTCAGAGAGAAAGAGAGAGACAGTCACTCAGTGAGTGCCAGACTGTTACTCAGAATAAGAGAGACTGTGGCTCAGCATGTGACAGACTGTCACTCAGAGTGAGAGCGAAACTGTCACTCAATGAGAGACACTGAAACTCAGTGTAAGAGACTGTCACTCAGTGAGGGAGATTGTCACTCAGAATGAGAGAGACGATCACTCAGTGTGAGAGACAGGGTCAAACTGTGAGATGGACTGTCATTCAGTGAGAGAGAGAGAGAGAGAGAGAGAGACACACACAATCTCTCAGCATGAGACACACTGTCACTCAGTGATAGAGACTGCACTCGGTGTGAGAAAGAGAGACTGTCACTCAGTGTGAGAGAGTCAGTCACTCAGTGAGAGAATGAGAGATGGTCACTCAGTGAGAGACAGAGAGAGAGAGAGACACGGTTACTCAGCGAGAGAGAGAGACTGTCACTCACTGACAGAGTGACTGTCACTTATTGACAGAGTGACTGTCACTCAGAATGTGAGAAACTATTACTCAGAATGACAGTGAAACTGTCAATCAATGAGAGAGGCACTGTCACTCAATGTAAGAGATTGTTAGTCAGTGTGAGAGAGACTGTCACTCATTAAGAGAAAGAGACTGTCACTCAGTGTGAGAGAGACGGACACTCAGCGAGAGAGAGAGACTGTCACTCAGCGTGTGAGAGACAGAGTGGGAGAGAGACAGTCGCTCAGTGAGAGACAGTGTCACTCAGAATGTGAGACTGTCACTCAGAGTGAGAGCGAGACTGTCAGTCAATTAGAGAGGAACTGTCACTGTGTGAGACTATCACTCAAAGTGACACTCAGTGAGACAGAAAGAGATGATCATTCAGTATGAGACTGTGTGTGTGTGTGTGTGTGTGTGTGTGTGTGTGTGTGTGTGTGTGTGTGTGTGTGTGTGTGTGAGAGAGAGAGAGAGAGAGAGAGAGAGAGAGAGAGAGAGAGAGAGAGAGACGGACACTCAGTGAGAGAGAAAGAGACGATCACTCGGTATGAGACACGCTGTCACTCAGTGACAGAGACTGCCACTCAGAGTGAGAGCGAAATTGTCACTCAATGAGAGAGACACTGATACTCAGTGCAAGAGACTGTCACTCAGAGAGAGGGCTGTCACTTAGTGTGAGAGAGATGGTCACTCAGTGTGAAAGAGACAGCCACTCAGTGACAGACAGGGAGAGAGAGAGAGAGGCGTCACTGAGAATGAGAGAGAGAGATGGCAACGCTGAGCGTGAAAGAGACTGTCACTGTGTGAGAGAAAGAGGCCGGGCGCTCAGAGTGAGAAAGACTGCCACTCAGTGAGAGACTGTCAAACAGAGTGAACGAGACTGTCATTCAGAATGAAAGAGACAGTCATTCAGTGACAGACTGGCGTTACATTTGGGAAAGAGTGACGGTCACTCATTGAGAACATAAAACAGAGGTTACGATGGGTCTATATATAATATTAGTTAAGTCACAGCTGGAGTAATTTTGTGCAATTCTGGTTGCCACATTATAGAAAGGATGTGATTTCACTAGAGAATGTGCAGAGAGATTCACCAGGATACTGACTGGGCTGGAGTGATACAGATATGAAGAGAGACTGATAGGCTGGGGTTATTTTCCTTTGAGCAGAGAAGCCTGAGGTATACAAAGTTCTGAGGGTCCTAGACAGGGTAGATAGAGAAGCCTTTCCCCTCATTAGAGGAGTCAATTATCATTGGGCTCAGTTTTAAGATAAGGAGCAGGAGGTTTCGAAGGTACTTGAAGAAAATGTTTTCACCCAGCAAGTTGAGAGTATCTGGAACTCATTGTTTTAAATGTAGCAGTTGCAACCCTTAAGATATTTAAGAAACATTATGTTAAACACTTAAACTTGCATAGCATACAAGGCTATGACCAAGTGCTTGAAAATGGGATTAGCCTGAATGAATGTTTGATGACTGGCATGAATACAATGTGCCAAAAGATCTTTTTCTGTGTTGTTAAAAACTCATTGACCCTATGAGAGGAAGAGAGAAACTCTTGCTCACTGAGTGAAATATTGGCTATCACTCAGTAAAAGAGAGAAAGACTTACACAATGAGAGACTGTCATTCAATGATGAAGAAAAACTGTCACTCAGTGACAGACAGTCATACAAGTGAGAAGACAATCACTCAAAGGTGAGAGAGACTGTGGCCATTACTCAATGAATGTATGAGAGGGAGAGGGACAGAGACACTACCTCTTACAGCGTGAGAGAGACTTTCACACAGCGATACAGAAAGGCAGGATGCCACGTAGTAAGAGAAACTGCCTTCAGTGAAAGTGATAGAGTGTCATTCTGAGAGACAGTGAGACACTGTCACTGAGTGAGAGAAGAGAGACTTTCACACAGCAAGAGGAAGATTGTTACTCAATAACAAAGAAACTGCTGCTCATAAGAAAATCAGACTGTCATTCAATAACAAAGTGAGTGAGAGAGAGTGAGAGAGAGAGAAAAACTGAGACTGGCACTCCATGAGAGTAGAGAGACATTTACACAGGAAAAGAGAGACTGCCTCTCAGAAAGAAAGAAAGAGAGAGGCAGAGGCTGTCCATGTGAGAGAGATAAACTGCCTTCATTACGAGAGACTTTTACGCATGAAGGAAGAAAAGAATATCACTCTGACCGTCACTCAATGACAGAGAAACTGAAAGTTTATATACTGAGTGAGAGTGTCACTCAGTGCCTGAAAACTGTTATCCAGTGATAGAAAAGATGTCACCCAGTGAGAGAGAGTAAAAAGTTGTCTAGAGAATGGGAGTTGAGAGAGTGGAGAGACTGTTGCTCAGCGGGAGACAGTGATTGTCACTCAGCAAAAGTGAGAGACAGAGAGACTGTCTCTCAGAGAGTGAGAGACTGCCACTCAATCAGGAAGTGAGAGACTGTAACTCAATCAGAGTGAGAGAGACTATAACTCAATCAGAGTGAGAGACTATTACTCAATCAGAGTGAGAGACTGTAACTCAATCAAAGTGAGAGAAACTGTAACTCAATCAGACAGTGAGAGACTGTAACTCAATCAGAGTGAGAGAGACTGTAACTCGATCAGACTGTAACACAATCAGAGGGTGAGAGAATGCCACTCAGAGACAGAGACAGAGGCAGACGGTCACTCAATCAGAGAGTGAGATACTTAATCAGAGAGAATAAGAGAGTGCCACTCAATGAGAGAGAGCACTCGGAGAGAGTCACAGACTATCACTCAGAGAGAGACAGAGACTGTCACTCAAACAGATAAAGAGAGAGACTCACTCCAAGAGTGAGAAAGACTGTCTCGATCATTGAGAGAGATAGACTGTCACTCACTCAGAGAGAGACTGAGACTGTCACTCAATCAAATAGAGAGAGAGAGAGAGAGAGAGAGAGAGAGAGAGAAACTCTCCTGAAGATCGTAAGATATAGGAGCAGAATTAGGCCATTCTGAGTTCACTTTTCCATTTGATCATGACTGTTTCTTAACTCCAGTCTCCTGCCTTCTCCCTGTAACCCTTAGTAACCATGAACCTATCTATCTCTGTCTTACACTCAAACCTCCACAACCCTCTGCAGCAATGATTCCACAGAATCACCACCTTCTGGCTGAAGAAATTCCTCCTTACCTTAGTTCTAAAGGTTGTCCCTTCACTCTGAGGCTGTGCACTCGAGTCAGAGTCTCTCCTACTTGTTGAAACATCTTCTCCACCTCCACTCTATCCTATTTTCACAGCATTTTGTAAGTTTCAATGAGATACCACTTCATCTTTCTACCTCTATAATGTACAGATCCAGAGTCCTTAATGTGACAAGTCCTTCATCCAGTGATCATTCTTGTGAACCTCGTCTGGGTCTCCTCCAAGCCAGTACATCCGTCCTTAGATATGGGGCCCAAAATGGCTCATAATATTCCAAATACAGTCTGATCAGAGCAACATACAGCTTTAGTGATATAGCTCTGCTCTTGTATTCTAGCCCCTCTAAATTAATGCTAACATTGCATTGCTTTCTTAACTGTCAACTGAAACTCTATGTTAACCCTAATGGAATCGTGAACTCCTGAAAGTGAGAGTTATCTCCTTGTGAATGCTTTTCTTTTAATTTGCAATATCATTTGCCTCTTAATTATTGTGTAATTTGTGTGGATTTTTGTATTGACTGTAAATATAGCCAAATGGAGTATCTGCCAGTGGGAGGGAGCTCAAGGTTTGTCACTTGCAGATACTCCACCTGGCCATGGTACCCATCACTATAAATTTTGATTCACATTAAAATAAAGCTCAAAAAATGGAATATTGCCGATAACGTATACATTTTGAGTTAGAGATAGAGAGCTTTTAGATAAAGAGATAGAGAGCTTAGTGGAATAGTGTAAAGACAACGAATTCTCCTTTAATGTCAACAAAACAAAGGAGTTGGGCATCAATTTCAGGAAGCAGAATGGAGGACTCGCTCCTGTCTGTATCAATGGTGCTAAGGTGGAGATGGTCGAGAACTTCAAGTTCCTAGGAATAAATATCACCAACAATCTATCCCGGTTCATCCACATCGCGTTACAGACAAGAAAACACACTAAATCCTCCACTTCCTCAGAAGAATAAGGGAATTTGGCACAAGAGTCTATGATGATTCTTAACAATTTTTTCCAATGCACCATAGAAACCATCTCATCTGGATTCTTGGAACGGCAATTGCTCTGGCTCACAGACAGTTGTGAACTCAGCTCTGTCCACCACAAAAATCAGCTTCCATCCACTGACTCTATCTATATTTCCCATTGACTTGGGAAAACAGCCAACATAATCAAAGACCCCTCCCACGCCAGGCGGAGGAAACAAAAGTTTGAAAGCACGCACCAACAGTTTTTCCCTCCACTGTTTAGATTAGATTACGTACAGTTTGGAAACAGGCCCTTCAGCCCAACAAGTGCACACTGACCCTCCAAAGAGCAACCCATCCAAACCCATTTACCCAACACTGCAGGCAATTTAGCATGGCCAATTCACCTAACCTGCACATTTTTGGACTATAGGAGGAAACCCACCAGACTCAGGGAGAATGTGCAAACTCCACACAGACAGTTGACTGAGGCGGGATATGAATCCGGGTCCCTGGCGCTGTGAGGCAGCAGTGCTAACCACTGTGCCACCGTGCCACCCTGTTATCAGACATGTGCATGGACTTCACACTTGTTTAAAGTTAATCTTTTCCTGCACCTTCTCTGTGGTTGTAACACTATATTCTGCATCCTGTTCTAATACCTTGATGTTATTACTTAAGGCATGATTTATCTAGATAGCATACAAAACGCTTCACTGTATCTCGGTACGTGTGCCAATAAAAAAAAACCAAATTTGGGGTTCATTCAGTAAATTTGATTATTTTGACTTACCTCGCAAGACTTGTAACAAAAGTCATAATTAGGTAAACAGAGGTAATGTTTATAAAAACTGCAAGAACTGTGAATGCTGTAAATCAGAAACAAAAGTAAAACTTGCTGGAAAAGCTCAGCAGGTCTGGCAGCATTTGTGAAGAGAAATCAGAGTTTCAGTTCCAGTGACCCTTCCTCAAAGCTTGCTTGAAACAAAAATGAGAGCTCACAGATGCAAGATACTTGCTATCAGATCCAACAGAGAGTTCAATTGAAATGTCTAATCACCGACAGGATGTCTATCCAGAAGTGGATCTCACTATTGCAAGCAATAGTTGAGGTGAATAGTTTCATTGCATTTAATGCAAAATTTGATAAGTACTTGAGTGAGAAATGAATACAGGTGTACAGTGATTGATTCTAATAAAGTAGGGCAACAGGTAACAGACCTGTTGGGCTGAATGACATATTTCTGTACTGGAAACCCAATCAGGATTACTTCGTTGAAAAACAAAACAAAAAACACTGGTTTTGACAGTTTGACTTTGGCATAAGGTTTTAGGTCTAATTGTTAATTCTCATTATTTGAACTTGCCTTGAGACACTAAAAAAGATAAACGTCGGCTTAACACTCAAGTACTCTGGGACACCCACAATGGTGTCAACAGTTGGATAGCCAGTAGACATTTGCTCAAGTTTTGAATATGAAGAATACATTTGGACATGTGAGGTTATTGATAGGTATGTCAACTTGTGCTATTACTATGAGCAATATAATGTGTAGGTTTGCTCATCAATAAGACACCCAGGTGGATACAATGATATTTGTGTGTTTTGACATGTTCCTGGCAAAATAAACATTAAATAAGTAAATCAATGAATTACATCCTTCCTGTATTAAATGATGAATACTTCACATATAATTATGTTGAATTTACCACACAGAAGTCAGCTATTTAAGCCAACTGTTCTACTCTGCATTTATTTACCACACAAGCTATTTGTTTCCTCATATAACAGTTACAAAAATAAGTGTGTTTCTTTCTATAATCTGAGCAGCAATTCTCCCTTTACTGTCTGGCTGTTTAGTATAAATCCTTCTGCAAGGCTAGTGAAAGCCAGGAAATAGAGTCATAGAGTCATAGAGATGTACAGCATGGCAACAGACCCCTCGGACAACTCGTCCATGCCGACCAGATATCTCAACCCAATCTAGTCCCACCTGCCAGCACCTGGTCCCTATCACTCCAAACCCTTGGATGTGAGTATAATAGGTATAGTTAGTACGTTTGCTGACAACACCGGGTAACTACAGATCAGTCAGCCTGACGTCGGTGGTGGGGAAGTTGCTGAAGAGGGTACTGAGAGATAGGATCTATTTATATTTAGAAAAGAATGAGCTGATCAGTGATAGGCAACATGGTTTTGTGTGGGGGAGATTGTGCCTTCCCAACTTAATAGAGTTCTTCGAGAAAGTGACCAAGTTGTTAGATGAAGGAAGAGCTATTGACGTCATATACATGTACTTTTGTAAGGTGTTTGGTAAGGTTCCCCATTGTAGACTAATGGAGAAAGTGAAGTCACATTGTGTGCAGGGTGTTCTAGTTAGGTGGGTAAAGAACTGGCTGAGCAACAGGAGACAGCGAGTAGTAGTTGAAGGGAGCTTCTCAAAATGGAGAAAGGTGACCAGTGATGTTCCACAGGGGTGAGTATTGGGGCTACTGTTGTTTGTGATTTACATAAGTGATCTAGAAGAGGGCACTCTTGGTATGATCAGCAAGATGGCAGATGACACAAAGATTGGTGGAGTAGCAGAAAGCAGAACAGGAGGATATAGATAGATTGGAGAGTTGGACGGAAAGGTGGCAGATGGCTTTCAATCCAGACAAATGTGAGGTAATGCATTTAGGCAGGTCTAATTCTAGAGGGAATTATACAATGAATGGAAGAGCCTTGGGAAAGTTGAGGGGCAGACAGATCTGGGAGTGCAGGTCGTTGTACCCTGAAGGTTGCTGCACAGGTGGATAGAGTAGTCAAGAAGGCATATAGTATGCTTGCGTTCATCGGATGGGGTATTGAGTATAAGAGCTGGCAATTAAAGTTGTAGAAGACATTGGTCCGGCTGCATTTAGAATACTGGGTACAGTTCTGGTTGCCACATTACCAAAAGGATGTGGATGCTTTGGAGAGGGTGTAGAGAAGATTTTCGAGGATGTTGCCTGGTATAGAAGGTGCTAGCTATGAAGAGAGGTTGAGTAGGTAAGCTTTATTTTCACTGGAACAAAGGAGATTGAGGGGGGACCTAATTGAGGTTTACAAAATCATGAAGGGTATAGACAGGGTGGATAGAGACAAGCTTTTTCCCAGGGTGAAGGGTTCAATAACGAGAGGTTACATGCTTTCAAGGTGAGAGGTGGAAAGTTTAAGGGGATACATGCGGCAAGTACTTCGCACAGAGGGTGGTGGGCATTTGGAACGCATTACCAGCAGAGGTGGTAGGGGCAGGCACGGTAGATTAATTTAAGATGTGTCTGGACAGATGCATGAGTAGGTAGGGAGCAGAGGGATACAAATGCTTAGGAATTGACCAACAGTTTTAGACAGTACATTTGGACTGGCTCAGGCTTGGAGGGCTGAAGGGCCTATTCTTGGGCTGTAAATTATTTTTGTTCTTTGGAAGTGTAGTGGACAGCGAAGAAGATTACCTCAGATTACAGCTGGATCTTCATCAGATGGGCCAATGGGCTGAGAAGTGGCAGATGGAGTTTAATCTAGATAAATGTGAGGTGCTGCATTTTGGGAAAGCAAATCTTAGCAGGACTTATACACTTAGTGGTAAGGTCCTCAGAGGTGTTGCTGAACAAAGAGACCTTGGAGTGCAGGTTCATAACTCCTTGAAAGTGAAGTCACAAGTAGATAGGATAGTTAAGAAGGTATTTGGCATGCTTACCTTTATTGGTCTGACTACTGAGTACAGGAGTTGGGAGGTCACTTTAGCTTTTCCTTCTTCATGAAATATCTGTTCAGTTACACTTGCTGCTAAAAAAAAAACCGTTTGCTTTAAAAAGCTCTATTTAAATTCAGCACTTCTCTTCAATGTACAGCGAAGCCCTTCCTGAATTTTCATGATCTACTTTAACTAATTTATAATTTGTTTTTGTGTACTGATGTAAATAGAGATAAAGGACTCTGGTTCAAATTTTATATTCATTTATGTTCATTTTGCTGTTAGAAATTTGCACATAAACAGATCTAGTAAATATTAAAAGAGTTGTTGCTTGGCTCCAGGGTCACTGGGTGAATCACTGGGTGATAAATGGAATCTAATACTGCACCAATGGGCAGCAAGGTGCCTTCAGCAGCACAAGTTCCACCCTACTCACAGGTTTTTAATCTGTTGTTCATCCAAGTCACTTGCATCTGAATCGGCAGATATGTCACCAGTTTAATGCTGCACCAGACAAAACCATAGATTAGATTACTTACAATGTGGAAACAGGCCCTTCGGTCCAACAAGTCCACACTGACCCACCAAAGCACAACACACCCAGACCCATTCATCCCGAACAACTTCACCTAACCTGTGGAAGGAAACCGGAGCAAACCCACGTAGACACAAGGAGAATATGCAAACTCCACACAGTCAGTTGCCTGAGGCGGGAATTGAACCCAGGTCTCTGTTGCTGTAAAGCAGCAGTGTTAACCACTGTGCCACAATGCCATCCACTAGCCTATTGACAATGCAACATTCCCACAATACTGCACTGAAATCTTAACTTAAATTGTGTGTTTTAGTTCTGAGCAGGCTATTGCTATTAATCCATCACACAGAGAGAAAAGAAAGTAAATAACAGTGGAGCTATGCTGAAACACTGTGCCTTGATTAGGTAGTCAAAGGCCATCTGGTTAGGATTTTAGTTAAACAGTAAGAGTAAGTTAGATTATGATATAAATAATGGCCCCATGAGAATCAATTCTTTCAGATGAAGCAAAATTGCGTGACTGGAGTTAATTATACATTAAGACCAGAGATAATATATTCATTAAATACTTTCAGAAACATATTTTAAGAACAGTAAGACTAGCTGGTCATTGTTTGTTGATTGCACTTAAAGATTTTGGAATCATATGTGGCAAAGATACATGAGAAGTTAAAAGAAGTTTGAAAAAAAAACAAAAAGAGAACTTGTGTCGGATTACGCATTCCAATGGTTTCAGAGGAAAGGGTTAACTTGTACATGCCAAACAACTCAAGCATTCATCAGTAGACACAAATGGGATTCTGGAAGGAAATGAACACAATGCATTTTCCTTAGTAAACAAAGATTCGGAGTGCTTTCAATCTGTCACAGTCAGACTTTGTATGACACTGCTTGGTTCATGCAAATTTCCTTATGAGCTTTCTTTTGGTAGGTTGAAACATTGTGTTCTCTATCAATTTAAACCACAAAGAACTCATCACACATATCAAAGAGATTCTTAACAGCAAGCTGCACACAGCAAAGGAGTAACAGGTACAGCAGAAAGCGCTGACGATTCCTGAAGAAGGGCTCATGCCCGAAACGTCGATTCTCCTTCTCCTTGGATGCTGCCTGACCTGCCGCGCTTTTCCAGCAACACATTTTCAGCAAGTACAGCAGAAAATCAAGCAATTAAATCTTGAGTTTTCAATGAGTTGTGTTTTCCTCTTTCAACACCCAAAGTAAGGTACGGTACAAAAAACAGACATGAGGTCAAAAACCGTACCAAAACATCAAATTTATCTGGATAACAGGATTTTTTCTGCTTATAATGTGACTGCGGCTAACCTCCCACTTTGTCCTTGAAAAACCGCAAGTCAATGACTGTCCCAAGTGCATCAAGCCACACTTTCCTGGGGCAGCACAGCAATGTAATATAAAGGATCAGAGAGAGAGAAAGGAAAGGAATCTGAGAGAGAGAGACAAAAGGTAAGAATCAGGAGCAGAGACAGAGAGGAAACGTGAGAGTGGAAAAGTAGGAGTCAGTATCACAGGGAAAACAGGATATGTTAAGCTCACTGATGACTAGTTTAGATTCTGCCAGGGCAACTCAGCTCCTGGCCATTTTATAGCCTTAGTCCAAACTTGTGTCTGCATGAGTTTCATCTGGGTACTCCAGTTCTTCACACATTCCAAAGATGTGCAAGTTAGGTGGGTTGGCCATTGCTAAATTGCTTATTGTGTCCAGGGACGTGCAGGCTAGGTGGATTAGCCATGGGAAATACAGAGTTATAAGGTAAGGATGTTGGAATGGGATGCTCTCTGGAGGGTCAGTGTGGACTCTATGGCCTGAAAGGCCTGCTTCCACGCTATAGGGATTCTATCATTCTATGATATGAAAAAATTACTGAATTACAGAAGTGACAATCCTTGATATCAAAGCAACATTTAATTCAGTATGGTATCAAGGAACCCCAGCATAACTGGAGTAAATGGGAAGCAACAGTGGATGGTGGAGGGGTTAGTGTGTTGGATTCCATGGATTCGAATCATATCTGATTTAACAGAATATGTTTGTGCGGGTTGGAGGTCATTCACCTCAAATCCAGGACACTACTGCAGGAGATCCTCAGAGTAGTGTCTTAGGTACAGTAAGCTTCATCAATAACCTTCCTTCAATCAGAACTGTGGATGTTCATTGATAACTGTACAATGTTCAGCACCATTTTCAACTCCTTAGACACTGAAGCAGAAGTGTGTATATATGAGGACTTTATTTAGATGACATTTCAAATCAAATTTCATCAAGGCGGCACGGTGGCACAGTGGTTAGCACTGCTGCCTCACAGTGCCAGGGACCTGGGTTCGATTCCCGCCTCAGGCGACTGACTGTGTGGAGTTTGCACGTTCTCCCCGTGTCTGCGTGGGTTTCCTCCGGGTGCTCCGGTTTCCTCCCACAGTCCAAAGATGTGTGAGTCAGGTGAATTGGCCATGCTAAATTGCCCGTAGTGTTAGGTAAGGGGTAAATGTAGGGGTACGGGTGGGTTGCGCTTCGGCGGGTCGGTGTGGACTTGTTGGGCCGAAGGGCCTGTTTCCACACTGTAAGTAATCTAATCTTAAAAAAAAGGCAGAAAAAAAACTGTAGTTGCTGGAATCCAAAGAAGATAAGCAGGAGGCTAGACGAACAAAAGAAGCCAGGCAATATCAGGGGGTGGAGAAGTCAATGTTTCTGGTATAACCCTTCTTCAGGACTGGATGTGGGAGTAGGGGAGCTACAGCTCAAGGGAAAGTGGGGGATGGGGTGGTGAGAGTTAGAGAATAGTGAGCACAACCTGGTTTGTTGATGGAGGGATGAATCAGTTGGAAGCTGGAAGGAAAGGTCAGTTGGTGGAATGGAAGGGAGGAGGCAGAACTGGAAAGGGAGCCAGGGAGGTTAGAAGATGAGGCATTGTTCATTCAATTTGCAATCTAATTCACTGTTGCAATGGATGAGAATGGACATGTTGGAGAGGGAGTGGGAGCAGGAACTGAAATGGGAAGTGACCAGGCCATTTCGGACCAGACGAAGATGTTTGGCAAAACAGACACCTAGTCTACTTGGGTATCACCAATGTAGAGAAAAATACATCAGGAGCACAAGATGAAGTAGACGAGGTTCGATGAGATGCAAGTGAACCTCTGCCTCACCTGGAAGGACTATTTGGACTCCTGGATGGAGGTGGGAAAGGTGGTATACAGGCATAGAACATAGAACATTACAGCGCAGTACAGGCCCTTCGGCTCTCGATGCTGTGCCGCCCTGTCATACCAATCTGAAGCCCATCCCTCCTACACTATTCCATGTACATCCATTTGTCTGTCCAATGACGACTTAAATGCACTTAAACTTGGCGAATCTACTACCCATTGCAGGTAAAGCATTCCATACCCTTACTACTCACTGAGTAAAGAAACTACCTCTGACATCTGTCTTACACCTTCTCTCCTCACTTTAAAGTTGTGTCCTCTTGTGTTTGCTGTCCCCATACTTGGAAAAAGGCTCTCCCTGTCCACCCTATTTAACCCTCTGATTATTTTGTATGTCTCTATTAAGTCACCTCTCTAACGAGAACAGCCTCAAGGCCCTCAGCCTTTCCTCATAAAATATTCCTGCCATACCAGGCAACATCCTAGTAAATCTCCTCTGCACCCTTTCCAAAGCTTCCACATCCTTCTTATAATGCGGTGACCAGAACTGTACACAATACTCCAAGTGTGGCCGTTCCAGAGCTTTGTACAGCTGCAGCATAACCTCCTGGTTCCGGAATTCAATCCCTCTATTAATAAAAGCCAAAACACTGTATACCTTCTTAACAACCCTGTCAATCTGGGTGGCAACTTTCAGGAATTTTTGTACATGGACACCGAGATCTCTCTGCTCATCTGCACTCCCAAGAATCCTACCATTAGCCCAGTACTTTGCATTCTAACTACTCCGGCCATCGTGTATCACCTCACACTTTTCCAGATTAAACTCCATTTGCGAACTCTCAGCACAGCTCTGCATCCTATCTATATCTCTCTGCAACCTACTAGATCCATCGTCACTATCCACAACTCCACCGACCTTAGTGTCGTCCGCAAATTTAATAACCCACCCTTCTAGGCCCTCATCCAGGTCATAGAAGTGGTACGCCACTAATAACATGTTCCATCAACTACGATGGGACAGGCTTCAGATTGGGATGACAGGGCGGTGCAACATCAAAGGCCGAAGGGCCTGTACTGTGCTGTAATGTTCTATGTTTTCTTTCAGCAAGCCAATTATTGATCCAAACTGCTATGTCTCCCACAATCCTTCCTCTGCATTTTGTATAATATCCTACTGTGGGGAACCTTATCGAACACCTTGTTGAAATCCATATACACCACATCGACCGGTTTACTCTCATCCACCTATTTGGTCACTATGTCAAAAAACTCAATAAGATTTGTTAGGCATGACCTACCCTTCACAAAACCGTGCTGACTGTTCTCGAACAGATTTTTCTTTTCTAGATGGTTATAAATCCTATCACTTATAACCTTTTCCAACACTTTACCAACAACTGAAGTGAGACTCACTGGTCTGTAACTACCAGGGTCGTCTCTACTACCCTTTTTGAACAAGGGAACCACATTTGCTATCCTCCAGTCCTCAGGCACTATTCCTGTAGACAATGATGATTTGAAGATCAATGCCAAAGGGCAAGTGTTGAATCTTTCTTCTGTTGCAGGGGAAGGTATCAGGGGATTCAGGGTAGTATTGGTTGGGAGTGTGGCGCAAACCAGGGAGCGATGAAGGGAACAGTCCTTGCGGAAAGCAGAGAGGGGTGGAGAGGGGAAGATGTTCTGAGTGGTGGGATCTAATTGGAGTTGGTGGAAGTGTTTGAGCATGATATTTTCGATGTGGAGGCTGGTGGGTTGGAAAAAAAGGGTGTTATTTTTCTTATGTTTGGTGGGGGGCATTTAGAGAAATGGAGCATGGAATGGAGGAGGTACAGTGGATGACAGAGGGGAACAAAATCACTTCTGAAATAGGAGGACATCTGGGATGCTTGGGAGTGGAATGTCTCCTCGTCAGAGCAGATACAACAGTGGAATTGGGAAAGCGGGTTGGAGCTTTTGCAGAATACAGGATGAAAGGAAGTGTGGTTCAGGTAGTATGGGAGTCTGTGTGTTTATTGTAAAAGTCAGTCTATAAACTGTTGCCAGAGATGGAAACAGAGAGGTCAAGAAAGGAGAGGGACATGTCCGAGATAGACCAAGTGAATTTGAGGGTGGGATGGACATTGTTAGCGAATTCCGTGAATTGCCACTGTTCAGCCTAGCTGCAGGATGCTGCACGAATGTCATCATCAAAGAAGGGCTGAAGAGGGGTTGTTCAACATAACCACCAAAGGGGCAGGCATAGCTAGGGTCCATGCAAGTGGCCATGGCCACTCCTTGGATTTGGAGGATGTGGGAAGAATTGAAGGAATTGAGGGTGAGAACTAATTTGATAAGGCTGAGGAAGGTATTGGGAGGGGGAAGGAGGGGACAGGACGGGTCTGTTGGAGAGAAAAAAACTGAGGGCCTGCAAGCCATCATTGTAGGGTATGTATGTGCATACATGTGTATGTATGGGCGGCACGGTGGCACAATGTTTAGCACTGCTACCTCACAGCGCCAGAGACGGGGTTCAATTCCCGTTTCAGGCGACTCTCTGTGTGAAGTTTGCACATTCTCCCCGTGTTTGCCTGGGTTTTCTCCGGGTGCTCCACTTTCCTCCCACTATCCAAAAATGTGCAGGTTAGGTGAATTGATCATGCTAAATTGCCCGTAGTGTCAGGTGTAGGGGAATGAGTCTGGATGGGTTGCGCTTCGGCGGGTCGGTGTGGACTTGTTGAGCCGAAGGGCCTGTTTCCACACTAAATAATCTAATCTAAGGACTGCACATCCATAGCGAAGATGAAGCCCTGGAGCCAGGGTACTGGAAGTTTCGGAAGAGGTGGAGAGCATGGTTTGTGTCCTGGATGTAGATAGAAATCCCTGGGCCAAGGAGAAGAGTATTAAATTGAGATAGGAAGAAAAAGGTTTGGTAGGGTAGGAGCATTCGGAGATGATGGGTCAGCCTGGCTAGTTGGGCTTATGGATCTTTGGGAGGAGGTAGAACAGTGTGAGGCTGAGGGACTATGAGGTTCGAAGCGATAGAGGAGAGATCACTGGAGGTAATGAGGTCATGGACAGTGTGGAAGATAGTGGCTTGATGGGCCAAGGTTGGATCGTAGTCAAGGGGAGGTAGGACTTGTATCGGAGAGCTGGTATTCAGCCTCTGAAACATACAGGTCCGTCCTCCAGACTACCCTTTGCCAGTGGGTTTGATAGTGAAACGGGGATTGGTGTTGGAGAGAATGGAGTGATGCACGTTAGGAGTGGGTGAGGGAGGTGGAGAAATTGAGGCGGTTGATGTTGCATTGGCAGTCAGTAATAAAGACATCTAGGGCAGGTAAGAGGTTGGGACACCCTTGGATAAGACCTCCCGGCCTCCCACCTGCCTGGCTTGGTATGTTCTTCCAGCCTCCTGTTTGGCTACTTTAGTGTAGAGGAGGGCTATCTTCTTGTTCTAGAACTTGCAGAGACCATGCCACCAGACTCTGCTAGCCTTATCCAGTGCTGACACCCAGGTCAGTGCCATCTCAACCATTCAGTAGAATGCTCACCAGAGTAGGAAGACAGTCAATGTCCTTCTCCATTCCACCACTGGTAAGTGCCACTTCACACTCATTCTGCTATTTCACCTCATCAAGACTCATCCTCTACCACTCTCATAGTTGCATTTAACATCTTCTCGTATTCACTCTCACACATCTAACCCCCCCAGTTTACTCACCTTGCATTGCCTCTGCTCCTCCTATTCAGTCACATTGGATACCTTTCCACAATTTGAAAAGCTGTGCCAGCTAATTTTATCCCAAAAATCCCTTCCATTATCTCATTCCAGGAGAAAATTGTCCATAGTAGCCAGAACAGACCAAAACAGGAGGTGAGGTATGTGACAATCCACACCTCACCCCGAATGCTGGGGAGGAGAGTTCCTAACCATAACTGGCCCAAGCCATCTGAGCTTGCCCAATCAATTGCTTTTGACTTACAGTGTCAGGAGATCCTTCTTAAAGAATGTATTGCTTAACTTGACTGAGGACTACTCCCATACCAGTCCTCTGTGGAACTATCAACTTGTAGAGTGATGTGTTTCTCTCTATTATAGTATGGTAAACTTGTCTCTTGCATAGGATGTTGAGTTTGTTGAGACACCTCTTGTGACTCTGACCACTAGTACTCCAAACCTTCTTTCATCAGCGCATGTTAGCATGCTTTGAGTCTTGGCAAGTGAAAGCAACTCACGTACTGGAAGAAGACAGGGAAACTTCTTTTCAACTCCTTTTCTTGTGATGTTTCCATCTCAGAGATGGCTGTGACATTTTTATGACTTGGCTTGACTGAGGTGTGCAAGCCATTCCGAAAGACCTTCACAATATGGCTTTGTTGGTTTGATCTGAAAATGTGTTGCTGGAAAAGCGCAGCAGGTCAGGCAGCATCCAAGGAACAGAAGATTCAACGTTTTGGGCATAAGCCCTTCTTCAGGAATGTTACTTTCTCCTCAAAGATTTTGAGGTCTGCAGATGCTGGAGATCAGAGCTGAAAATATGTTGCTGGAAAAGCGCAGCAGGTCAGGCAGCATCCAAGGAACAGGAGATTTGACGTTTCGGGCATAAGCCAGTTTCCTGAAGAAGGGCTTATGCCCGAAACATCGAATCTCCTGTTCCTTGGATGCTGCCTGACCTGATGCGCTTTTCCAGCAACACATTTTCAGCTCTGATCTCCAGCATCTGCAGACCTCACTTTCTCCTTTGTTGGTTTGATACCAGCTTTGCTGGTTCTCTTTGTGGTTTCATCTGGATAGTGGTCATGATCTTTATCATCTACAACTCAGAACTGGATATCATCAGGAAATGACTGCTCTTTTGCATCCTAAATACATCTTTTCTGTTTTGTGCTGAAATACTGTATGGCTCACTTTTACACCAAAAATAGCTACCCAATAGAAATTTGTACCAGCCAACGGGTGTACTGAATGCTGTCAAAATTCTTTGTCAAGCTTTCTGTTAACAAATCAAGCTTACTGAAAATGTTTGCCCCGACAGTGCTGATGTGATCTGTTCCAGTGTTGAAATTGGGTTGAAATTCTTCTCTATTTTTTGATTAAGATCTTTGCAATCCAGGCAAATTCTCTGTCATCCTTTTGGATTCCCTCTCATCACAATGGAATCTACCCGATCTGTAAACTCTTGTCAGTCTGTCTTTCTTCCATTCTTTGGCGCTCCCTCTCAAATATCCCTTTCAGTTCAAATGGTATTTTGTTTGGACATGAATTACCAGTCTCATCATAGGCCAATAGTGGTATGACATTGAAGTTCTCAAAAGCATCCAATGTCTCATTGAAACACACTGGAATCTTCCTTGCTTGTGATTAAAGGGTGTTTTCTCAAGGTTGTACAACTTTCTACCCTTAATGCTTCTTCTTTCACCTCATGGTTTGTTGAGATAAATTGCAATGCTGTGAAACTACTCAGCTTCAACATACAGGATGATTTGTGAGTGGTGCAGAACAGAGTTGACATTTGGTTTGTGTGTCCTCTGATTTGGTTGATTTGAGCTGCTGAGTCTCAGTTTCCACATATACCATTAGCATGCACTTGTTTAGTTTCAATGCAACCTTCCTTGGGTAACTATTTCAACTTTTCAGGAGACATTTTCTGGTTTGAGTGGGATGATGTTATTTTGAGCTCTGATATCAAGCTTCAGTTTCAGACTGATGCTGTGGATTTATTCCCACTTTCCTCCTGATCTGACTTGCTGTGTGAATTTCTTTTCTGTCTGAGCTGTCACATCCAAACATTTAATACAATTGCCTCGTTCCTATTAATATCACCTTCTCAAACACATCCTCTTCTTCCAAGATATGGGTGTTTTGGTTTCTTTTTTCTCTTTTGATATGTTAGTCTGTCTCTAATAGTATCTCTTTATTCTGTTCTTCATTTCTCAATGATAGGGCTTTCCACAGACTCTGCAGTTTGATCCAAATGCGAGACATTTTCTTCTGGCTGTGAACACGGGCATTAATTTCCTGATGAAGGGCTCTGGCCCGAAACGTCGAATTTCCTGTTCCTTGGATGCTGCCTAACCTGCTGTGCTTTAACCAACAACACATTTTCAGCTCTGATCTCCAGCATCTGCAGACCTCACTTTTTACTCATTAATTTGCTGCTGTTTCACTGCATCAATTCTGCTGCCTTTCTCCTGCCTTACTGAAGGCACCTTTGTCTGTCTACTCATGCTTTTCACACGCTTTCGCAGAGCCTATGACCTGGGATATGGGGTACTAGTTGTTTCCAATCAATTCTTTTTGTACTTCAGGGTATTCAGAGCCATAAATGAGCTGATCTAGAGTATTTCATCTACATCCTTGAATGAAGACTTGCTAGCTAAATTTCTCTGTCTTCTTGGGAAATTATGAGCTTTGAAATTCATATTAATAAATCCATGGTGTAATTTTGACTGGAGATATTTACTACATTGTGCGTGTTGTCAGGTTTTTTTACTGTCTTCTTCACTCCTCTCAAAACTAACAAACAAATTTATTCATTTCTCTCCAATCCACAAAAGGTGGTAGTTTATCCCTTCCTCTTCAAGTGTATCTTTTAAGAAATCTACAGAATGCAAGTCTGCCCTTTGCACTTTTCAAATGCCTTCATGACATTGTCAGTTTCCTAATTTATTATGGACCAAAGTCGTACATCCATTGTTGCAGTGGCCACTTAGTTTTTGCATGGTTTAGAGATTTGTTTTCAATCTAATTCATCCTGAAATCCATTTAAAACATTTGTATTCTTTTGCAAACACCCATTACCAACATGTATCCAGTGCTTTTGTATCCAAAAAGTTAGAGATAAATATAAGACTCAAAATGCTGTGACTTCAACAAGTACATTTATGTGGTTGGTTGACTGATACATTGTTACCCAGCACATGACACAATGCCTCAGTGCAAGTGGCACCTTGAATATATATTCATATAATAAGTTAAAAATCACACAACACCAGGTTATAGTCCAACAGGTTTAATTGGAAGCACTAGCTTTCGGAGCGTCGCTCCTTCATCAGGTGGAGTAATTTTTAACTCTTTATAAATGCGATAAAGGATGGCAAAATAACAGCAGTGAACAACGACAATCACCTTGTGTCATAGTATACTGGATGCTTTGAGGGAAAAGGGTACAATCGCTAAAAAGGAGGTCAAATCTACTCCTGAATTCCTCTGTGCCCTTCTTCATTTGAACTTTTAATAGGAAGTTGATATACAGTCAAGATTTTGTGCATAGTGTGGGATTCACTGACCAATGATTTTCTTTCCCCCCAGACATGATCGACGATACCCTCCAGCGCATCTCCTCCACTTCCCGCTCCTCCGCCCTTGAGCCCCGACCCTCCAACCGCCACCAGGACAGAACCCCACTGGTCCTCACCTACCACCCTACCAACCTCCACATACATTGTATCATCCGCCGTTGTTTCCGCCACCTCCAAACGAACCCCACCACCAGGGATATATTTCCCTCCCCTCCCCTATCAGCGTTCCGAAAAGACCACTCCCTCCGTGACTCCCTCGTCAGGTCCACACCCACCATCAACCCAACCTCCACTCCCGGCACCTTCCCCTGCAACCGCAAGAAATGCAAAACTTGCGCCCACACCTCCTCCCTTACTTCTCTCCAAGGCCCCAAGGGATCCTTCCATATCCGCCACAAATTCACCTGCACCTACACACACATCATCTATTGCATCAGCTGCACCCGATGTGGCCTCCTCTATATTGGGGAGACAGGCTGCCTACTTGCGGAACGTTTCAGAGAACACCTCTGGGACACCCGGACCAACCAACCCAACCACCCCGTGGCTCAACACTTCAACTCCCCCTCCCACTCCACCAAGGACATGCAGACCATAACAACATGACGGTTGGAGGAAGAGCGCCTCATCTTCCGCCTAGGAACCCTCCAACCACAAGGGATGAACTCAGATTTCTCCAGTTTCCTCATTTCCCCTCCCCTCACCTTGTCTCCGTCAAATCCCCTCGAACTCAGCACCGCCTTCCTAACCTACAATCTTCTTCCTGACCTCTCTGCCCCCACCCCACTCCGGCCGATCACCCTCACTTTGACCTCCTTCCACCTATTGCATCTCCAACGCCCGTCCCCCAAGTCCCGCCTCCCTACCTTATCTCCCACGCCCCTCCCTGCTGGATACACTTTCCTCATTCCTGAAGAAGGGCTTATGCCCGAAACGTCGATTCTCCTGTTCCTTGGATGCTGCCTGATCTGCTGCGCTTTTCCAGCAACACATTTTCAGCTCTGATCTCCAGCATCTGCAGTCCTCACTTTCTCCTTGTAGGATCAGTAAGGCTGCGATAGGGGAAGTGGCAACCTGGTTGAGAACTTGTCCTTCCAAAACAACTTTTAAAGGACACACAGAGGGTGCCTGGTGAGAGGAGGAACTTGCACTGATTGACAAAAGCAAGTGGAATCCAAATTATTTCCATAATTCAGTTATGGTTTATTTTTATTTGCTTCAAATTCCAATTTGACCATCTAACATATAGTGCCATGCTTGTATTACCCAACATTTAAATGTATGACGGTATAGTCCATGTGGTGCCCCTTGGGAATCAGAACTGGATATTTCTTCCTAATTCTTTTCAAAAATAGGCCAGAATATACATTTGGTAAACTGACACAATTTAAAAATCTTCATCCTGTGTAATTTCTCAGTACACCAATATGCAGAATCACAGTTACATTTGGATGCATTGATTGCAATCAGTATAACTTGCTGAGCTACTTCACATCAGGCAGTTTTGTATGTGTGACACAAAGTAACAGCCAACAACTTTCATCTGAATTGCTGTGGATAGAAATTGTTGGATATCATTGACTACGAACTGCTTTTTAATTCCATTTTCCTCAAACACAACCAACCATGTCCCTGACTGTCAGTTTTATTTCCTTTTACTATTAGGCTGAAAGCGATCTTGTGGTGCAGTTGCTCTGGCCCTGCCTTTCAGCCAAAAGCCCTAGTTTTCAGTCCTGCTACAAGATTTGATAGCCAAGGAGTGTGTGTTTTTATCACAGCCAAATGGGTTAAGTAACAACTTGTAAATTTTTCCAATGTAAATCAATGACAAGGGGCGAAATCAAGAGAGATTCCTAGTCAGCCATGTGATGTAAAGAAATGAGAGCATCAGCTATTGTTAAGCATAGCTCCAGGCTACAAAATACAAATAAATGTGTATGTTGCCATAGCAACCAAGAATCCTTTTGGGGAGGCAGTTGGATGGGCGAATGGTGTAGGTTGGTGCCAACAGCACAGATTCAATCCCCATTCTAGCTAGGATGCGTAAAGAACATTCTTCCTTAGTGGTGACACAATGGGTCAGAGTTGCCTTTAGGTGGAGAGCTCAAGAAGAGAAATAGATTAAAAGGTTTAGATACTTTCCAGACAGTGAGTAGAGATACTCATCAATCACCAATGCAGGCAAATTCATTATTTTTTGCTTGCTTTACCTTTACATGAAACTGTTTACATTATCATATTAACCTTCTTACTTTTAGTTTCCATTTATCCCAAATAGTTGTTGGGCTGAAACTTCTTTAAAAATACATCCAGTTTAATTTTTATGAATTGTTTGTGTAGAAAATGATCTTAAATATATTTAAACTTGTTATTCATATTCCTTTTCAACAACACAAAAAATGTACGCTATCTCCTTCAACTGTAAAAAGGATTTCAGAGTAAATCATTCAGTATTCTTGGAAAGTACCAGAATCACCTGGCACTACTCCAGTAGATTGTGAGGATTCAACGATCATTGCCAAAAGTGCAGCAATCTGTTCCCTTGCTTCCTGTAGTAACCTACGGTTTACCCCGTCTGGCCCAGGGATTATCTATTCTTATGTTTTTCAACATTTTCAGCACATCCTCCTTCCTGACATCAACCTGTTCTCGCATATCAGTCTGTTTCCCGCTGTCCACTGAAATGCAAAGGTCCCTCTCAATGGTGAATACTGAAGCAAAGTATTCATTAAGGACTTCCCCTACTTCCTCTGACTCTCGGCACAAGTTCCCTGCACTATCCCTGATTGGCCCTACCCTCACGCTGGCCATCCTCTTGTTCCTCACATATGTAGAGATTGCGTTAGGGTTTTCCTTAATCCTACCTGCTAAAGTTTTTCATGCCTCCTTCTAGCTCTCCTAAGTCCATTCTTCAGTTCCTTCCTACCTTGTAACCCTCTAAAGCCCTGTCTGTTGCCAACTTAGGTGCCCCAGTTCCTGCCTAATTGCAGTGTATTTCCCCTTCCTCTAATTAAATACTTTCCTGTACCATCTGCTCCTATCTCTCTCCATGAGTATAGTAAAGGTCAGGGAGTTGTGATCATTATCACCGAAATGGTCTCCCACTGAGAGATCAGACACCTAGTCTGGTTCATTGCCAAGCACCAAATCCAATATGGCCTCCCCTCTAGTTGGTCTATCAACATATTGTGTCAGGAACCCTTCCTGGATACACCTGTTAAAAACAGCTCCATCCAAACTATTTGAACTAAGTAGTTTCCAATCAATATTAGGGAAGTTAGTCACCCATGACAACAACCCTATGACATCTAAACCCCAGAACATCCAACAACTATTCCTGCTACTAACACCGCACAACAATCACCAGCTTGGAGTGTTCCTTCCCAGTCTGGGAACATTTCAGTGGTCCGAGACATTCGGCCTCAGACCTTTGGGTGACCATTCTCCAAGGTGGATCTCGGGACAGGCAATGAGCAGATGCTGATAGCCAATTTCAGTACCCATGGGGATGGCCTCAACCGGGACCCCACTGTACTACACACACACACACACACACACACACACACACACACACACACACACACACACACAAGTTTGTGTGGTGAATTCGTACTTGCAGAATTATATTTTATTTTGCTCAACAACTGCATGAATCCATGTAAGATTCTGTAAATTCCTTTTTTTAAAAATAGAATCAGTCTGCACAGGGGCACAGACAGACTTTAACCTTACACCTTCGATGTGTTATTTGAGTTGACATGGCACCTATTGTTAAAGTTCACTTAAGAATGTAACTTTAAAATATGTTCTGGGATTTATATATGAAAGAACTGAAATCAACATAGTCATTCTAAAAGATGAGAGAGTTAACAAACAATCCAGGTCTTTTTCAATATATAATTTCAGTTACATTACACTGTAAACCTTTGCAATAAATTCTGTGTGTTACGATCTTGTACTCCACAACCACCTGATGAAGGAGTAGTACTCCAAAAGCTAGTGCTTCCAAATCAACCTGTTGGACTATAACCTGGCATTGTGTGATTTTTAACTCTGTTCACCCCAGCCCAACACTGGCACCTTCAAATCTTATCTTTTGGACGTGATGTTCAACCTAATGGTGACTTCCTAGATATTATTTCAAACGATAGTAGGAGAGTTCACCCAATGTCCTGGTCAATAGTTCTCTCTCAATGAACATTAGCAAAAACAATTTTCTGATCATTTGTCACATGGTGTTCAGAGACAAAAACAAAAAATGCTGGAAAAGCTCAGCAGGTCAGGCAGCATCTGTAGAAAGAAATTAGAGTCAACATTTTGGATCGAGACTTTTTCTTCAGAAGCCTTCCTCAGATTACTCAACTTGAAATGTTAATTCTGATTTCTCTCCATTGATGCTGCCAGACCTGCTGAGCTTTTCCAGCAATTTCTGTTATCATTTCTGATTTACAGCAGTTCTTTTGGTTTTTATCTACACATGGTGATTGCAGGATTTGGATGTGAATTGGCTACAATGTGCTACAGTTTTGATTACACTTCAAAATATTTCATTAGTTCGGATGCACTTTGTGATGCCCTCGGATAGCAGGACACCTGTTGTTCCTGAGCTACATGCAAATGAATCTCTATCTAACAATATATTTTCAATTCGTTACAAAATCATTTTATACTCATATTGGTTGGAGAATGATTGATGCAACACCTCAAAGTTGTAATTCCTGAGCAAACTGTCTGCAAGACTTTAGAGTCAACTATGTGTGCTTTATGACTTGACCACACATGCCAGAACATCAAGCACAGATCCTGGAATATTCTATGCTTTATCTTAAATAAAAACAGCAAGTATTGGAGAAACTCAGCAGATCTGATAGCAACTGTGCCGAGAGAAACAGAGTTAATATTTCAACTCCAATATGACTTCTTCAGAAATGAAAACTGTTTTTTGTGCTGTAAGATAAGACGGGAAGGAGGACCAAGTGAAATAGGTCACAAGGGTGTTCATAGTCAAGGGGTTAGTGAGGACTGCAGATGCCATAGAGTCAGAATAGATAGAGTGTAGTGCTGGAAAAAGTGCAGCAGGTGAGGCAACATCTAAGCAGCAGAAGAGTCAACATTTCAGGCAGGAACTATCTGAAACGTCAACACTCCTGCTCTTCAGATGCTGCCTGACCTCCTGTGCTTGCTCATAGCCAAGTTCAGAGTATTTGCAAATGTTTATGAATGAAAGATAGAGACGCAAAAAGAGGAGTGCAAACAAAAGGTGTAATATTAAAGAAAATGGGTCTGCTTTGTGAATAGACTTTATCATCTTGTCTTCAGGAATAACCCAATGGCCAAACTGTTTACTTTTCCCAGAAATCCAATGTGGCAGAGAAATTCTTTTCAGCCTCTTCATATGAAGAGTATGCGCAAGTTTGTGTATGTGATTTGGGGATTTATTTAGATTACTTACAGTGTGGAAACAGGCCCTTTGGCCCAACAAGTCCACATCGACCCGCCGAAGTGCAACCCACCCATACCCCTACATTTACCCCTTACCTAACACTACAGGCAATTTAGCATGGCCAATTTACCTGACTGTGGGAGGAAACTGGAGCATCCGGAGGAAACCCACGCAGACACGGGGAGAACGTGCAAACTCCACACAGTCAGTCGCCTGAGTCGGGAATTGAACCCGGGTCTCAGGCGCTGTGAGGCAGCAGTGCTAACCACTGTGCGACCGTGCCACCCACAAATGCTTTTATTTCAAAGCATTTCTACTTCAATATTATTGACCATATAGATTAACCAATCTTTGCACTGTTGTTGAACATGTGTTTTTTTGATAATAAACCCATAATTGTTTTTATTAAGAAACCTGGCTGAGAGATTTTGTTATTTAAACCTGACATAGTATTTATTTAATTAAATCTGGTATTTAATTGAGAATCTTGGTAAGTGGAAACAATTTTTTTAATGCTGGGATCCATAGGATAATGGGATTGGAGCAACAGTGCACTCTTCCAAACCAGGTCACAAGAAAATCAACTATTATCACAGGCATAGAATGGAAAACATTCAGCACTTTCATTATTGTCTAAAGAGTGGTTTATGATTGTCAGCAATCTTCAAATAATAGGATTGCTTGTCTTTTTGAATTAATTGCTTAAATAATGATCATTTAAGGTGTATTTGTAAGGTTAAAAAAAGACTGATTAAGCCTGCTATGTTATTTGGAAAAACGTAAGGTTATTGGAAGCAATAAAACCCATTCTGTAGGAAGATAAATACTTTGAATGAAAGTATGACAAAATGCCCTATTCACATTGATCCAAGTTAGTACCTGTTCCACCACCAACTCATATTTAAAACTCTCAAGTTCATACCCTTCCATGTTCTCACTCTCGTTCAGCTCTGTCACCTTCTACAGCTCAACAAACCTTGGCAATATCAGTGTGCTCCAGTTCTGGCCCTTTACATGGATCCTCCAGTCGCTTCCCTGCACCATTGTTAGACATGTCTCCAGTTGCCTGGGCCCATAGCTCTGGGATACCCTCCCTAAATCTCTCTACCTCTTCATCACTAAGATCACTTGGACTAAGGGTTTTGTCACCCCTTCTGAGATCTCCTTCATTAATTCAGTATTCACTTTTATCTCTGCAGCAGAAATTTGTGAAGCACTTCAGGAAGTCTTAAAATACTGTTTAAGTGCAAGTGGGTTATCCTTGTAACGGGGGGAATAGAAGAAAGTGAGGGCTGCACTTGCTGGAGATTGGAGTTGAGAGTGTGGTTCTGGAAAAGCACAGCAGGTGAGGCAGCATCTGACCTGCTGTGCTTTTCCAGCAATACATTCTCAACTCTGATCCTTGTAACATCCCAGGTAACCCTGCACTGTCTTACATATCTGTAAGGATATACAAGAAAATCCATTTTTCTTTCACTTAAGTGAACTTTACGGTACACAAAAACATTGTTCCAATAGCCCAAAGATTGATACATGTTTGTATGAGCTGAGTTTCAGTGTTACATATTACAAGTCTTGACACACCCTCTGCATCCAAGTCCACAGAGTATTTTGTTTCTGACTTAGAAATGACTGCTTTTCTAAATTAGGCTCTTTACTTCAGATAGTCAGGCATTGGTGCCCTAATTAATTTTGTTACACTTTTCGAGGAATATTTGGTCCACAGTACAATGGTACTGAAAACAGTCTAAACCCTACAGTATTCTGTGAGCATTACACATGCTGTCTGCTGCAAACACAGCTTAGAGCTGGCAGACTGAAGCCCACATTCACCTCCTGCCAGTCTCATTGTAAAGCTGGCCGATATAAATATCATTGCACAAGGACAGAACCAGGCACCGCAGTAGCTGTCGCGATATTGAAGATTCATGGCTGCACAGTAAGACAAATGGTAACCTGGACTTCGGTTCACTGTGGCTGCTGAATGGCATTTGAATTTTTCAAGGCTGAGATTGCTAGATTTTTGTTGAATAAGGGCAACATAGATAATGAAAGAAAGGAAAGTAAATTAGCTAAATAACCTACTGCTCTCCTATCAATATCTTGGATTCTGTTCTTATATTTCTTTCTGACATTTTGTCATACGTTAATTCAAAGTATTTATCTTCCGACAGACTCGTTCCAACGCTTGAGAGGAGCTTTGTCCTCTTAGAGTGACACTGTTCTTTGGTCATTGGCATTCCTTTATATTTCACCAGTGGGAAAATTTATATTGCCACCACTAATTTATTCCCCACATATCTGTATCTGCATAATTCTGATAATAATGTGACCACAAATAATCAATGAAAACATGAAGAGTTGAATTTTTCCATATAGGTTGTAATTGATAAACACCAGAATTTAAAGGTTCAGACAGAGTCTAGCATGTACTTTTCCAGTCAGAGTTTTATTCCAACTCACAACACAAAATTACAGTTCTGAAGAAGGGTCATTGGACTTGAAACATTAACTCTATTTTCTGTCCTCAGATGCTGCCAGATGTGCTGAATTTTCTCCAGCAATTTCATTTTTGTTATAAAATTCCATCAAACTGATTATTTGCTCTGCATAAATGTACCTAGTCCTCACACAATTATTCTTTATCTTACACAAAACCATCACCTGTCCCCAAATATATTTCATCTCAACCATCCGCTACAATGCAGGACTTGCATGTCAATAGCAATGCAGTGCTCATATGTTCTTCTGATAATGTTAGCCTACTCCCAACGTACAATTCAAGGAATCCTCAGATGTCGGCAATGCAATATCATATCATGGCAATCTATCCCATTGCATGATTCAGTATTCATTGAATTTATGAACCAAGCAAACCACACATTTGAGTTCAGTTTCATCGGAACAAGAACAGTAGTATGCCATTCGCCCATTGAGTCTGCCCTGCTAATCAATATATTCACAGCTGATTGAACATTACAATGCCTCTTACGCACCCCATCTCCATAACCCTGTTCACCACTGGTGATCCAGAATCTATTCATCTCTACCCTAAACATACTTAAAGATCGGCCTGCTTTCCCTTGAGCATTGGAGGCTGAGGGGTGATAATATAAAGGTTTATGAAATCATGAGGGCATGGATAGGATAAACAGACAAAGTCTTTTCCCTGGGGTTGAGGAGTTCAGAACTAGACGGCATAGGTCTAGGGTGAGAGGGGAAAGATATAAAAGAGCCCACAGGGGCAACTTTTTCACGCAGAGGGTGGCACGTGTATGGAATGAGCTGCCAGCGGAGATGGTGGAGGTTGGTACAATTTCAACATTTAAAAGGCACCTGGATGGGTATATGAATAGGAAGGGTTTGGATGGATATGGGCCAGGTGCTGGCAGGTGGGACTAGATTAGGTTAGGATATCTGGTCGGCATGGACGGGTTGGACCGAAGGGTGTGTTTCCGTATTGTACATCTCTATGGCTATGACACTATGACAGAGCTCCACAGCTCTCTGAGGTAAAGAATTCCAAATCTTCACACCCATTTGAGTAAATAAATTATCCTCATCCTTATTTTTCATTGTGCTCCCTGGTTCTTGACTCCCGAAGCAGGGGAAACATCTTACCTGCATCTATCCCTTTAAGTGTTTTGTAAATTTCAATGAGATAATCACACATTCTGGTGAACCTTCATTACACTCACTCTATGACCTCATTATCTTTCCTGAGATAAGGAGACCAAAGACATAAGGACACAGTACTCCATGTTTGGTCTAACCAAGCTTCTTTATAATTGAAGCAAGACTTTAAATAAATGCTAGCCATTGCATACAGCACCCCCCCCCAACCCCCAATAGCTTGATGCACCCGCATGTTAGCATATAGACAAAGACACCAACTCCTTTTGTACATATGCACTTTCAAAAATCTAACCATTTAAGAAATACTCTGCACATCTGTTTCTCGTACTAAAGTGAATAATCACAGATTTCTCCACAGTATATTTTAGAACACCAGGTAAATGGACTCCTCATGAGCCCAGCTCTCACAAAGATCATTTTTGGATTCATGAAGCATTTGCCTGAGATAGAATGACACCTAACCTCCTATCTCTTACATAATTCCAGTATGTAAAATGGACGTTTGCTATATTTGAATATGTTACTGTATGTCAAGATTTTCTTACATGCCTTCATGAGCTCCATCTGCATTTAAATTCAGCTCAGCGAGTAAACCTACATCCAAGACTTCGACCTGAGCTACAAATCTTCTCAAAGCTCGCTAATTAAATTCATGTTTGACAATAGTCAAATGTACTCCTTGTTCTCAATGTCCAAATCAAAATATCAGCCAGAGGTTCTCTATTACTGCCTACCACAAATCTACCTTCACTGGTCAGTAAACACATCGGGCTTCCTATAGTTCCACACACTATAAGTTTGACCTATAAATAGGACCCAAACCATTTTTTCAACACGTAATGCTGCTGCTGAAATGAGGGCATCAAAGCCATTCTGCAGAAAATCGTCTACTGCAATCAGATCCATGCAAACCCATGAGATGGTACTGAGATGGTCATTCTTGATCCTGACTTGGCGCTACCTCAGATTGCCCTGGAGTCAATAGCCAGAGACATTTCCCCAGGGCAGGATTGAATGGCATGAGGGGTCATACTTTTAAGATATTAGGAGAAAAGTACACAGGAGATGTCAGAGGTAGGTTCTTTACGCAGAGAGTTGTGAATACATGGAATGCATTGCCAGCGGTGGTGGTGGTAGAAGCAGAGTCATGAGGGACATTTAAGTGACTGCTGGACGTGCACATGGATAACAGTGAGTTGAGGGGTGTGTCAGTTGTTATTATATTTTATATTAGGATTAAGCCTGATCTGTGCTGTACTTTTCTATGTTCTAAGCCTGGCAGTTAACAGTCAATCATCCTGCTACACTCTTCATGACAATGCTCTACCAATCAGAGTTCATTTGCTAACAAATTAACGCTCTGCTCTCATGCAGCATAAATGATGGTTTTCCAATTTATTTGTATTCCTTGCAACTGTCCTGAAAAGTGCATGACAAGTAGCTATGACAAAATATGTCTTTTTTTCAACAATATTCAAGTTTGGTACTACCAAAACTCAATCTGGTGCATCAGTGTGGTGATAGAACCCGTAGTTTCAAAGTTTGTATTTCATCCTTGAGACTGAAAAGGGACACTGGGAAAGGAGACTGTTGCAATAGGTTTCTATGGAAATAAAAACTGAAGTTAAGAATAAAGACCAAAACCTCTGGGAAAACTGAAATTTGTTGAAACATATAAAAGTACACACCATCTGAGTTCAGGAAGTGATGGTAATTAATCCAGTGGTGGAGAACGGACAAACTGTAGAAGATCCCAGTGATGAGTCACTGCAGCTGTTTCTGTTATTTGCAAGAAATATTGATGGATTTCTGCTATCCTGACCATCAACACATTTTGTATAATGGGAATGCATATGTTAATGACATAATGATATAAAAAATGATGTTATACTAACATCAATAGTCACATGCTATCAATATTCCTAAGAGAAGATAGACAAATCTGGGTCAGAGAGCAGTATTACATAGATCAGAATAATTCTTAATTGTCATCATCAGCAATCACTCACTAATGAGTACAATTCTCCACCTAGGAAACTCTGTGTTACTGGTCAAGGGATCTGTGGATCTTTGTGTGGCTGATGAGCCTGAACCAAGAACCGTAGCTCCAACCACACATTTGCCAGGTGTTTTCTTGGAGCAGCATGGTCACTCAGTGTCACAGTGCCAGGGAGCCGGGTTCAATTCCAGCTTCTTGCAACTGTCTGTGTGGTGTTTGCACATTCTCCCTGTGTCTGTGTGGGTTTCCTCCAGGTGCTCCGGTTTTCTCCCACGATTCAAATATGTGCAGATTAGGTGAACTGATCATGCTAAATTGCCCATAATGTTCAGGGATGTGTAGGTTAGGTGTATTAGTCAGGGGTAAATATAGGATAATAGGGTAGGGAAATGGGTCTGGTTGGGTTTACTCTTCAAAAGGTAAGTGTGGACTTGTTGGGCCGAAGGGCCTGTTTCCACATTGTAGGGATTCTATGATTCCAGGGAAAAGAGCTACAACACACTGCAGTACACCAGAACTGCGAAAAGAGGAAGAGGAACACCTATACAAGGTATTCGCCAAAAACGGATACCCGCGCAACTTTATCAACAGATGCCTAAGAGATAGACCACGGAACGAGGACATGCCACAACCAAAAGGACTAGCCACACTACCATACATCAGGAGCGTTTCAGAACTGACAGCCAGACTACTGCGACCCTTAGGACTCATAACGGCACACAAACCAACAGCCACACTCAGACAACAACTTACTAGAACAAAGGAGCCAATACCCAACATGAGCAAAACTAATGTAGTTTATAAAATACCATGCAAGGACTGCACAAAACACTATATAGGACAAACAGGAAGACAGCTAACAATCCGCATACATGAACACCAACTAGCCATGAAATGACACGACCAGCTATCCCTAGTAGCCACACACTCAGACAACAAGCCACATGAATTCGACTGGGAAAACACTACTATCATAGGGCAAGCCAGACAGAGAACAGCCAGGGAATTCCTAGAGGCATGGCATTCATCCACAAACTCCATCACAAACACATCGACCTGGACCAAATATACCAACCACTACAGCGGACAGCTGAAACTGACACCCGGAAGCGGCAAGGACAGACCACTATAAATACCAGAAGAAACATCAAAGAAGCGCTTCGCAGGAGGCTCCAGAGCACTGATGATGTCTCCTAGCCAGGGGACGAAACGTTTGCAACAAAAACTTCCAGCTCGGCGAACAGAACCACTACAGTGGAATTAGTTCTTTAACCTTAAGATCTTTGACATTCCTTTCTCGTTTCCATACTCCCTCTTTCCAAATAGGTATTCTGGAAGAATTGTCTCTCTTCATACAGGAATTTCCTACAAGTCTATTTTGGTCTCCCATGCATTGATATCAATGATGCATATATTGCGGGGAACTTTCACAGAATCTTTGAAACTCTTCCTTTGTTCTCCTCACAATTAAGTGCCTTTCTTGGGCTAGGCAAAGAGGAATTGCTCTGGTAATTGGAACTCAGGCATCCGAAACATGTGGCTGGCCCAACTGAGTTGGTTTTGGATGATTATGTGTGTTGCTGGAAAAGCCAGCAGGTCAGGCAGCATTCAAGGAGCAGGAGAGTTGGCGTTTTGGGCATGAGCCCTTCTTCAGGAAATTCCTGAAGAGGGGCTCATGCTCGAAATGTCGAATCTCCTGCTCCTTAGATGCTGCCTGACCTGCTGCGCTTTTCCAGCAACACATTTTCAGCTCTGATCTCCAGCATCTGCAGTCTTCACTTTTTCCAGCTGCCTCCTAGTGCCAGGGACCTCAGTTCACGTCCCAACTCGGGCAACTGTCTTTGTGGAGATTGCACATTCTCCCTGTGTTTGCGTGGGTTTCCTCCGGGTACTCAGGTTTCCTCCCACAGTCCAAAGATGTGCAGGTTAGGTGAATTGACCGTGTTAAATTGCCTGTGGTGTTAGATGCATTAGTCAGGGGTGAACGTAGGGGAATGCGTCTGGGTGGGTTGCTCTTCGGAAGGTTGGTGTGGACTTGTTGGGCTGAAGGGCCTGAATCCACACTGTAGGGGATCTAAAAAATCATGGCTTTGTTCTTTCAATTAATAACGGCAACTTTGGATTTCTCCTTTTGTGAGAAATTACTGGGTCAAAAGAGATCACAACAGTGTGACCTGCACTTCATTCCAAACTCTAGGCTCTTGTCAATTCTCCAGCAGAACATAAATTTCTGGGGTGTGTTGGTGAATGTGGAAGACCTGTTGAAGTTTTTCATTTCCTAGTTCAGTTCTCTTTCTCTTGTGGTTTTATTTCAGATGTGGTTTCCTAATGTCCTGGCCAATATTTATCCCTTAAAATACTCATATCAGTAGGTACTTCAAGTATTATCACATTGTTTTTTTTGAAAGCATGTCATGTTTGGATGCCCAATTTCTTACTTGACACAGAAACTACAGTTCACCAAGTATTTCATCATCTGGATTAGTGGTGCAGGAAGAGCACAGAAGTTCAGGCAGCATCCAAAGTGCAGCGAAATTGACGTTTCGGGCAAAAGCACTTCTTCAGCAATAAAGGCAGTGAGCCTGAAACGTGGAGAAATAAGCTAGAGGAGGGTGGAGGTGGGGAGAAAGTAGCATAGAGTACAATGGATGAGTGGGGGAGGAGATGAAGGTGATAGGTCAGGGAGGAGAGGGTGGAGTGGATAGGTGGAAAAGGAGATAGGCAGATAGGACAAGTCTGAACAAGTCATGGGGACATTGTTGAGCTGGAAGTTTGGAACTAGGGTGAGGTGGGGGAAAGGGAAATGAGGAAACTGTTGAAGTCCACATTGATGCCCTGGGGTTGAAGTGTTCCGAGGCGGAAGATAAGACGTTCTTCCTCCAGGCGTCTGGTGGTGAGGGAGCGGCAGTGAAGGAGGCCCAGGACCTCCATGTCCTCGGCAGAATGGGAGGGGGAGTTGAAATGTTGGGCCACGGGGCGATGTGGTTGATTGGTGCAGATGTCCCGGAGATGTTCCCTAAAGCGCTCTGCTAGGAAGTGCCCAGTCACCCCAATGTAGAGGAGACCGCATCGGGAGCAATGGATACAGTAAATGATATTAGTGGATGTGCAGGTAAAACTTTAATGGATGTGGAAGGCTCCTCTGGGGTTTGGATAGAAGTGAGGGAGGAGGTGTGGGCACAGGCTTTACAGTTCCTGCGGTGGCAGGGGTAAGTGCCAGGATGAGTTGTAGGGGGGCATGGACCTGACCAGGTAGTTATGGAGGGAACGGTCTTTGCGCAAGGCGGAAAGGGGTGGGGAGGGAGGGTGCAGGATGTGGACGAGATGCGTTGGAGGGCATCTTTAACCATGTGGGAAGGAAAATTGCGGTCTCTAAAGAAGGCGGCCATCTGGTGTGTTCTATGCTGGAACTGGTCCTCCTGGGAGCAGATACGGCGGAGGCGGAGGAATTGGGAATACGGGATTTCCCAATTCCGCAATTTCCCTTCCCACGTGGTTAAAGATGCCCTCCAATGCATTTCGTCCACATCCCACACCTCTGCCCTCAGACCCCATCCCTCCAACCGTAACAAGGACAGAACGCCCCTGGTGCTCACCTTCCACCCTACAAATCTTTGCATAAACCAAATCATGTGCCGACATTTCCGCCACCACCAAAAAGACCCCACCACCAGAGATATATATCCCTCCCCACACCTCCTCCCTCACCTCCATCCAAGGCCCTAAAGGAGCCTTCCACGTCCATCAAAGTTTTACCTGCACATCCACTAATATAATTTATTGTATCCATTGCTCCCAATGCGGTCTCCTCTACATTGGGGAGACTGGGCGCCTCCTAGCAGAGCGCTTTAGGGAACATCTCCAGGACACCTGCACCAATCAACCATACCGCCCCGTGGCCCAACATTTCAATTCCCCCTCCCACTCTGCCAAGGACATGGAGGTCCTAGGCCTCCTTCACCACCGCTCCCTCACCACCAGACGCCTGGAGGAAGAACGCCTCATCTTCTGCCTTGGAACACTTCAACCCCAGGGCATCAATGTGGACTTCAACAGTTTCCTCATTTCCCTTTCCCCCAGCTCACCCCAGTTCCAAACTTCCAGCTCAGCACTGTCCCCATGACTTGTCCAGACTTGTCCTACCTGCCTATCTCCTTTTCCACCTATCCACTCCACCCTCTCCTCCCTGACCTATCACCTTCATCGCTTCCCCCACTCACCCATTGTACTCTATGCTACTTTCTCCCCACCCCCACCCTCCTCTAGCTTATCTCTCCACGCTTCAGGTTCACTGCCTTTATTGCTGAAGAAGTGCTTTTGCCCGAAACGTCGATTTCGCTGCACTTTGGATGCTGCCTGAACTTCTGTACTTTTCCAACACCACTAATCTAGAATCTGATTTCCAGCATCTGCAGTCATTGTTTTTACCAAGTAGTTCATCATGAAAGCCGTTGTGCAAATGTGAATTCTTTCTATCTATCCATTTTCCAAATTGATCCTGGTTTACGATCGCTGCATTTTGTTGAGCAGATGACACTACCCCTCATTTGCTTAAATGTGAAGAAACCCTGAGGACTCAGTAAGCCAATGGGGGAAATGTGAGCATATCAGTTCTGTGACATAAGAATAACAGAAATTATATGTGTCTTAGTTTGCTGGCCACAAAATTATATTTGCTAATTGTGATATTTTCCCAGAGACCATCTTAACCAGTATGTGGTGTTGGGTAAGTGTTGCTTGATATAGTTTGCTGCTTCCTCTATCTTTGCTTTGTCTTGGGCCTCTCTAATCATCAATGGTAGACCACATGCTGTCTTCAAGATGGCTGTGGTTGCACATCTATTTCTGGGATGTATTGTTGTAAGGACAATCTGGAGACAGATTCAAAGGTGGTCAGAGTTTGTGGCAATCAACTCTGTGAAGCAAGATTCTTTATGGGATGTTCACTGGGAGACGTTTGGAAATAAACCTCAACTGCATTGTAAGATCATTTATTCTGTGAAAGACATTCTTTGGTCTGTCCAAAACATATTGTTCCTCAAGTGTAATAAGTTGTATTTGACTAAGCATTGGAAACTGGTGTATTCAATGATCTCGGACTACATACTAAAGTTGCCACAAGATACATGAGGAAAGTTGAATGTATAAAGTCTTTCTACCAAAACACAACTTACAGAATCGTTTGCAGCCTCTATTGTAGTTCTTGTCATATTTGTTTGATTTCCAATCTTCCATTTGGATAGAGACACCTAAGAGTAAAAGTTCTTAACAGAGAGTAGGGTCATAGAGTCATAGAGATGTACAGCACGGAAGCAGACCCTTCAGTCTAACTTGTCCATACTGACCAGATATCCTAAACTAATCTAGTCCTATTTGCCAGCATCCGGCCCACATACCTCTAAACCCTTCCTATTGATATATCCATTTAGATGCCTTTTAAAAGATGTAATTGTACCAGCCTCTACCACTTCTGATGGCTACTCATTCCATACAAGCACCACCCTCTGCATGAAAAAGTTACCCGTTAGGTCCCTTTTAAATATTTCCCCTCTCACCCTCAACTTATGCCCTCTAGTTCTGGGGTCTCCCACCCCCAGGGAAAAGATCTTGTCTATTTACCCTATCCATGCCCCTCATGATTTTATTAGCCACTATAAAGTCAACCCTCAGCCAACGATGATCCAGGGAAAACAGCCCCAGCCTACTCAGCCTCTCCATACAGTCCAAACCTGGAACATCCTTGTAAATCTTTTCTGAACCCTTTCAAGTTTCACAATATCCTTCCTACAGAGAGGCCAGAATTACACACAGTATTCCAAAGTGGCCTAACCAATGTCCTGTACATCAGCAACATGTCCTTCCAACTCCTATATCTGATGCACTGACCAATAAAGGAAAACATACCAAACACCTTATTCATTATCCTATCTACCTGTGACTCCACTTTCAAGGAACCATCACCCTCTGTTTCTACCTTCGAGCCAGTTTTGTATCCAAATAGCTTGTTCTCCCTGTATTCCATGTTGCTAACCAGTCTACCATGAGGAACCTTGTTGAACACTTTCCTGAAGTGAATATAAATCACATTCACCAATCTGCCCTCACCAATCCTCTTTGTTACTTCTTCAAAAAATTCAATCAGGTTAGTGAGACATGTATTTAGGAATAAAGCATATCTTTGCAAAACATTTTATAAATATTGATAGAGGATACATTACCATAGAGTATCTAATGAAGAGACACTGATCTTAGACTGACTTGAGTGGAGGAAAGACTATGCCAGAGGTGAAAGTGATAGATTAAATTAGATTAGATTCCCTACAGTGTGGAAACACTGTAGCACAATGAAGCTGTGTTCTGAATGGCCAGTGAAGGAACTATATTAGGGACTGGCTTTAAATAGTCCATGATGGGACCAACAACATAGGCAATAGGTCCTGTTTGCGGAAGATCAGGAATTAGGAACAAACAGCAGGAATTAGGAACAAACATTGTAATCCTGAGCCACATGTGAATTGGCAAAGGGATAAGAAGATTATAGAATTAAACATTTGTCTATAGGAGGGATCCAGAAAGAAGGGTTCCATTTCACGGAGTATTGGTATCAATATTGGGACAGGAAGGAACTGTACTGTTGGGATGGGTTCCCACATCAACTGATCTAGTACCAAGATCCTAACAAAAAGAATAAATAGAGTGGTCACAAGGACTTTAAACTAGTTAAAAGATAGGAAGGACTCAGAAGAGTTTTCAGAATATATGGCCAGAGCATATGGACAGGGTCAGGAATCTAACTTCAGGCACAGCAGGCAAGGGGACAAATATCAGAAGTGTGGGGGGGGGGGGGGGGGGGAGAGCAGTCAACATAGGACCGAGGGTGCTGTACTTAAATGTATACAGTTTTTAAAACAAGGTAAATGAGCTTATAGACCAGATTGAAATTGGAAGGTGCAATGTTGTGGGTATCACAGAGATGTGGCTGCAAGAGAATTTGGGCTAGAAATTAAATATCCAAGGATATAATTCTATCAAAAGGACAGATAGATGGGTAGAGGGGACGGGGTTTCCTTGTTAGTAAGAAATGAAATTAAATCAATAGCAAGAAGCGATATAGGGTTAGAAGGCATAGAATCTGTGTGGATACAGTTAAGGAAATGCAAAGGAAAAGATTGCTCTGGTTTGACTGCATTGGAATGTTGTGAGCTGTTTTGGACCCCATATCTAAGGAAGGATGTGCTGGCCTGGGAGGGGATCCAGAGGAGGTTCACAAGAAAGATCCCCCAGCTTGTCATGTGGGGAGTGGCTGAGAATTCTGGGGCTGTACTCAATGGAATCTTGGAGGATGAGGAGGTATCTCAATAAAACCTACATAATACTGAGAGGCCCGAATACAGCGCATCTGAAGATGATGTGTCCACTACTAGGTCAGACTGGAACTGGTACCACAGCCTCAGAGTGAAGGGACAACCGTGTAGAACTGAGGTGAGGAGGAATTTCTTCAGCCAGAGGATGGTGAATCTGTGAAATTCATTGCCGCAGAGGGTGACGATGCCAAAACATTTAATGTATTTAAGACAGAGACAGATAGGTTCATGATTAGTAAAGGGATCATGGGTTATGGGGTGAAGGCAGGAGAATGGAGTTGAGAAACATATTAACAATGATTGAATAGTGGAGTAGACTTGGGCTGAAAGGCATAATTATGCACCAATATCTCACAATCTTATGGTCTATGGATAACAAGAAGGTTTACTGCATTTTATATATATATGTATATAAAAAATTACGTTTTGGGGGAAAATTACATTTCCCTCTAAAAGCTAAAGAAGAATTTTTATCTTCACCCACAGTGTGTGGTATCAATAGAACAAGCCAATGTAACATGAAAATTAATCCCTTCAGAACTATTACTACACCCAGAAACTTTACCTAACGTTTACCAAAATCTTTTCAACTTTATCAAAAGGTGAAAGGAAACATAAAATGCAAATTTTTCCAATGTTCCAAAACTTGCAGTTGTTACATCAGCAGATTAAAAAACATTTGGAGAGAGGCTTAGACTTAGTGAATGCAACTTTCAGATCCTCTCAAAACTAGAAATGTTTGAAGGCGAGGGTCACTCCCAAAAACGCTGCCATGTCAGTTTTGGGATTCCAGTATGGGCACGGAGAATTTTGTGAGAGAAGCAGGTTTGGTCCTCATAAGACGAGCTTCCTCTCAGGATAAATAGACTCCGTAAGAATTGTGCTAAAGATACCTTTGGGATCTCAGCTGGAATTTTCCAGGCAGCCTTCAGTCTTAAAGGCAGCCAGCAGCATGCTGCAGTATTACCAGCACACCAGTATGCCTGCAGGCTCCTCCTGTCTGTTTGAATGGGGCTATAGCCAAACGCAGTCCTGACTGAAGAGGGGTCCCAATTTTCCGAAAGTCATCCACTTGTTGAAGTGCATTCCCAGTTACTGGTCTTGCACTGCAGCTGGGCACTTCTCTGGAACTGCAAGACCTCTAGCTTTAAGAGCTTGCCTGCCATATATGAAAACCTTACAATTTTAATCTGTTTCCAATTATTTCCTAATCCTAAAACAAACCTGGTACCTGTCTCTATGGCAAAACATTCCACTCAGATCAATGATTGTTCATTAAAACAGGCCTTTCTAATGAAAATTCATCAAATTTAACTCTATTTTACTCTCAACGGATGATACCAGACCTGCACAGTGTTTTCAGCATTTTGTGTTTTTATTTCATGTTCCCAGCATCCACAGTATTTTGCTTTGAGTTTATGACAATGTGTTGAAACAAACCTTTATTTCATATATTTAAGTTCTCCCTCCCAATTGAAAACAAAAATTAGCCTGCTTTTGATCAGTTTGATGTGAATCGCACAACATTTTCTTTCTGTATCTCTTACTAACAGGTTAGAGATTCAGCTAAAATGATTAGTGCTGGACTCTGAAAGCAGCTTAATGCTGTAACGATTACAATGACAGGGTAGTTGAGGATGTGCAGATTTGGAATTCCAGAAAAGACCACAAGATGCATTCACACTCAACAAGTCATCCTGTAATGGATTGAAACACCCATGTTCAGCATGGCTACACTGAACAGCCCTGCGTGCAAATTAGTTCCTCAAGTGGGAGGGAACAGATACGAATGGAATTCACAAGGTTGAAAGAAAGCCAGCAGCTGTGTCAGGATAGCTGGTAATCCCTCTATAAATCCTGTACCACTGAGATGCTCTCCAGCAACATTTGGCTCTAACTCTTCAAACCTGTTCTGCTCCTGTATCCAACAGAAATAGATATTAGAATATACCAAAAGCGAAATCACAAAAGGAAGCCACTTGGTCCATCATGCTGTGCTAGCACTATAAACAAATTTAGTCTTAATATCTCTGCTCTGTATCCACAGCATTGCAAATTTTTCAGGAATTGTGAAATTTACATCTGTTATACAGTTGGGTCGGAGGCTAAGATGAGTTTTATTTATTGTTTCCTGTAAGTTGAATTAGCAGGATGTCCAATCTGCAAATGGGCTGGTCAGCTTTGAAGCACTTGTGCTTGCAGAAAAAAAACAAAAAAAAGCAAAAAACTAAATCACTTGTGGAAGGTGACCAGTTGCAAATTGACAGTTGGGGGTGAAATGGATGGTCAGCTGGTCAGGAAACAGGACAGTGGGTGTTACAAAGCTGGCTTGTTGGCTGATGGACTGGATCTTGATATAATGATGGATGTGGATATATAGTAGTGGGCATCATCAATTTCCAGACATTTGAAAAGAAGCATCTGATATGTAATACCTTTTACAGCATGAAACACATGAGCCATGTGTTTCATGCTGTAAAAGGCAATGGTTCTGAAGAGGTTAATGTTTATTTTACATCCACCCAATCTTCTGATGCCACACAGTTGGTGGGTAGAAACAAGGAATTCTACTCTAGTTTTTGAAGGTACTGGATTTGTATTTATACCAGCTACATAAGGTGCTAGTAATTAATCTTGACTAAATGTAGTTGTACTTACTATCATACGTATATCTTGCAATGAACCTCCTTGTTATCTAACAACAGCCTTTTCTGCAAATATTTTACAGTGGTATATCCTCTACCACTAATCACTAGACAGGCCCAACACAAAGATAGAGGAGGACTGGTGGAGTGGGCTACTTCAAACAACAATTAGCACCACATTGGGAGAGGTGCTAATGGTGGTCATCTGGGAAAATGCCACAGTTCTCTCACAGTCTGACCCTACAAAGAGGCTGGAAACCATGCCAATGAAGACAGTACTGTCTTTTGTGGCACTGCTCTACATTATTGATGCTACTTTCACACACAAATGTGAACAGACAGATAGACACACACACACACACACACACACACACACACACACACACACACACACACACACACACACAGAAATGCACAGATACACAAACAAACACAATCATGAATTTGCATACTAATTTTAACACTTTTGAAATGTCAATTTTCAGTTCATTTCAGACATGCTTTGAGCTCCAGTATGGAGTAGGGTCCGTACATAGGATCTATTTTAAAATTCTTGCACAATACAGTCCACTTTAAATGTGTGCATATCCAAATGTGTGTGTGTTATACCTGCATATACACTTTTACCAAGATGCACAGAGATGCACATACAAAGGCAGGATTCTCCAGTTCAACTTCTAGCTGGCCAAGTTCCAGATTATGTTAATGGTTTGCCCTTAACTTTCATCACGTTATCTTCTTAAAGTTACTTCTTAGCTGGTGTATATGTTCAAAGTACATCTTGAAAGGCAATAGTTATTGGAGACTCGATACTTCGGGGCACAGATAGGCGGTTTTGTGGGGGCGAGAGAGACTCACGTTTGGTATGTTGCCCCCCAGGTGCAAGGGTACGTGATGTCTCTGATCGTGTTTTCCGGGTCCTTAAGGGGGAGGGAGAGCAGCCCGAAGTCGTGGTCCACATTGGCACCAATGACATAGGTAGGAGGAGGGATGAGGATGTTAGGCAGGCTTTCAGGGAGCTAGGTTGGAAGCTCAGAGTTAGAACAACAGAGTTGTTGTCTCTGGTTTGTTACCCGTACCACGTGATAGAGAGTCGAGGAATAGGGAGAGAGAGTAGTTAAATGCGTGGCTACAGGGATGGTGCAGGGGGGAGGGATTCCGGTTTCTGGATAACTGGGGTTCTTTCTGGGGAAGGTGGGACCTCTATAAACAGGATGGTCTGCACCTGAACCTGAGGGGCACCAGTATCCTTGGGGGGAGATTTGCTAGTGCTCTTTCGGGGGGTTTAAACTAACTCTGCAGGGGCATGGGAACCTAGACTGTAGCTTTAGGGTGCAGGACCTGGAGTGTAGGGAGGTTAGGAACATGGCATCAATCTCGAAGGAGGGTGCCTGTAAACAGGAAGGTGGCTTGAAGTGTGTATACTTCAATGCGAGAAGTATACAAAATAAGGTAGGTGAACTTGCAGCGTGGGTTGGTACTTGGGAGTTCGATGTTGTGGCTATTACGGAGACATGGGTAGAACAGGGACAAGATTGGTTGATGAAAGTTCCAGGGTTTAAATGTTTTAGTAGGGTCAGAGGTGGGGTAAAAGAGGGGGAGGTGTGGCATTGCTTGTCAAAGATAGTATTACAGCACCGGAAAGGATGATGGATGAAGACTCACCATCTGAGGTAGTTTGGGCTGAGTTTAGAAATAGAAAAGGTGAGGTCACCCTGTTAGGAGTTTTCTACAAGCCTCCTAATAGTCCTAGAGACGTAGAAGAAAGGATTGCGAGGATGATTCAGGAGAAGAGTGAAAGTTGTAATGGGGGACTTTAACTTTCCAGATATTGACTGGGAAAGCTATAGCTCGAGTACGTTAGATGGGTTGGTGTTTGTCCAAAGTGTGCAGGAGGGTTTCCTGACACAATATGTAGACAGGCCAACAAGAGGTGAGGTCATACTGGATTTGGTTCTGGGTAACGAACCAGGCCATGTGTTAGAATTGGAGGTAGGTGAGCACTTTGGGGACAGTGACCACAATTCAGTGACTTTTACTCTAGTGATGGAGAGGGATAAGTGTGCACTACAGGGCAAGAGTTATAGCTGGGGGCAGGGAAATTATGATGCCGTGAGGCATGACTTAGGATGCGTGGCTTGGAAAAGTAGGCTTCAAGGGAAGGGTGCAATTGATATGTGGAGCTTGTTCAAGGAGCAACTACTGAGTGTCCTTGATAAATATGTACCTGTCAGGCAGGGAGGAAAGGGTCGTGTGAGGGAACTGTGGTTTAATAAGGAATTGGAATCCCTTGTTAAAGGGAAGAGGGCGGCCTATGTAGAGATGAGGTGTGAAGGTTCAATTGGGGCGTTTGAGAGTTATAAGGTAGCCAGGAAGGATCTAAAGAGCGAGTTAAGAGCAGCAAGGAGGGGACATGAAAAGTCCTTGGTTGGTAGGATTAGGGAAAACCCAAAGACTTTCTATAGGTATGTCAGGAATAAAAGGATGACTAGGGTAGGAATAGGTCCAGTCAAGGATAGTAGTGGGAAGTTGCGTGTGGAGGCTGAAGAAATTGGGGAGACACTGAATGAATACTTTTTGTCAGTATTCACTCAGAAACAGGACATTGTTGCCGATGTAAATATTGAGTCACAATTAATTAGAATGGATGGCTTTGAGATATGTAGGGAAGAGGTGGTGGAAATTCTGGAAAGGGTGAATGTAGATAAGTCCCCTGGGCCTGATGGCATTTATCCTAGGATTCTCTGGGAAGCAAGGGAGGAAATTGCAGAGCCATTGGCCTTGATTTTTATGTCCTCGTTGTCTACAGGAATAGTGCCAGAAGACTGAAGGATAGCAAATGTGGTTCCTTTGTTCAAGAAGGGGAGTAGGGATAACCCAAGTAACTATAGGCCGGTGAGTCTTACTCTGTTGTGGGCAAAGTCTTAGTGAGAATTGTAAGGGATAGGATTTATGAACATCTGGATAGGAATAATGTGATCAAGGATAGTCAGCATGGTTTTGTGAAGGGCAGGTCGTGCCTCACAAACCTTATTGAATTCTTTGAGAAGGTGGCTAAGGAGGTGGACAAGGGTAAAGCAGTAGATGTGGTGCATATGGATTTTAGTAAGGCGTTTGATAAGGTTCCCCATGGTAGGCTACTGCAAAAAATACGGAGGTATGGCATTGAGGGTGAGTTGGAGGTTTGGATTAGGAATTGGCTGGCTGGAAGAAGACAGAGGGTAGGAGTTGATGGCAAAGGTTCATCATGGAGTGCAGTTACCAGCGGTGTTCCGCAAGGATCTGTTTTGGGACCATTGCTGTTTGTCATTTTTATAAATGACCTGGAGGAGGGGCTAGAAGGTTGGGTGAGCAAGTTTGCGGATGATAGCGAAAGTCGGTGGAGTTGTTGACAGTGAGGAAGGATGTGGCAGGTTACAGCGGCATATAGATACGCTGCAGAGCTGGGCAGAAAGGTGGCAAATGGAGTTCAATGTAGCTAAGTGTGAAGTGATTCACTTTGGTAAGAGTAACAAGAAAATGGAGTACTGGGCTAATGGTCGGATACTTGGTAGTGTGGATGAGCAGAGGGATCTTGGTGTCCATGTACACAGATCTCTGAAAGTTGCCACCCAGGTAAATAGTGCTATGAAGAAGGCATACGGCGTACTGGCTTTTATTGGTAGAGGAATTGAGTTCCGGAGTCCTGAAGTCATGTTGCAGTTCTATAAGACTCTGGTGCGACCGCATCTGGAGTATTGTGTGCAGTTTTGGTCGCCATACTATAGGAAGGATGTGGAGGCACTGGAACGGGTGCAGAGGAGGTTTACCAGGATGTTGCCTGGTATGGTAGGAAGATCATATGAGGAAAGGCTGAGGCACTTGGGGCTGTTTTCATTGGAGAAAAGAAGGTTTAGGGGTGACTTGATAGAGGTGTACAAGATGATTAGGGGTTTAGATAGGGTTGACCATGAGAACCTTTTTCCACGTATGGAGTCAGATATTACGAGGGGGCATAGCTTTAAATGAAGAGGTGGTAGGACTGATGTTAGGGGTAGATTCTTTACTCAGCGAGTCATGAGTTCATGGAATGCCCTGCCAGTAACAGTAGTGGACTCTCCCTCTTTATGGGCATTTAAACGGGCATTGGATAGGCATATGGAGGAAAGTGGGCTAGTGTAGGTTAGGTGGGCTCGGATTGGCGCAACATCGAGGGCCGAAGGGCCTGTACTGCGCTGTATTTTTCTATGTTCTATGTTCTATGAATCTTTCTGTCGGTGACAGCATTAGAAGTAAGCTGTAAACAAAATGTGGAAGGGCTGATATCATCTCGAGCTTAGTCAGTGTTGGAAAGTTAGCCTACTTCGAAGTTGTAAATTGGCTCCCCAAACAATATTTACATCGAGCAATCACTAGTCAGTCGCTCACTTTGAAAGAAATAATCCTGAAACAAGATGGTTGCGGCAAGTTTAAGTATGGGATTAGTAAGGATGGGAAATGTAGCTACATATAAATTATGTACTCTTTTTTAACCATCTTCTTCCTCTTTTATCCTTATCCATCCCCATATTTAAAGATATGGTGGTTTTTTTCTCATACTTTTTCCAAAGGTTTGAGTTTAGAACGTGATTGTTGGCAAGTTATTTAACTGTGACGGTTTCAGAGCTGACACTGATATTTCTTATTTGGGATTCAAATATGTCTATCAAGATTGTGCTCATGAGTGAGAGTCAAAACTTTGAGAAGATTTGTAGCTCAGGTTGAGGTTCTGGAAGTAGGTTTGCTCACTGAGCTGGAAGGTTCATTTTCAGACGTTTTGTCACCATACAAGGTAACATCTTCAGTGAGCCTCCGGACAAAGCACTGTTGGTGTTTCCGGCTTTCTATTTATATGTTTGAGTTTTCTTGGGTCAGTGACATCATTTCCAATGGTGATGTCATTTCCCATTCTTTTTCTCAGGGGTTTTTTCTCAACACATCCATCCTAGGACAAGCCAAACAGAATTCCTAGAAGCATGGCCCTCCAACCAGAACTCTATCAATAAACACATTGATTTGGACCCCATTTACCACCCCCTGAGATATGGACCAAATATTGAACTACAGAAGGTTCGATTCCCGTCACGGGCGACTATCTGTGTGGAGTTTGCACGTTCTCCTGGTGTCTGCGTGGGTTTCCACTGGGTGTTCCGGTTTCCTCCCACATTCCAAAGATGTGCAGGTTAGGTGAATTGTCCATGCTTCATTGCCTGTAGTGTTAGATGCGTTAGTCAGGGATAAATGTAGGGGAATAGGTCTGGTGGGTTGCTCTTCGGAGGGTCGGTGTGGACCTCTGGGCCGAAGGGCCTGTTTCCATACTGTAGGAATCTAATCTAATCCCAACAAAGCTGCATCAGAACATTATTTCAATGATCCACATACACTGCAGCACAGAGAAACTATGCTGAGCAGAGGGAAATCACCTATACAGTGTATTCAAAAAGAATGGGTATCCAATCAATGCAGTCCACCGATTTCTCAGCAACAAACCCAAACAAGCAGACAAAACACTTCCACAAAAAACACACCACTCTCCCCTACGTCAAAGAACATCAACTAGCCATAAAATGACATGATCCTCTCTCACCAGTATCCTTACATACAGTTGAGGAAGGACACCACTTCGACTGGGACAAGACCTCCATCCTAAGGACAAGCCAAACAGAGGTACGTGCGAGAATTCCTAGAAGCATGGCATTCCAACCAAACTCTATCAACAAACACATGGACTTGGACCCCATTTACCACCCCCTGAAAAAAAGAACAGGAAATGACATCACCATAGGAAATAATGTCACCGCAGAAAATGATATCACCAACCCAAGGGAACCCAAACATATAAATAAAAAGCAGGAAACACCAGCAGTGCTTCGTTCAAATGCTCACTGAAGCTGTTACCTTGTATGGTGACACAACATCTTAGTTGGTGTATATGTTCAAAATACATCTTGAATCTGTCTGTTGGTGACTGCATTAGAAGTAAGCTGTAAACAAAATGTGGAAGGATTGATATCATCTAGAGCTTAGTCAGTGTTGGAAAGTTAGCCTACTTCGAAGTTGTAAATTGGCTCCCCAAACAATATTTACATCGAGCAATCACTAGTCAGTCACTCACTTTGAAAGAAATAATCCTGAAACAAGATGGTTGTGGCAAGTTTAAGTATGGGATTAGCAGGGATGGGAAATGTAGCTGCATGTAAATTATGTACTTTTTTTTACCATCTTCTTCCTCTTTTACCCTTATCCATCCCCATATTTAAAGATATGGCAGTTTCTTTCTCATACTTTATCCAAAGGTTTGAGTTTAGAACGTGCTTGTTGGCAAGTTATTTAACTGTGACGGTTTCAGAGCTGACACTGATATTTCTTATTTGGGATTCAAATATGTACATCAAGATAGTGCTCATGAGTGAGTGTCAAAATTTTGAGGAGATTTGTAGCTCAGGTTGAGGTTCTGGAAGTAGGTTTGCTCGCTGAGCTGGAAGGTTCATTTTCAGATGTTTTGTCACCATACAAGGTAACATCTTCAGTGAGCCTCCAGACAAAGCAATGCTGGTGTTTTCTGCTTTCTATTTATATGTTTGAGTTTCCTTGGGTTAGTGATGTAATTTCCTGTGGTGACATCATTTCCAATGGTGATGTCATTTCCCATTCTTTTTCTCAGGGTTTTTTTTCAACACATCCATCCGAGGACAAGCCAAACAGAGACAGACGTGAGAATTCCTAGAAGCATGGCCCTTCATCCAGAACTCTATCAACAAACACATTGATTTGGACCCCATTTACCACCCCCTGAGATACAGACCAAATATTGAACTACAGAAGGGTTCAATTCCCGTCTCAAGCAAATGTCTGTGTGGAGTTTGCACGTTCTCCTGGTGTCTTCATGGGTTTCCTCTGGGTGTTCTGGTTTCCTCCCACAGTCCAAAGATGTGCAGGTTAGGTGAATTGTCCATGCTTCATTGCCTGTAGTGTTAGATGCGTTAGCCAGGGGTAAATGTAGGGGAATAGGTCTGGTAGGTTGCTCTTCGGAGGGTCAGTGTGGACTTGTGGGCTGAAGGGCCTGTTTCCACACTGTGGGGAATCTAATCTAATCTAATCCCAACAAAGTTAGGCCACAGCTGGAAGATTTGTGTAGTTCTAATCGCTACAATTTGCGAAACTTGTGATTGCACTAAAGAGGTTGTAGATTTACCAGGATGATGTCTGGATTGGAGAGACTCAGCGATAGGCAGGGGTTATTTTTCTGAGAGCAGAGAATTCTGATAGGGGCATTAGTAGAGGTATCCTACTGAGATGTACAAAGATACGAAGGAGAGATCAGGAGGAACTTTCACCCTTAGTAGAGGGGTCAATAGCCAAAGGGGACAGTTTTAAGGTAAGGAGCAAGAGGTTTAGAGTGGATTTGAGGAAAAATGTTTTCACCCAGCAAGTTATTTGTATGTGGAACTCAATGACAAGGTGGAAGAGGTGGCACCCCTCAAGACATTTAAGAAGTGTTCAGGTGATCTCATGAAATGCCATAGCATACAAGGTAATGGAAAATGGGATTAGAATAGATAGATGTTTGATGACTTGCGCAGCCACAAAGGGCTGAAAGGCCTCTTATCATGCTGTAAAACTCTTTGACTCTATCACTTTCTATGATTCTTTGAAAAATTAAACCCAAACCCAACATCACAAAAAGAGATAATCTGGTCATTAATCTAGTTGCTGTTTATGGGATCTTGCTGTATGAAAACTGTCTATCACATTCACTACATAAAAGGAGATACAATACTTCAACTGCATTTCACTGCCTGTTATGGGCACTTTGGCACTTCCTGAAGATGTGAAGCTTTCTGTAGAAACGTAAATTCTTTCTTTCATAGAGCTGTTTGCGGGTTATATGCTTCTGATTTGTTTTATCAAGAGGGAAGTCGCTGTGTCATAGTTCATCCTGATTCTGATCAGTGGATGAGTGAGGGGCCATCTTTAATCATAACCCTGACCAAAATTACGATTTTGCCTAACATATAATTAGAATAACATGAGCCAAGTTTTGGTGACTAACACAGTTTATATACAATAAACTCGTTTCATCTATCGTCATTGATATTAATGATAGAAATCATATGAAGTAATGAAATACAGACATATGTCAATGCAACTGTAAAACATATTGGGGAAGAGAGGAATACAGCAGTTTTTCTCAACCAATAAAAACATTCTTGTAAGTGTAAAATTTAGAATTTTTGTGACTGCATTTCATTCTTTTCATGAACTGTGAGCCTGTGCTGAAAGAAAAAGCTTAATGTGTACAATGCAATGATGACTGAAAAGCCAGGGTGATTGGTCTGTCAGTCTGGCTCCTTCTACAGGCCACTTTTTCTGGCCATTCAGATCTTTTACAAGATCAGAGTTAACAGTCTCTTTTCCCTCAAGATAGGTAAATGGTTCTTTCCAATTTTCCCTTTTTGGCGTTGGTCTGCTGCCCTCCAGAAGATGTCATACCCGCTTCTCCAAACTCAGCAAAGCAGATCCTGCTGGGTGCTATGAACAATTTGATCGGCTTATTCTCCAATAAGAAGAACATGAAAACAATGTCTCTGGGTCATTTTAGGAACTTTTATCTGACACTGTACTTGATTGAAATCAGCCTTTCATTCACAATCTCCAGGCCAAAAAATTCAATGCAGCTTAATATTAAACAGGTTTAAACATTTGCCACATGCCTCCAAGTTCAGACACTTCAAAGCCTATTCTGCAATTGGTCATATTTTTAACTACTTATCTTCAATCACTCTAGTTCATTCACATCCCACATTACAAGTTTAGTTCCTGGCACTGAATTGAAGAAATGTTGCTGATACAAATCAAACAGCAAACTCACTATAACAGAGGGATTTTTAATAGTTGTCGGTGGTCCTGTCAGATACTGAGTCAAAGTATAACACAAAAAGACAAGTTCCTAATGCCTTCTGTTCAGAGAAGATGGACTTCATGTCTGGATTAATTTTAAAGAAGAGAATTTCCTCAACGTTTTTACACATCGGCGGTTCATAAATAAGCAATATAATTAACTTGGACACAGATACAACAATATACAGCTGATATTTGGTTAGTGAGCAGGGGACCTAGTCAAGAAAAGGAGAAGAGATTGCAGGAGAATGCCGAGAGATAGTAAATATTGTTTAATAGAGAGAAATGTGAAGCCATGTTGGGAAATAGGATAGTGAAAGGAATTATATACTGAGTAGCAGAGTTCTTCATAGAGTTAAACAAGAGAGTTTGGAATCTGCAATGACAGACAAGTGGGCCTAACAATGGAATTTTAGATTTTTTACATTGAATATTATGATAATGAGGGTAAATAAGTAGAGATGATCCTTTCGGCCACTTGGAGATATTGGACAGAAATTTCCCAGCTGCAGAATAAAATGGGCAATGTCAAGTCAGTTTGGAAAATATACACCAGTCAGAAGAATGAAATTCTTAACATCAACAGACCAAAATCTGATTTTCCATCCAATGAACAATGAGAATTTCACAGGTTAGCACAGGTCTATTTCCTTCAGTTATGTCTCATTATTACCTCCTTTCACTTCACATATATGCAGTTTGCTTTTCTGCCACATAGCGGATAGAAACTATACAGCAACAATCCCTGTCACGGAAGGCAGACTGGATACCTACTGATTCCATCTTGCTACATGGTCCTCCAGACCTCTGTCTTGGCCAGCAGACCCCAACCACCTTTATCCGTTGTCCACAGACATTAGGCATGCAGCTCTGAGAAGATAGTTATCTACTTCAATGCTCTACTTTGGAGCACACCAACACCTTTCTGTGGAAAGTAGCTGACAGGCCACATTACATGCTGGGAAGGCAACCATCTAATGCATCAGAGCAGGGTGTACCTCAGGGTTTTTCACTTGCTTTCTTAGTGCACATTCACTTCACACCTAATCACAGTATTTCTCCCTTGCCTTGGCTTTTTCTGTGTGGGGAGCAGAGGTCTTTGACTGTCACCATCACCTTCACTTTGATAGTGGGATAGTGGAAACCTGGGGCTCAGGGGGCAATGCTGAAATATAAAGTCTTAAATGAAAGAGTTGAGCGCAAACTGGTGGAAAATAGGGTTGACGGGGAGTGTAAGAGTTAAAGAAATATGAAGGTTTGAGGCTCACCTAAATTCACTCACTCTGTGAAGCACAATCTTGTGGTAGAGTCATACAGCAAAAAAACGGACCCTTTGGTCCAACCAGTCCATGCCAAACATAATCCCAAACTAACCTAGTCCCACTTGCCTGCTCTTGGCACATATCCCTCCAAACCTTTCCTATTCACGTACTTACCTAAATGTCTTTTAAAGGCTGTAATTGTACCCTTGTTACCTTACGTCTTTATCCAAATCACAAATGCACAATAGATATGAAAGATAAAATGGGTGGAGTAAGTTATTTTCCATCTGAGGATGCAGAGTCTACTTGAAATCAATGTGAGGCCTTTCAAAAGTATATTGAATTAGTAAGACAATTATTATCACTTAATATTGCACTTAAGAAGTCTGTAATCAAAGAATCCTGAACATGAAATGCATGCAGTGACCAACTGTGTTATATACAAACTGAAATATGCAATAGTGGGGAGGTGGAGTGCCTGGGGAGAAAGGGTGTTGGTAGCACAGATTAAGTGATTGCAGAAATACTGCCTCCTCCACATTTCACATCAGCTCTGAAGAAGAGTCATCTAAACTCAAAAAGTTAGCTTGCTATCTCTCCATGGACGCTGCCTGATCTGTGATTTTCAGCATTTTTTGTTTTCTGTACACATTCCAACATCTGCAGTAATTTGTTCCTACTTGTGTTGTGTACAAGTCTTGGCCACAAGCAGTCTTGACCATGTCATTTCAAATTGATCTGTAAAGGAGAAGTAAATACATGTAAGCTTAAAAGTGTCACCTGCAAGCCAAACTCACAAAGCCAATCCAACATCTCATAGGGTACACAGGGGCACAGAGCTGGTTTCCTCTTACTTTAGAAAGATAGAAAACAGGTGCAGGAGTGGACCATTTGGCCCTTCAAGCCTGCACCACCATTCAATGTGATCATGCAATTTCAGTATCCCATTCCCACTTACTCTCCATACTCCTTGATCCTTTTAGCCACAAGGGCCAGGTCCAACACCCTCTTGAACATGTCTAACAAACCAGTCCTAACAGCTTCCTGTGGGAGAGAATTCCACAACTCTCTGAATGAAGTCCTTCCTCATCTCAATCCTGAATGGCTTACTGCTTATTCTTAGACTGTGACCATGAGTTCTGGACTTCCCCCAACATCAGGAATATTCTTCCACATCTAGCCTGTCCAGTTCCATCAGGATTTTGTATGTTTCTATGAGATCCCCCTCATTCTTCTAAATTCCAATGAGTACAAGCCTAGTTGGTCCAGTCTTTCCTCACATATCAGCCCTGTCATCCCAGGAATCAGTCTAGTGAACCTTCGCTGGACTCCCGTAATAGCAAGAATGTCCTTCCTGAGACTAGGAGACCAAAACTGCACACAACACTTCAGGTGTTGCCTCTCCAAGGTTCTGTATAATTTCAGCAAGACATCCTTACTCAATACTCAAATCTTCCCACCATGAAGGCCCCAATTCCATTAGCTTTCCTTACTGCCTGCTGCACCTGCATGAGAACCTTCAGTGACTGTTCAAGCAGTGACAGGTCTCATTGCACCTCACCGTTTCCGACACAGCCACCATTCAGATAATAATCAGCCTTCCTGTTTTTGCCATCAAAATGGATAACCTCATATTTATCCACATTATATACATTTACCAAGTATCTGTCCACTCAGCCAGCCTAAGTCACCCTGCAGCCTCTGAGCATCCTCCTTACAGCATAAACTGCCATCCAGCTTAGTGTCATCTGCAAATTTGGAGATATTGCATTCAGTTCCTTCATCTAAATCATTAATATATATTGTGAACAGCTGGAGTCCCAGCATTGAACAATGCAGCACTGCATTTGCCACCTCCTGCCATTCTGAAAAGGACTCATTTATTCCAACTCACTGCTTCATGTCTGCCAATGAGTTCTCTGTCTTTGTCAATACATTACCTCTGATAATGTGAGCTTTAATTTTCCTTACTAATCTCTTCCGTGGAACCTTGTCAATAACGTTTTGAAAGTTCAACATCTACTGATTCACCCTTGTCCACTCTAATGGTCACATCCTCAAAAAGCTCCAGATAGTGTGTCAAGGATGATTTTTCTTTCGTGACTCCACGCAGACTAAGACTGATTCTGTCACTGTTTTCCAGATGTTGAGTTGTTACGTCCTTAATAATTGACACCAGCATTCTCCCCACCACAGTGGCATAGTGGTTAGCACTGCTGCCTCACAGCGCCAGAGACCGGGGTTCAATTCCCGACACTCAGGCAACTGACTGTGTGGAGGTTACACATTCTCCCCGTGTCTGTGTGGGTTTTCTCCAGGTGCTCCGGTTTCCTCCCACAGTCGAAAGATGGGCAGGTCAGGTGAACTGGCCTTGCTAAATTGCCCGTAGTGTTAGGTAAAGGGGTAAATGTAGGGGAATGGGTGGGTTGCGCTTCGGTGGGTCGGTGTGGACTTGTTGGGCCGAAGGGTCTGTTTCCACACTGTAAGTAATCTAATCTAATCAATGACAGTCTAACCAGCCTATAATTCCCCATTTTCTCTCTCCCTCCTTATTTTTGAAAGAATGGGGTGACATTCTAGTCCATTGGAACCTTTCTAGAGTCTACAGAATGGAAATACTATAGAAATGATCACCAATGCTGCATTATTTCTCAGGCCACTTCCTGAAATACTCTGGAATGCAGAGCATCAGACCATGAAGACTTATCAGGTTTTAATCCCATCAATTTACCCGATACCTGAATTTCTTCAGTTCCTCCTTCATGCTTAACCCTCTGTCCCCTAGCATTTCTTGAAGGTTATTTGGGCCCTCCTTAGTGAAGACAGATCGAAAGTATTTGTTCAACTAGTGTGCCATCTCTTTGTTGTCCATTATGAATTTACCTGAATCTAACTGCAAGAGACCTACATTTGTCTTCACCAGTCTTTTTCTCTTCACATGGATTTAGAAACTTGCCAACTAAATGTCATGTTGATTTTTTTGGGTGATGCTCATGGGCAAGGGGGCACAAGGTGTCAGTGATCCAACCATATTTAAAATCTCCTCCATATTTGCATAGAAAAGCTTGTGATAAATACATCTGAATAAGATTAACTTCGTCAAAGTTCCAAATACAACCATTGCATGGCTCTCCTTGTCAAAGTTCTTCATGTTCCACAGCATGGAGAACAATGTTAAACTGTCAACTGTGTCTGATGCAAATGTTGACTGTTCACATTACTAAGGACTGGTTTTATTTCTGAATTTCCCCACATATATTCAGTGGAACCATGACCAATTGATCTAGTTGCTACAGGGGTTATCATCGCTGTGACTGTGCTACAATGAAGGCACAGAGAAACTGGGGACCAACAGCAACCTCCAGCAGATGTCCAACAGACTTATACACTTAATAATACGTTCCTGGAGAACAGAGACATAGCGATGTACAGCACGGAAACAGACCCTTCACTCTAACATATTCATGCCGACTAGATATTCCAACCCAATCTCGTCCTGCCTGCTGCCACCTGGTCCATATCCCTCCAAACCCCTCCTATTCAGATACCCATCCAAATGCTTTTTAAATGTAGCAATTGTACTAGTCTCCACTACTTCGTCTGGGAGCTCATTCCATACATGTAATACCCTCTGCGTGAAAAAGTTGCCCCGAGGTCTTTTTTATATCTTTCCCCTCTCACCCTAAACCTATGCCCTCTAGTTCTGGAGTCCCCCAACCCTAAGGAAAAGATTTTGTCTATTTATCCTATCCATGCTCCTCATGATTTTATAAACCTGTATAAGGTCACCCCTCAGCCTCCAACTCTCCAGGGAAAACAGTCCCAGCCTATTCAGCCTCTCCCTATAGCTCCAACGCTGGCAACACCCTTGTAAATCTTTTCTGAACCCTTTCAAGTTTCAAAACATCTTTCCAATAGGAAGGAGGCCAGAATTGCACACAATATTCCAACAGTGGCCTAACCAATGTCCTATACAGCCACAACTGTAGGGACGGCACAGTGGTTCAGTGGCTTGCACTGCTGCTTCAAAGCACCAAGGTCCCAGGTTCAATTCCAGCCTCAGGCGACTGTCTGTGTGGAATTTGCACGTTCTCCCCATGTCTGCGTGGGTTTCCTCTGTGTGCTCTGGTTTTCTCCCACAGTCTAAAGAGCAGGTGAATTGCCCATAGTGGAAGGTGCGTTAGTCAGAGGGAAATGGTTCTGTGTGGGTTACTCTTCGGAGGGTCAGTGTGGACTTGTTGGGACGAAGGGCCTGTTTCCCCACTGTAGGGAATCAAATCTAATCTAACACGACCTCCCAACCCCTGTACTCAATACTGTGACCAATAAAGGAAAGCATACCAAATGCCTTCTTCACGATCCTATCTACCTGCGACTCCACTTTCAAGGAGCTATGAACCTACATTCCAAGATCTCTTTGTTCAGCAACACTCCCCAGGACCTTACCATTAAGTGTATAAGTCCTGCTAAGATTAGCTTTCCCAAAATGCAGCTCCTCACATTTATCTAAATTAGACTCCATCTGCCACGTCTTAGCCCATTGGCTCATCTGATCAAAATCCCGTTGTAATCTGAGGTAACCATCTTCGCTGTCCACTACACCTCCAATTTTGGTGTCACCTGCAAACTTACTAACTGTACCTCTAATGCTCACATCCAAATCATTTATATAAATGACAAAAAGCAGTGGAACAAGCACTGATCCTTGTGGCACTCCACTGGTGACAGTCCTCCAGTCTGAAAAAACAACCCTCCACCACCACCCTCTGTCTTCTACCTTTGAGCCAGTTCTGTATCCAAATGGCTAGTTCTCCCTGAATTCCATGAGATCTAACTTTGCTAACCAGTCTCCCATGGGAAACCCTGTCAATGTTGCTGAACAAAGAGACCTTGGAGTGCAGGTCCATAGTTCCTGGAAAGTGGTGTCGCAGGTAGATAGGGTTAGTTAGGAAGGCAGTTGATATGCCTTCGTTTATTGCTCAGAGCATTGAATACTGGGAATTGTGAGGTCATGTTGCAGCTGTACAGGTCATTGGTTAGGCCAGTTTTGGAATATTGTGTGCAATTCTGGTCTCCCTGTAGGAATATATTGTGAAACTTGAACGGGTTCAGAAAAGATTTACAAGGATGTTGCCAGGGTTGGAAGGTTTGAGCTAGAGGGAGAGGCTGAACATGCTGGGCCTCGTTTCCCTGGAGCACTGGAAGCTGAGAAGTGACCTTATAGAGGTTTATAAAATCATGAGGGGCATGGATTTAGTAAATAGACAAGATTATTTCCCTGGGATGGGGGAGTCCAGAACTAGAGGGCATAGGTTTAGGGTGAGAGGGGAAAGATTTAAAAGAGACCTAAGTGGCAATGTTTTCACACAAAGGGTGGCGCGCATATGGAATGAATTGCCAGTGGAAGTGGTGGAGGCTGATACAATTACAGCATGAAAAAGGCATCCGGATGGGCATATGAATAGAAAGAGTTTAGAAGGATATGGGCCAAGTGCTGTCAAATGGGACTAGATTAGTTTAGAATATCTGGTCAGCATGGATGAGTGGTATCTCATCAGGTGCAATATTCAGACTGGACTTAACTGGCACCTACTTCCAGTGGATGTGCTTTGGCTGCAAGCCCAGGTTGTGTCTTGGTCTTTGGTTTCCAGGTACGGTTCTTGTTTTGAGATGTGTTGAGCAATGACATGTGGGCGATTCTGAATTCAAATCCTGAACGTGCCCTTGTTTACTGCTCTTTAAGATGAGAGAAGAAAGATTTTAAAAAGACATGGGGGAAATTTTTGTTTAACAAACAGAATGGTTTGTGTTTGGAATGAACCACGCTGACACCTTTGCCATCTGAAGAGGAGAAAGAATTTCATCTGAGATGCTCCCAGTGTAAGAAGCGAGCTACTGTGTGTTACTTGCTGCCCATATCAGAGGCAGAGCGCGAGGAACCTGAACTGATGCTGAAACACCTAAGGTGGATCCAGAAAATAAAAACAGCCTCTGTCGACACACTCAGAGGGGAAGAAATGTTATGGTTGTAATGAGGTCAGCCAGGTGGACCTCAGAATATGAGTTCCCTGATTGGCGCTGTTAACCTGGTCCAATCAGGGGATCCTGGTTAATAGATATAAACAGCAGTGTCAGAGGTTCTGTTGACTCTGAGGGAGCTGGATCAATGTTAACGACTTTCCATGTGTAAATAAAGAGTGACTTATTGATGGGATACCGACCTCCACTGAGTTATTTCACTGGCTAGTGCCTTGTATAGTTTTAGTAAAACCACCTGAGATGTATCATTCTCTGATTTGGCTATCAATGCATTTTGGGAAGTTCAATACCTGCAATTTATAACAGTTTACTTTTACGCAGCAAATATCACTGGGCTGTTCATTTCTTCATCAAGATGGAATCAGTCAAAGCAAATCAATAATCTTTCTCTTTCATGTTATTTTCCCATTTGGACCCTAGCATATTAATGGAAAATGAAAATGGACAATCTGAATTAACTTGCAGCTTCAAATTCGAAACATCAGAATGTTGCTGAAAGAAAGACATATTTTATTGAAGCTATCCATCTTGCACCCATCAGGATAATTCACAAGAATAACCATTCAAGGGAAAAAAATACTGTTTATACTACATGAGAGGAAAGTGGTCACAATGTAAATTTTGGTTTTCCCTTTGAATTGTTTTTGTGAATTGCCTAATTGCAAGATGAAACGTTTCAATAAATTGTATCCTTGTTCAGCAATATTCAAGTTCTTTACTATCAAATGGTACACAGGAATGTCGCAAACCTTGATCTGTTGAATTATAAATTTAGACTTGCACCGATTAGAAAACATGAACAGCCAAAACTTTCCAGTGCTTCCTTATGATGCAAAAATGAAACAGATGCGAGTCTGTTTTCAATATAGTCCACTTCTCTAAAGATTTACTGCTGGTTACAGGGTGCAATACTACATTATGTTCTGTCTGTTGAATATCCTCCTGTGTTTCTTGTTTCTAGTGGAATATGACAAGGAAATTTTTCACCAGCGCCGACATCACAGAGAGTTCAGGTTTGATCTCTCAAAGATCCCAGAGGGGGAGGCAGTGACAGCTGCAGAATTCCGAATCTATAAAGACTATACCAGGGAACGCTTTGAAAATGAGACCTTCCAGATAACAATTTACCAGGTTCTGGAGGAAAACACAGAGAGGTGAGTGAAGGAAGAGGGTCATGGTGAAACTGATGTAGAACTTATAGAGAGTTTCAAAGCACATTTGACTCTAGTGCGGATCACTGACAAAGGCATTCAGACATCATAGGCAGTGCTTAGTCTAGGAAGCCAAGAGCCACTGGCATACCTAGAAGTCAGTCGGGTTCTCAAGCAGATGAGAAGGAGATGGTGATAGTTCTAATGCCTGCTTTTGCCCATCCAGGAACTATTCTGCTCCACATTCAACTTTCTGATCTTGACAACACAGCAATGAAAGCTGAATTATAAAGTTGCAGAAAAAACAGAGTGAATTTACGATTGAGAAAGTATTTCCATACAAAGATGTTTCAAATCGGCCTCTAATAAACTACCCCTAAAAAACTCACAACAACAATCTATACCAGGGAACGCTTTGAAAATGAGACGGCACGGTGGCACAGTGGTTAGCACTGCTGCCTCACAGTGCCTGTAGACCCGGGTTCAATTCCCGACTCAGGCGACTGACTGTGTGGAGTTTGCACGTTCTCCCCGTGTCTGCGTGGGTTTCCTCCGGGTGCTCCGGTTTCCTCCCACAGTCACAAAGATGTGCGGTTCAGGTGAATTGGCTATGCTAAATTGCCTGTAGTGTTAGGTAGGGGGTAAATGTAGGGGTATGGGTGGGTTGCGCTTCGGCGGGTCGGTGTGGACTTGTTGGGCCGAAGGGCCTGTTTCCACACTGTAAGTCTAATCTAATATATCAATAGTCTATAATGTAAAGTTGAACTGGTTTATAACCCAAACTCTAATGCCAAAGAGGTTGTGCTCTACTGAGGTTAATGTGACAAAAATGTCTGAATGTTGTTCTTGTACTAGAGTTCTGATCTGTGCATCTAACATTGCCCCATCAGACACCATCCTCTCCTTCCTCTCTCATCTGTGCACATCAGGCCTGCTCTTCACTCAATTAATCCAAAAGATTACAAGTAATACATTCAGAAACATGCAAACAAACGTTAACAGCTTTCTTAATGAAATGGGCATCCTGCCACATCGCTACAGGTTTGCCACCTCATTGTGGACTTCAATCAACATTATTTCTGCCATCAGGTTTCCTACTTGTTTGCTCCCATCCAATTCCTGTCATTGAAACAACCTTGGCTGGTGAGATGAAATTCCATTCCACCTTTAGTTCATCATGGTATGTGAAATAACTCCGTGAAGACCAGTATCCCGGCAGTCTCTAGACTAGGGAGAATCTTTGAGACTCTTGTGTATATCTGTCAATAGGACTCCCTGGTTATCTCAGGTTAACAGCCCCAGTCAGGGAATGCCTACTGAATGAGATCTGCCTGGCCCTCATTCCAAACACCAAAGTATGTTGTAAGAAATATCGCATGGGGCAAAGGAAAGCTACTTAGAGCAATGTCCTTAGTTCTCTGCAAATTCCCTCACCATTTCATTGTTCTCTAGAAATCAAGTGTAACTCCGGATTGAAACATTGACAAAAAAACGTAGAAACTAAGAGCAGGAGAAGGCCATTCGGCCTTTGAGTCTTCTCTGCCATTCATGATTGATCCTTTATCTCAACACAATCTCCCTTTCCCCATACCCTTCAATACCTTTACATTCTAGAACTCTTTTTTGTTTCTTAAATATGTTCAGTGACTTGATCTCCCAACCTTCCCTGGTAAAGAATTCTTGAGTCACCACTCTCTGGGTAAACATGACCTCAATTCAGTCTAAAATGGCCTACTGTGTATCTTGAAACTGTAAACACATTTTCTGAACATCATACCTGCATCGAGTCTCATAAGCCCTCTCAGAATTTTATATGTTTCATTCAGATCCCCTCACATTCTTCTAAACTCCAGTGAATATAGTTCATCATTCCTTATATTACAAACCTGTCATTTGAGGAATCAGTCTGGTGAACCTTCATAAAATCCCTCCACAATACGTTTATTTCTTATGTAAGGAGTTCAACCCTATGGACAACACTCCAGAGGTGGTCTCACCAAGGTCTGTACAGCTGCAACAAGATTTTCTTGCTCCTATTTTCAAACCCTCTGGTATTGAAGGCTTATGTACCAATTCCTGACTGCTTGCTGCACCTGCATGCTTTACTTTCAGTGAGTGACATTCAAGGACACCCTGAGACCTTTGAATATCAAGACTTGCCAATTTATCAGCATTTAAATAATACTTTAGAATTCTGATTATCCTAATGGAGTAGACAAATTCAAACTTATCCACACCATACTCCACCTGCCACTCGTTTGCCCAAACACTCAACTTATCTAAAATACCTTGAGAATGCTTTATATCCTCCTCACCATTCACATCCCACCTCGTAGAATGTCATCAGCAAACTTGGAAATATTATATTTGATTCTCTCATCCAAATCATTAATATGCATTATGAATAGCTGGGGCCAAAGCACTAAACCCTGCACTACTTTCATGCCAGCTTTCCAATTCAAAAATGACCCAGTTATTCTTACTCTCTGACGCCTGTCATCAAAGCAGTGATCGAATACCCCCGACTGGCCTCTCAGTGAATGCAGCAAAAAGAAAACCAGAACAGGAATGTTGTAACAGGGAAAATTGAACATGTTTGGTTCTCATAGGGGCGGCATAGTGGCACAGTGGTTAGCACTGCTGCCTCACAGCATCAGAGACCTGTGTTCAATTCACGCCTCGGGCAACTGTCTGTGTGGAGTTAGCACATTCTCCACGTGTCTGCGTGGGTTTCCTCTGGCTGCTCTGTTTCCTCCCACAGTCAAAAAATGTGCAGGTTAGGTGAATTGACCATACTAAATTGCCCGCAGTGTTAGGTGAAGGAGTAAATGTTGGGAAATGGGTCTGGGTGGGTTGCGCTTCGGCGGGTCGGTGTGGACTTGTTGGGCAGAAGGGCCTGTTTCCACACTGTAAGTAATCCAATCTAATCTAAAAAAGTCTGAATGTAAACTATTAGAAGTCTTCCTGAAAAGCTTTGATTGGGTATAGAGAAGGTATTTCCACTTGTGAGGGATTCTAAATGGGTCCATACATGCATGTTAATCACTCATTAATTTAATAAGGATTTCAGAACCAACTTCTTTACTTGGAAAATGGTTAGAATGCAGAACTATAGAACTATTACCAAGGGAAGTGAATATCATCATCATATTTAAGGGGAAGTTAGATGAACACATGAAGATCAAAGTTCTGTGATTCTGTATGATTTTGTTATGCTGATGGCAGTAGATGAAGTAATTGGGATGAGAGATTCATATGGAGTATAAATACCAAGGCAGACCATCTATGCCCAATAGCCTGCTTCTGCACTGTACATTCATACGAGGTAATTATCATCTAGGCTGAGCTCTCGTGTTATCTGCAAAGTAGTTGATGGATGCATTGCCATGTTTACACTGCCTACCTCTCCCAGCTGGAATGGTAAGGGATTAAATATATTTTATTGCAGTTACAAATGGGTGTGCAATGACTGTTCCAGTGTTGCTGTGCTTGTAACAATAATGTGATTCAGGGATTCCACTGTTGTACTGGGCTTTGACATAAAGCTGCTTACAGTGGAAAGTGGGAGAAGTATGAGTCAGGTTTTGTTCTTTCATATTAAATTTTGTCAGTCTATGTTAGACAATGAGGTAAATGACATGTTAAAAGAATTTGCTTCTTGATGTCTTGTGATATTTTTGATGGTTTTTAATACTGTGTCAAACATTTTACATTTATAACACACATACTTTGATCACTGTGGAGTTTATGCATGTAACAATACTAAATGTGGTTACACAGTCACAGACATGTACAGGTCCAACTCGTATATACCAACCAGATATCCTAAATCAATCTAAAAATCACACAACACCAGGTTATAATCCAACAGGTTTAATTGGAAGCACACTGGCTTTCGGAGCGACGCTCCTTCATCAGGTGATAGTGGAGGGCTGTTAACATTGTTAACAGCTAACCCGAGAATGCAACTTTAAAAAAAAGTTTTGTGATATACAAATGAAGGAAATGAAACTATCACTGTATTCTAACAGATGAAAGGCTTAACAGACAATCAATTTTTCAATGTATAATTTCAGTTACATCACACTGCAAATTTTTGCTATAAATTCTGTGTTTCGAGCGAGCCCTCCACTATCACCTGATGAAGGAGCGTCGCTCCGAAAGCTAGTGTACTTCCAATTAAACCTGTTGGACTATAACCTGGTATTGTGTGATTTTTAACTTTGTGCACCCCAGTCCAACACCGGCATCTCCAAATCATAAATCAATCTAGTCCCATTTGCCATCATTTGGCCCATATCCCTATTAATCCTTCCTATTCGTATGTACATCCAGATGCATTTTAAATGTTAAAATTGTACCATCCTCCACCCTTTCCCCTGGCAGCTCATTCCATACACACACTACTCTCTGTGTGAAAAGGTTGCCCCCTAGGTCCCTTTTAAATCTTTCCCCTCTGATGTTAAACCAAAGCCATCTAGTTCTGGACTCCCCTACCCTGGGGAAAATACCTTGGCTATTCACCCTAACCATGCCCCTCATGATTTTATAAGGTTAACCCTCAGCCTCCAACACTTCAGAAAAAATAGTCCCAGGCTATTCAGTCTCTCCCTACAGCTCAAAGCTTCTAACCCTGCCTACATACTTGTAAATCTTTTCTGAACCCTTTCAAGTTTCACACATCTTTTCTCTATCAGGGAGGCCAGAACCATCAAGACAACACTCTAGCCCAACACCCACCCCCATAACCTTTGACTCTTTTGTCTATCAAATATCTATCTGACTAAACTTTGAATAAATTCAATGATGCAGCCTCCATTGTTTCTAGGGAAGATGCTTCAACTGACAAACTATACTCCAGTAGAGAAAATTTCTCATCATCTCTGACTTAAGAGAAAAATCTTATTTTTATAAGTGTCCCTTGATTCCAGTCTCTCCTGCAAGATATAACATCTTCTCTATATTCACACTAACCTATTTTCAGAATATTTTCCACCTTACATTTTTGATAGATGAATCAAGAGTCTATGATGTTGTTTAAAATAAGAGATAACTTCTGCTAGTTTCCTGACCAACATTTATCCCTCACTTAAAATCACTGAAACAGATTATTTGGGCATTTATCTCATTGCTATTTATGGGAGTTTGCTATGAACAATTTAGCTGCTGCATTTCCCTGCATTACAATAGTAATTGTAACGAACCACTTCAGATTATTACACTAATTATTTCATTGAGCCATTCTGTGATCACGAAAATGTGTCAATGCAAGTTCTTTCTTCTTATCTGATAGCATATCCAGAAGAAAAGTGACCAAACTCAATATGGTTTTAAAAAAATTCAAATGTCACCATATCAGATTTATCAAAGTCAGGAGATTTATAACAATTTCAAGATTATGAACACATGAATATACAAACCAGGAGCAGAAATAAGCCAAACCGCCCCTCAAGCCAGCTCCTGCATCCAATAAGATCACCGTTGATCTGAATGTGGCCTTAACTCCACTTTCTTGGTCTACTCTGATAACTCGTTGACTCCCTTGACAATTAATAATCTATCTAACTCTATGTTAAAAATAATCAATGACGCAACCCCACTGCTCTCTGAGCAAGAGAGCACCATAGCCACACAGCCCTCTATAAAACAATTCTCCTCATCTCCATCTTCAATTGAAGACCCTTTTATTTTAACGTGTAACCTCCTGGTTTTATGCTCTTCCACAAGGAAACCCTCTAACCCAAGCAACATTGTGGGAAATCTTCTCTGCACCCTCTCTCTAGAGCTATCATTTCCTTTCTATAATGTGAATTCCAGAACTGCACACAACATACTAACTGTGACCTAACCAATGTTTTCAAGATAACGTCCTTGCTCTTAAACTTGATTCTTTGACTAATAAAGGCAAGAATGTCATAGGTCTTCTTAACCACTTTATCTATATGTCCCGTTTCTATAAGGAACCAGTGGTCATACACCAAGTCCCTTACATCATTGATGCTTCTCATGGTCCTATCATTCATCATGTGTCCCCTTGCCTGGTTTATCCTGTGAAGGTCTATCACATCATGGTTATCTGGGTTGAATTATATTTGGGTCCCATTCTTCAATCTACTTCGTAGTTCCCTAAATTCTGCTTTCAGGGCCTCATGACCTTTCTTACTAGGTAATTTGTCACTGATCAGGCCAAGTAACCAGCCTCCAGATCCTTTAGTAGACTAAGGTTATCCTTCTCACTATTTATCACACATGAATTTAAAGTTCTCCCTCCTGCATCACTTCTCCAGCCATGCATTCTTCTGGGTTAACCTTTTAGTTTTATACTCACTCACTCACACATGGCACCAGAACTCATCCAGAGATTGCCATCGTTTGGGTCCTGTTCTTTAATCTACTTCCTAATTCCCTAAATTCTGCTTTCCTTAAATTCCAGGACCTCATCCCCTTCCTTATCTAGGTCATTGGTACCAATATGTACCACAGTCTCTGACTGTTGCCCTTCTTCTTCAGAATGCCTGCTGCCATTCAATGACATCCCTGACCCTGGCATCAAAAGAGGCAATATACCATTGTGGAGTCATTTACATGGCTGGAGAAACAGTTGTATGTTTCTCTTACAACTGAATCCCTTACCACTAGTTCTGCTATTGTCTTACCTCACCTCATGCAGCAGACCCACCTATAAAGCCATGAAGTTGGATGTCATTGCTACCCCTTGCACAGTCATCTTCCCCAACAGAATCCAAATGGTAACCTGCCCATGTGTTAACCAGGGATGAAGTGGAGTTTCCATAATTCGCCACTTATCATGGGTGCAAACTTTACTACCATGACATTTTATAAACTCCTGAGCAACTCTCTTTTGAACAAAAAAAGAAGCGTAAGAACGCTTCTAATATACTTCCCTTATGCTACTTTGCTTATTTCTATTTCTATTATTGGCCATGACTTTTACTTATTCCTGTTGTTTCTCAGTCAATCCCTTCTTCAATTTTTTTTAAAAATCATAAAGCAATCAACACACCACTTTTCTGTAACATTACTGTTTTGATTTCTTTTCCCAAACAACAGGCCCCTGAAGCTACAGCTATTAAACTAGGATTCCCTTCTCTCTGCTCAGTTGAAGAGTATAGCTTTACAAACTATAAACCCTGAAAAAGACCTTACAAAGTATGAACAAAACAAAACCCCAAAACCACCTTTTCCCTACACAATGAATTCCCATGCTGCACTACAATTTCCAGTAACACACATTCACTCAGGCTATACCTCACTCTGTGGATGTGCCTTCTCCCAATTGCTGTATGAAGCCAATTATTCATACTTTCCTATATTGTACTCCATCTGCCAAACCTTTGCCTATTCACTTAATCTATTGACATCCCTTTGCAGACTCCACTTCCTATTGATAACTAACCTACTAATAATAACCAATTGTTATTAATAATATTGGCCCTGAATATTGCTGGAAAAAAGAGACAAAGTGGACAATGAATTATGTGGTATATGAATTTCCGTGTCAATGTGATGTTCAATACGCATATTGTACATCTCAAACTACATACCCTTTTGACTGTTTGCAAAGTGCATACTACTGACTGGACCCAACAAGCCTTGTAAAACTCAAAACATAGTGTCCAACTTTAAATGTGATTTTAAGATTGGACAATAAGTGCTAAATAATACAGTCTGTGCCAAGAGTAACATAGACCAATCTAAGGTTGTCAGTCTGGTTCACAGTTTGGCACACTTGTGCTTACTGAAGGGTACATATATTAATGCACAGAACCTTGTCCTTTACAGACAGAAAGAACACATACGTATTGTGCCTGCTTCAATGCTAGCAGCCATTCTGTGGCTCATTCTTCAGGGCAATATTTTGGCCAATCAAAGTCAACCTGCCTAGTTAAATTCAAGCAAACCTTGGCAATTAATTGGCAGGGATAATCTAGCAGGCAATATCTCCACAATTCAAATATACCTGCCAATTAATCAGCACTCTCTTCTCATACAATATAAAATGTTGTTCCCCTTTACATTAGTGTTTACGCATACATCGTGGTGAGCACAAGACCAAAAGCTTTGACATTTTTGTTTAATTCCTACCTACCAGCAAATTTAGCAATCCTACATTAAGGCATTTGTAAAGACGGTAAATAATTGAAGCTTCAGCACTGAACTCTATGGTACTCAACCTCATATGTCTTGCTGACTCAAAAATGTTCCATTAATGCTTCACCTTTATTTCCTGTTATATAAACAACTCTCTGTGCAGTAACATGCTAATATGTTACTTCCTACAAACGAGCTCTTATTTTGTGTAGTAACCTTTGATATGCCAGCTTATTCAATGCCTCCTGGCAACCCCAGCACACCTCAGACTTCTTTTTAACAGACTGCAATAAAATGAAAAAGTATGACTTTGTTTTCACAAAACCATGCTGACTTTGCCCAATTGCATGGAGCTTTTCTAAGTTCTCAGCTATGACCTCCTCATTAACAGATTTGAGCATTTTCCCTATAACAGATGTTAAGCTAACTAGCTTACAGTTTCCTACTTTCTTAATTTAAATCTGTTAATTAAATAGGAAGAAATTTGAATTGAAAAGAAATATGAATTATTCTACAGAATTCAAAATTGTGTATTTAGTAAGTAACCCTCATCCTAATCCTAAGAATATGATAAACCTGCACACAAAGGGATCTGGGTATTTTCCTAGTGTCCAATTTCTCTCTACATTGGGGAAACGAAACGCAGACTGGGTGACCACTTTGCAGAACACCTACATTCTATCGGCAAAAACGACCCTGAGCTTCAGGTTGCCGGTCACTTCAACACTCTGCCATGTTCCCTGACCAATATTGCTCAGGTTTCCTGCAGTGCTCCAGCGAAAGAATAGCGCCTTATTTTCCATTTATGAATTCTTCAGCCTTCTGCACTCAAAATTGAGTTCAACAATTTTAGGGCTGCAGTACTTTCTCCCATGAACTTACCCCAAACCCCACACACCAAGCCTTGTCTTCATTATTACCACATACAACCCATTGTCAGCTGTGAACGTTCTCCCTTAGCAACTATTTGTTCTCCCAGTCTGACCTTTATCCAGTCCTTTGTCTGTTTTTCTTTCTGTTTTGGCTCTATCTCCAATATCTCCTCTCCCCAGCCCATCTTCTGCATAAATACCAATCTTTTCCAAGCTATCATCAGTTCTGAAGAAAGGTCACCGGACCAGAAATGTAACTCTGATTTCTTTCCATAGATGCTGTCAGACCTGCTGAGTTTTTGCAGAAATTTCTGTTTTGTTTCTGATTTCCAGCATCTGAAGTTCTTTGGTTTTTTTTGGGGGGAGCATTTTCAATCTTCAGGCAACTTAAAAAGTAAGTACAATATAGATCTACAGAGGTTATATACTATGCACAAGTTGTTCCTTTTTGTTGTATTGTCTTTAATGGTGTTGATATATACATACAGACATGCAATAGAAATACAAGAAAAAAGAGCAATGAAATAGGGTCCCATCTAAAGTGGGTAACCTGTAAAAGCAATTTATTGAACCTAAATTGCAATCTCAAGTTAAGATGACAAACAGGAACAGCTAATTATGGTGTATTATATATTAAGCAAGTAGAGATGGAAAGTCCATTATAAAGATTCTACCTTGTGCGAAATCTCATACTTAGAAAATATGATTGCGATCTCTGAATCTGCAGCAGTGTGGAAGGATTTTCCTACACCATGATACTCTCCATCCTATACTCAAATTCATCTTTGAAATACAGCAACTGAACAACAATCCCTTTGCTGAATGAGCTGCTTGAGAAATGTGTCAATGGACTCTACACTATTGTCTATCACAAGCCTACTTTCCCTCATCCATGTATTCATTTGTGTTACAAAGGATTTGTCTTATCGGCAATCTTGTAGACACTGCCCTAGCTATTTGCTCATCTTGCAAGCTTGACCTACTGTAGTGATTGTAACGAGGTCATCCAGGTGGATGTCATAGAATATGAGTTCCCTGGTTGGGGCTGTTATTCTGGTCCAATCAGGGAGCCCTGCCTGACAGTAAAAAGAAGGGTGTCAGACATTCTGACACTCTGAGAGCTGGCTCCGAGAGAGCTAGAGCAGTGTCAAGGGCTTTCCACTTGTAAATATAGGGTGACTTGCTGATGGGATACCGGCCTCTGTGGAGTTCTTTCACCCATTATCTTGTGGGGTAATAGCTATTTTAATTAGATCGCTGTCCACTGCAAATCATGAAAACTCAACATGAACCAAAGGCCACCATTTATGTTCCTGACATGTGGTCTACATAAACTTACCCTGGAAATGCAAAGTATTTCAAAAATTTGAAAACAGATTAATTATGCCATTTCACACTGCTACTAAGCAGTGGCAATGCACATGTTATTTTCCATGAACAGAATTCTGCCATCAGTAGAATGACAAATTCTGTTTCCCACATGATTTAGCAATACCATGGATGAATTTCATTGCTGATGCGATGCCAGGTACATAGCCCTCATGACCAAATGAGGCGATCAAATTAAATATTATGATTCTTTATTTATCTGCAATAGGCAGAATATGTAAGACACAACCTGCATGTGCTTGCAAAGCTCAAAACAAAGGGACTACTGCGATAATTGATTTCACAATTGGGCAACATTTGCTGAACAATTTCAAATGTGCTAATAGCAACACCAACAACCATTTTATACAACATCTCAAGAGTGTCCTTGCACTTCAAAAATATGTAAAGGACAGTACATCAGACATCTTTACTTTAGTATAGGTAAAGACACTGTAGTCTTACTAGACCATAGGACTGTTTCTCATTAGAGAGAGATAACTATTGGTGGTTTAACCTGAGGGTCAACATACCTCAGGTGAGGTGAGAGGTTTAGATTCCCTACAGTGTGGAAACAGGTCCTTCGGCCCAAACAGTCCACACGACCTTCCGAAGAGGGACCCACCCAAACACATTTCCCTCTGACTAATGCACCTAACATATGGGCAATTTAACACGGCCAATTCACCTGACCTGCACATCTTTGGACTGTGGGAGGAAACCGGAGCACACAGAGGAAACACACGTAGACATGGGGAGAAGGTGCAAACTCCAATCAGACAGTCACCTGAGGCTGGAATTGAATCTGGGACCCTGGTGCTGTGAGGCAGCAGTGCTAACCACTGAGCCACCGTGCCGCCCCAGAAGGAGAATCCTTCATGGTAACTTCACCCGGTGCAGGAATTGAACACACTCTATTAGCAACATACTGCATCACAAAGCAGCACTCCAGCCAAATGAGCTGAAGCAACTCTCTTTCCACTCTAGTTAGGAAGCGGTCACTGAAATACACCACTTGATGCAGCCATAACTACAGGCTCACAGCACAGCAAGAATGGCACTACCACTGGTTATGAAGGTGACTGTGGCAATTAGCTTCATTCTTGTGACCCTTTCCAGGCTGGAACATGTGATATTTGCAGTATCGCATTGTTTGCTGTCCACTGACACTTGACAGAGTTGAGTGTGTGGTGCTGGAAAAGCACAGCAGGGCAGGCAGCATCTGAGGAGCAAGAAAATTGATGTTTCGGTCATATGTCCTTCATGAGGAATGAAGCTTGTGGTCCGGGAGATTGAGAGATAAATGGTTGGAAGTGGGGTTGGGGGATGTCCCAGTAGGCCCAGATGGCCTCCTTCTTCAAAGACCGCAATTGCCCCTCCCACGTGGTCGATGATACCCTCCAGTGCATCTCCTCCACTTTCTGAACTCTGTCCTTGAACCCCACCCCTCCCAATGCAACACATCTGGTCCTCACCTTCCACCTGCACCAACCCCAACGCCCCATGGCTGAACACTTCAACTTCTTGTCCCACTTCACCAAGGACACGCAGGTCCTGGGCTTCCTCCATCACCAAACCCTAACCACCTGATGCCTGAGGAAAAACCCCTCATCTTCCGCACTTGGACCTTGAACCACATGGGATTATTGGGTATTTCACCAGTTTTCTCATTTCCCCTACACCCCCCCATCGCAGTCCCCTGCCTCCAACTCGACACACCCTCTTGATCTGTCCATCATCTTTTCTCTCCTCTCCAACCTATCATCTTCTCACCCACCTTCATCTACCTATTGCATTCTCACCTACCTTCTCCCTAGCCACTCCATTTATCTCTCAGCACTCCCAGCCCACAAGCCTCATTTCTGATAAAGAAGGGCTTATGTCCAAAACGTCAATTCCCCTGTTCCTCTGATGCTGCCTGACCTGCTGTGCTTTTCCAGTACCACACTCTTGACTCAGCTCTCCACCACCTGCAGTCTTCACTTTCTCCTCCTGACACTAGAGAGAGCTCACTAAGTCTTTATATGCAAATGAACTGAATTTATTTTACTTTCTCTTGACAGATAGAAGTGGAATTAACGTTCCCTTCCTGAGAAATGCTTGCTTTTCCACTAACTGCACCCACACCACTTTGCATACTGGAACTGCAAATGTTAGTTTTGTTATGCAGGGACCTGATGATACCGTACATTGAGTATTATATACAGTTTTCTTCTTCCTACCTAAGGAAAGATATACACAGGAACTACAATTATCCGAATATCATTCATCCGAATATCGGATTATCTGAAGGCGATCTCAAGGTCCCAATAGAAACATTGCATCAAAGACGTGATTTACAGTGATTAAACAGGCACCGTCTCCAAATAACGGACCTCCCGCGCCCTCTTTCTCTCTCCACATTTTCCCTGGAGTTTTACAGAGCGGTGTACCCTAAACCCCTCTTCTGCAGATAATCTCTCCAACATTGTCCTGTTTAGATTAAAGGTGAAACCTGTCAAAAAGTTGCAGTAAAAAGTTGTGTGTGTGCATGCGCGCACACTATTTGGAGACTTACCCCACAAAGGCAGCAGCAGCAGTCTTGATGTTGGTGTCCAGTGTGGCTGCCCCTGAGAGGGTGGGTTTGGGGGGGGGGGGGGAGTGGGCCAGGCAAGGGCAGCGTTGGATGGGGGCATGGGGCGGGGTCTCACATGAAATGTGCTGCTGCATCGTTTTCTGAATTGGGAACAGACTTAAAAAACTTCCAGCCCCAAAGGAAAGGCATTTAATCGATGAATCGAATAATCGATTATTCGAACGAAATAGTGCTTGCCCATCTCATTTGGATAATCAAGGCTCCTCTGAACTTGCCATAGATATTGCAATTAAGAATAACTGCACTGACTAATGGAATGGTGGGAAAAGATCAAGAAGCCAGTATTTTCAAGATTTCAGAAAAATGAAAGCAGAGCTCATTGAAATATCCAAAAACAGGGGTTGACAGGAACAATATAGGAAAGTTGTTTGACATTGCATGGGCTTGTTGAGAAACAAGGAACATGATTTCAATTTAAATGGTGACAGTCTAAGACTGTGATGAAGAGAAATTCCTTCCCTGAAAGAATGGTAAGTCTTTGGAATTCTCTACCCAGAGGATTGTGCTGACATAATCGTTGCATATGTCTAAGACATGAGTTCAATAGATTTCAAAGGATTTGGGATAGCGCTGGTAAATGGTATTATGGTAGAAAATGGTAGACCAGGCTGGAGGGACTCAGTTACTCACTCATGCACCTATTTCTCATGTTCAACAGAAAATGATTTCACTCTCTCAGGTAGTCAACCAGCACAGGTTTGAACAAACATAGCACATCATGCAGCCAGATGGTTCATTCTTCTGGTAGCAGTCATAATGCCTTCATTTTGCAGTGGTAGACAGTACCATCAGAATTTGAGCCAGTACCATAAACCAGAAACTGGTTACTGGGTATCAAGGGCTGTTAGCTGGTTCATTCCTGAAGAAGGGCTCATGCCTGAAACATCAATTCTCCTGCTCCTCGGATGCTGCCTGGCCTGCTGCGCTTTTCCAGCACCACACTTTTCAACTCCTGTTAGCTGGTCACTTAACTCATGACTCTGATGCACAACATGAAAGTAACATGTTGTTATATGAAGTGTGACTGAGCAAACATTAATATTTAAACAAAACCTCCAGTGTCTGAAATACTCTCAAAGAACCCTGATTGTTTGTCAAAAACTGTTGCAGTCTGCTGCATTGTACAACCTCACCATCATGAGAGTACAACATGTCATTAGATCTACGAATGCCAAGGCATTAGACTAATATGAAACTCTTTTGGAAATAAATATAAGATGACAGATTCCCAGCATTAACTATCCCCAGACTGGAACATCTGGCTGGCTAAATCAAAGAAGTATGTGCAAACAATTTCCCGTTAGATAAATAATGTGTCCTAGTGGCTCAGTTTTAGTTGGGGCAGAAAATATTACTTTTGAAGACAATTTAACATATTAATTATTCATATACATCTTCTTACTAGGAGCTAAACCTGACTGTTCCCACCAAACTCTTCACACTATCAAATCATGCTGATACATATTTTATAAATTAGTATTCTATCATATCAGGTGATGATTAACTTGGAAAGACATCTGACCAAGTAGTTCCAGCTGTACCCAATGATCTGTTAAAGACATAATTCACTTTTAAAGGAAATGGAGATCCTCTGATTATCTCACATAATTTACATCAAGATGTGGACATCATAACCAGGAGCTAGAGTAAAGTATTCATTCCTAAAGGCCTGCTCTGTCATTCTATAAGATCATCTATCCCAAACCTCTTTTGTGCTAGCTCAGAAATAGTCCTCAACTTCTCCACATTTATCTATCTCCTCTTTAAAAACTTATAGTAATCTAGCCTCCACAACTCTCTGGGCTGGAGAATTTCAAACATTCACTAACCCCTGAGAGGAACGTACTATTTCTGTAACAATGTCTGGTAGTTCAAGATTGGAACACCTGAGTTGCCCCTTAGGTTCCCTTTTATTCTTTCCCCTCTTACTTTAAACTGATGCCTCTAGTCCTCGATTCCCCCACCCTGGAAAAAAGACTGAGTGTATTCACCCTATCTATGCCTCTCATGATCGTATACACTTCTATAAGGTCCCCTCTCAATTTCCTATGTTGTAAAGAAAAAAGTCATAGTTTGTCCAACCTCTCCCTATAACTCAGACAATTGAGTCCAAGCAACATCCTTGTAAATTTCTTCTGCACTCTTTCAAGTTTAATAACACCCTTCCTATAACAAGGTGATCAAAACTGAATATAATACTCCAAGTATGGCCTCGCCAACATCCTGTACCAGCTGCAATACAACTTCGGAACTTCTATACTCAGTGCCCTGACTGATAACGATTAGTGTGCCAAAAGCCATCTTCATTGCCTTGTCGAACTGTGACTCCACCTTCAGAGAACTGTGAACCTAAACTCCTAATTCACTCTGATCCATTACACTCCTTAAAGTACTACCATTCACCATGAAACTCCTACCTTGATTTGACTTTCCAAAATGCAAGAGCTCACACATCTATAATAAGCTCTGTTTGCCATTTCTCAGGCCACTCCCTCAGCTGCTCAAGGTCCTGCTGTGATTTCTGATAACCTTCCTTACTGTCCATGATACCACCTACTTTAGTGTCATCTGCAAACTTACTAATCATGTCTTGTACATTCTCATCCAAATCATTGATATAGATAACAAACAACAATGAGCCCAGCACCAACCCTGAGGCACTCGACTAGTCACAGACCTCCAGTCTGACAAGCATCCTTCCACTACTACCCTCTGCTTCCTATCATTAAGCCAATTTTATATGTCTTTTCCAGCTCACCCTGGATTCCATGTGATCTAACCTCCCAGAACAGCCTACCATGTGGAACCTTATCAAATGTGGGTGGCACGATGGCACAGTGGTTAGCACTGCTGCCTCACAGTGCCTGAGACCCGGGTTCAATTTGTGGAGTTTGCACGTTCTCCCCGTGTCTGCGTGGGTTTCCTCTGGGTGCTCCGGTTTCCTCCCACAGTCCAAAGATGTGCGGGTCAGGTGAATTGGCCATGCTAAATTGCCCGTAGTGTTAGGTAAGGGGTAAATGTAGGGGTACGGGTGGGTTGCGCTTCGGCGGGTCGGTGTGGACTTGTTGGGCCGAAGGGCCTGTTTCCACACTGTAAGTAATCTAATCTAAAAAATGCCTTACTTAAATTCATATAGACTATGTCTACCACCCTGCCCTTGTCAATCTTCCTGGTCACTTTATCAAAGAAGTCTAACAAATTTGTGAGGCATGATCTCCTACTCACAAAGCCATGTTGACTACTCCTGATCAAACCTTGTCTTTCCAAAAGCATGTATATCTTATCACAGATTCTTCTTAAGTAACTTACCCACCACAGATATTAAGCTTACTGGTCTATAGATCCCAAACTTTTCTTTGGAGTCTTTCATGAATAATAGTAGAACATTCACTATCCTCCAGTATTCCGGGACCTCAACCATTGCTAACTATGGTGCAAAAATATCAGCCAAGGCTTCCGCATGTTAGAAAATGTTAATGGAAATTTTTTCTGTCAACTCTATCCAGGGCTCTCAATTTTCTATAAGTTTCAAAGAGAACCACTCCACCCAGCATCATTTGAAACTCAATCGAGTCCAGATCCAGAGTCCTCACCTGCTCCTCACATTACACGCACTTCATCCCTGGGATCATTCATGTGAACCGCCCCAGACCCCCTCTAATACCAGCACATCCTTCCTTAGATACGAGGCCCAATACTGTTCACAATATTCCAAATGCAATTTTGCCAGAGCCTTATACAGCCTCAGTAATACATCCCTGCTCTTGTATTCTAACCTCTTGAATTAATGCTAACAATGCATTTTCTTTCCTAACTGCCAACAGAACATTCATGTTAACTTTAAGAGAATCCTTAACTATGACTCCCAAGTCCCTTTGTGCTTCAGAGTTTTGAAGCCTTTCCCCATTTAAAAAGTTGTCTATTCCTCCCACCATGGCACATAACCTCACTTTCCCACATTATTTCCACCTGTCACTTCTTTGCTCACTCTCCAAGCCTGTCTAAGTTCTTTTGCAGCCCAATTGCTTCCTCAAGACTACCTGTCCCTTCACTTATCAGGATACTGATTAAGGATGTAGGATACTGATTAAGGATGATCAGCCATGATCATATTGAATGGTGGTGCAGGCTTGAAGGACAGAATGGCCTCCTCCTGCACCTATTGTCTATTGTGTCATGTGCAAACCTAGCAACGATGCACTTAGTTCCAACATTCACATCATTAATGTATGGTGTGAGTAGTTGTGCTCCCAACACTGACGTCTACAGAACTCCACTAGTCTACAGTTGCCATTCTGAAAAAGACCCCTTTCATCCAATCTCTGTCTTCTGCCAGTTAGCCAATCCTCTATCCATGCCAGTATCTTGCCCCTAACACCATGGGCTCTTTTTTTATTCATCAGTCTCCTATGTGGCCTTCTGGAAATTGAAATAGATCATACCCAATGGCTTTCCTTTGTCTAACTTGCTTGTTAACTCCTCAAAGAATTCTAACGGATTTTGCAGACATGATCACCCCTTGATGAAGCTATGCTGACTTTGCTCTATTTTACCATGCCCTTCCAAGTACTCCACAATTTCAACTGTTACAATGGATACTGAAATCTTACCAATGATCAAGGTCAGGCTAACCAGCTATAATTTCCTGCCTTCTGACTCATTCCCTTTTTAAACAGGGGTGTTACTTTGTCATTTTCCAGTCCTCTGGGGCACTCCAGTGATTCCTGAAAGATCATCTCTAATGCCTTTATAATCTCCTCAGCTAACTCCTTCAGAACTCTGGAGTGTAATCCAGCTGGTGCAGGTGATTTATCCAACTTCAGACTTTTCAGATTCTCCAGTACCTTCTCCTTAGTGATGGCTACTATGCTTACCTTTGACCCCCAACTCTCTTGAAGTATGTTGCTGGTGTCTTCCACTGTGAACATTAATGCAAAGTACCTATACAGTTCCTCCGCCATTTCTTTGCTCCCCATCGCTACTTCGCCAACCTCATTTTTCAGGAATCCAATGTATATTCTTGCCTCTCTTTGACCTTTTTCTAACTAAAACACGCTTGCAATCTTCTTTCCTGCTATGAGATAGCTTACTGTAATATTTGATCTTCTCCCCCTTTATTGCTTTTTTCGTTGTCCTCAGCTGGTTTTTAAAGGCTTCTCAATTCCCTGGTTACCCACAAATCTTCACCATATTGTATACTTTTTCTTTTGTTTTTATGCTGCCCTGACCTCCCTTGTCAGCTAATGTTGCCTAATCGTCCCCTTAGTATGTTTCTTCTTCCAAGGGATGAATTACTATTGTGCCTCCTGAATTAACCCCAATAAACTCCTGGCATTGCTGCTCCATTGTATTCCCTACCAGGCTCTCCTTCCAATTAAGTGACTAGCTCTGCTCTCATGTCTTTGAAATTCCCTTTACTCAATTGTAATACTGTTACATCTGATTCTAGCACCTTCCTCTCAAATCACAGAGCGAATTCAATCATATTATGGTCACTGCCCTTAGGGGTTCCTTCAAGTCAACCTTCCTAACCAATTCTGTCTCATTACACATCACCAAATCCTGAATTACCTATTCACTTGTAAACTTTACCACAAGCTGCTCCCAGAATCATCTTGTAGACATTTTACAAATTCCTTTTTTTGAGATCCATTACCAACCAGATCTTTTTCAGTCCACCTGCATATTGAAGTCCCTTGTAATTATTATAACAGTGCCTTTCTTAAATGCTTTTCTATTTCCTGATTTATGTTCTGTCACACATCCTGACTGCTGCTAGGAGGCCTGCACACAACTGCCATCGGGGTTTTTTTTCCTTTGCAGTTCCTCAACTCTACTCACAAAGATTCTGCGCCTACTACCCACTATCATTTTTTGCTATTAATACCTATATACCCTTGCAGTTTCCTTATGTATTCATCACAACATGCCCTGCCACCTATTCTTGTAACATCAGCAAATTTGGGTACATTATATCTGTCTCCTCCAAGTCATTGAAATAGATGCTAAGTAATTAAGACCCCAGGACTGATACTAGCGGCATTGCATGAGTTATATCTTTTAAATGTGAAAACAATCCACTAATTCAGCATCTTTGTCTTCTGTGTTAAGCAATCCTCAATCCATGCAAATACATTAACCTCAATACCATGAATTCCGATCTGGTACAATAACTCTTCAACGTGTCACCCTACTGAATGTCATCTGGTGATCGACACCCACATCTTCTCATATCACTGTTCCCCATGATGGTGTAGGGATACCTACAATGCTGTTAGGAAGGGAGTCCTGAATTTTTGACCCAGTGATAGCAAAGGAATAACAAAGCATCGGGATTTTGTGTGGTTTGAAGGAAGACTTGCAGTTGATGATGTTCCCATGCACTTACTGCCCATGTTCTTCTAATTGGTAGAGGTTTCAAGTTTGGAAGACACTGTTGGAGGAACTTTGGTCAGTTGCTACATTGCATCTTGTAAATAAAATATAATTTTTTTTTAATCAATCTGTTTGAATACCTAATGACCTGCCTCTGTGGCCAACACATACAGTCATAGAGATGTACAGCACAGAAACAGACTCATTGGTCCACCTCGTCCATGCTGACCAGATATCCCAACCCGATCTACTCCCATTTGCCAGCACTTGGCCCATATCCCTCTAAACCCATCTTATTCATATACCCATCCAGATGCCTTCTAAATGTTGCAATTGTACCAGACTCCACCAGACTCCTCTGGTATGCTCATTTGATAAACCCTCTGCATGAAACATTTGCCCCTTAGGTCTTTTTTATGTCTTTCCCTTCTCACCCTAAACCTATGCACTCCAGATCTGTACTCCCCTACCTCAGGGAAAAGACTTTGTCCATTTATCCTATCCATGCCCATCATGATTTTATAAACCTCTTTACAGTCACCCCTCAGCCTTCGTGCTCCAGGGAAAACAACCCTAGCCTATTCAACCTCTCCCTATAGCTCAAATCCTCCAAACTTGGCTATATCCTTGTAAATCTTTTCTGAACCCTTTCAGGTTTCACAACATCCTTCCAATAGCAAGGAGACCAGAATTACATGCAATACTTCAAATGTGGCCTAACTAATATCCTGTACATCCGCAACATGCCTCTCAACTCCTATCCTTAATGCACTGACCAAAAAAGGAAAGCATATCAAATGCCTTCTTCACTATCCTATCTACCTGCAACTCTACTTTCACTCCAAGGTCTCTGGTCAGCAACACTCCCTCGGACCTTACCATTAAGTGTATAAGTTCTGCTAAGATTTGCTTTCCCAAAGCGCTGCACCTCGCATTTATCTAAATTAAATTCCATCTGCCACTCAGCCCATTGGCCCATTTGATCCTATTGTAATCTGAGGTAACCTTCTTCGCTGTCCATTACACCACCAGGTTTGGTGTCATCTGCAAACTTACTAACTGTACCATTTATGCTCATCTCCAAACCATTTATATAAGTGAGGTAAAGTAGCGGACCCAACACTGATCCATGTAGCACTCCACTGGTCACAGGCCTCCAGTCTGAAAAACAACCTTCCACCACCACCCTTCAAGCCAGTTCTGTATACAAATGGCTAGTTCTCCCTGTATTTCATGCGATCTAATCTTGCTAACCAGTCTCCCATGGGGAATTGAAAGCCTTATAGATCACGTCCATATAGATCACGTCCACCACTCTGCCATCATCAATCCTCTTTGTTAATTCTTTGAAAAAAACTCAATCAAGTTTGTGAGACATGATTTCCCATGCACAAAGCCATGTTGACTATCCCTAATCAGACCGTGCCTTTCCAAATACATGTAAATCCTGTTCCTCAGGGTTCCCCCCAACAACTTGCCCACTACTGACGTCAAGCTCACTGGTCTATAGTTTTGAAGTGGGATTTAAACCCTGACCTTCTGGTCCAGCGGTAGGAATACTACCACAACAACATAAATTTCTTTGATACCGCTGATCTATTGTTCTCATTGAGTCTTTACTTCTAGTATAAATCAGGTGGCCTTCAACTGCAAGATTGAAATTGGAATTAGGTAGTTGAATTATTCAGCTATTTTCCAATCTACCTATTTCAGGTTATTACATACCTCTGGAGCAGTGGGGACTTGAATCCAGGCCACCTGACTCAGAGATAAGAACACTAGGACTACACCACAAGACCCTAATGTTGAGTTTTTATTTGTATGTTTTTCCTAATCAACTTTTTCAGTGATGTTACTACACACCTCTGGAGCAAGTGGGACTTGAACCCATATTTCCTGGCCCACTGCAATATCAGAGCCCCAAGTTGAGTTACTTGGTTTTGTGAATAAAATCAGACACAGGTGACAAATTATGGCAAAATCTGCTGAGGTGCACTATGGGTAATGTTATTTTTATTACTGCATCAATAAACACATCCCAACTGAGCACTAAACACTGAAGCTTTGCTGCCAAATCTTTGTATAGGTCACTAAAACAAACACTGCTTTGTTTTCCTTGAAAGGCACATTTATCAGTTTACAGTTTAAAAGGTATGCATGTACTACCATTGAGGGGATGATGCACTGTGCTGGCAAGTTGTGAATATTTTCCATTTACTGCGATCCTCAATTTTAAGTGAATGGAGTCAACTAAACATCCACACGTGATCACATCTGCATTGAACTTTGAAAGATGGTACAAGGCTGCATTTGATTTGATATCAATCCAAACTGACATTTTAAAGCCAAAGCGATATGAGATTAAAGAATTCAGTTCCTGACTATTAAATATTTAAGCTGACTATTGGGCACTATGTGTAGTGCACAGTAAGTATCAAATATCCGATAGATATCACAAAACTAGCTGTATAATACTGACTGGCTGTATATTATGGAATGCATGTATTTCTCTTATTGGCATAATGGGTCATTAGACTTGTTACAGACACTGTCCAGCACTTGTGTGGTATGTTTATCAAACCAGGCCTAGATTTTATCTAAGACATCCAGCATGAGGGCAAGAACAGATTTGTTCTCTGAAAAATTCCAAATGGAAACAAATATTTTACAATGATCAATAAACATCCCTGCCTTGAAAGATATTGGAAGACAAGGTCATTGATGAAGCAGCTGAATTTGGTTGGGCCTCGGACAACATCCTGAGGAACTCCTATATTGATCTCCTTGGGCTGAAGTGACTGACCTCCAATGACCATAAGCACCTAGACAGGGGAAGAAACGTCTGCAACACAAATTCCCAGCTCGGTGAACAGAACCACAACAACAAGCTACAAATCTTCTCATCATAAGCACCTTCAATTGTGCTAGATATGGTTTCAACAAATAGACAGATTCCTCCCAATTTCCAATTCACCTAAATTATCCTGGAATTCCTTGATTCCACAAGGCAGTCATTCCATCTCCAGAATTCAGCTCTCTTACCTTGGTTTGTACCAAGGCTGTAATGAGGTCAGGAGCTAAATGGTCCTAGAAGAATCAAAAATGAGCATCAATGAAGAGATTATTGTGGATTATTGAGCAGTCATTTGCCAGGCTGGAATAGTCCTGTCTTGTGTGGACAGAATGTAGGAAAAACCCATCTAAGTCCATGAATAATCTTTAGGGAAGGAAATTGCCATCTATACGTCATCTGGACTACATGTGACTCCTGATCCACAGCAATGTGGTTGACTGTTAACTGCCCTCTGGGATGGACCATAAATGCTGGCCTAGCCCTAATATAAATGAATAAAACGGTTTGCAAAACTACGCGTTACAAAAGAATCTGGATTTCCTGGTACACGAATCACAGGAATTTAGCATGCATGTAGAACAAGTGATAAGGAAGGCAAATGGTATGTTGTTGTTTATTACAAGGACAATGGAATTTAAAAGGAGTGAAGTTTTGCTACAGTTGGATGGTGTATTGATGAGATCAAATTTAAAGTACTGTATACAGTTTTGGACTCCTTATTTGAGAAAGAGTTAATATTATGAGAAGCAAGTCAAAAAGGTTTATTTTGTCTCATTCCTAGGATATTGGTTGGAGAGGTTGTGCATGTTGGGTCTGTATCAGAGATATTTTAAAACAATGAGAGGTGGTCTTGTTCAAACACATAATATCCAGAAAGGAACTAACAGGGTGGATGCCAAGAGGATGCTTCCCCTTCTGGGTAAGATTTGAATTAAGTGATGCAATTTAAAAATAAGGTTCTTCACAAAAGACATGACCCACTGTCACTAGTTTCTATACATACAGAAGAAGAACGACACCACTTTGACTGGGACAACACACACATCCTAGGACATGTGAAACAAAGACATGCATGAGAATTCATAGAGACATGGCATTCTAACCAGATTTCCATCAATAAACACATCGATTTAGATCCTATCTACCTTCTCTTGAAAAAAAGAAACGGAAATGACATCACCCCCCTTAAGAAACCAAGACCTATAAATAAAGAGGTGGGATATAGCACCAAGTGCTTCACCGGAGACTCTTACTAATGATGTAACCTAATATGGCGATGAAACATCTGAAAACAAACCTTCATGCTCAGCGAGCAAACTTACATACTTATCATCAATCTGAGCTACAAATCGTCTCAAAAATTGATAAGGTTCATTTATTTAAGACTGGAATTAGGGGGCTGTCTTCACACAGGGAGTCATTGACTTGTGGAATTCTCCTCAGCAGAGAACAGTGGAGGAAGAGTAATTGGATAGTTTTAAGCTTGCACCAGAATTTCTGATTGACGTGGGAGTTAAAGTGCATTGGGGAATAGACATGAGAGTGGAGTTGAGGCCAGAATTTGATCTACCATGATCTTATCAAATGGTGGGCCAGGCTAAAGGGACCAAATAACCTACCCTTGCTCCTAATGTGTATGTTCAAATCTCAGCTATGTAGGGCAGAATTTCAACGTGGGATAACACAAAACTTGGATTTGTTGTGAACACTGAAGAGGATAGCGATAGTCTTAAAGTGGAAATACAGAGGCTGGATTTTGAGTGGTATCCTCCTTTGATTTAGTGGAGCTTGCCCTTAGAGATTTAGACTGCCTTTAAGAGCTAGATGTCAGGTAGACTATGTTCTCACACAGTATGGCCCTTGTTTAACCACAAGTCTGTCAGCAACATAGATTCTATTTGGCTGTTCATGGATATGAGAAGGTATCACAATGTTATACTTTGCAGCCACTGTGTGCGCTAGAAGAGGGAATGAATGTTTAAGGTGGTGGGTACTATGCCAGTCAAGCTTTGTCCTGGATGGTGCCAAGCTTTTTCAATGTTGTTGGAGCTGCATTCATTCAGGCATGAGGGGAATATTTCATCACACACCTGACTCCTGCCTTGTACCTGTGGGCAGGTTTTGGGGAGTCAGGAGGTGAATTAATTGTTACATAATTTCCAAACTTTGACATGCTTTTGAATCCAAATAGCACGGTCCACCTTACAGTAGCAACATAGCAGATCTGATTGTTTCCACTCTCTTGTTAATTATAACCTTTGACTCCACCAAGGTCAAAAATCTGTCTTATTCAGCTTTGTATATATTCAGTAACTCAGCCTCTAACTGTTTTCTGCGGACATGAATTACAAAGATGGTTGACCCTCTGAGAGGAGAAATTGCTCTCATCTCTGTCTTAAATGGAAAACACAACATTTTACAACAGTGCTCCAAATTCTAGATTCACTCACAAATGGAAACATCTTCTCAGCATCCAACCTCTCAAGTCCCCTCAGAGTCTTATATTTCAATAACATCACCCCTCATTCTTCTAAATTCCAGTGATTATCAGCCCAACTTGCTCAACATTTCCTCATAAGGCAACGCCTTCACCTCAGGAATCAGCCAAGTGAACCTTTTATGAAGCGCTTCAAAAGTAATAGAGGTCTTCCTTCAGGACACTACGTCCCCTTGTGTTAGCCTTCACCATCCAAGGAAAAAGGCTCTCAAGTCCAACCTATCTAACCCACTGATTATCTTATACATCCCAATAAGTCACCTCTCAACTTTCTTCTCTCCAATGAAAACAGCCTTAAAAAGACATTCATTCTATACCAGGCAACAACCTAGTGAATTTCCTCTGAGCCCTTTCCAAAGCTTCCTTCCTATAATGCGGTGACCAGAACTGTATGCAATACTCCAGGTGTGGCCTTACCAGTGTCTATACAGCGGAAGCATGACCTCATGGCTCTGAAACTCAATCCCCCTACCAATAAACGTCAACAGATCATATGCCTTCTTAATAACCCTTTCAACTTGGATGGCAACTTTCAGGGATTTATGCACCTGGACACCAAGTGCTATTCATCTACACTGCCAAGAATTTTACCATTAGCTCAGTACTCTGCATTCCTGTTACTTCTTCCAAAGTGATCTACCTCACACTTTTCTGCATTAAACTCCATTTGTCACTTCTCTGCCCAGCTCTGCATCTTATCAATGTCCCTCTGTAACCCACAACATCCTTCAGCACTATCTACAACTCTACTTACCTTAGTGTCATCTGCACATTCATCCTTCTATGCCCACATCCAGATCATCTATAAAAATGACAAAAAGCAGTGGTCCCCAAACAGATCCTTGCGGCACATCACTGGTAACTGAGCTCCAGGATGAACGTTTTCTATCAACCACCACCCTCTGTCTTCTTTCAGCTAGCCAATTTCTGATCCAATTCACTAAATTACCTTCAATCCTGAAACTCTGTATTTTGTTCAATGGTCTACTGCAGAGAACCTTATCAAATGCCTTACTGGAGTCCACATCAACCACTTTACTTTCATCCACCTGTTTTGTCACCTTCTCGAAGAACTCAATAAGGTTAGTTAGGCATGGCCTACCCTTCACAAAACCATGATGACTATCTCCAATCAAATCAAATTATTCCTTTCCAGTCTATATATGATCTCACCAATGTCATTTCCAACTATAGCAAGACCTCTCTACAATAGATTTAATCTCCCATGCAACACAAGCCGACATGCCATTTGCTTTCCTAATTACGTGCTGTTTCTGAATGCTAACATTTTGAGATTAATATACTGAAACACTCAGATCTCTCTGTACTAATTCTGTTTCCATGCACAGAGGCAGACTTACTTGCTAAGTATTTCCAGGAGCTTCTGAATTAAGATTTTCAGTATTCGCAGTATTATACTTTCTTTATAAAGGAAGCTTTGTTGGATTATCTTTTTTGCTGGAGATGGTCATTGCCTGACCCATGCCTGGCTCTTGCCACTTATGAGCCCCTGCATGTTGCCCAAGTTTTGTGGTATATGGGCATAGGCCACTTTTGTGATGCCTTCTGAGGAAGTGTGAAATTGAGACTTATAAAATTATGCAAATATTTGTGAACGTCCTCACTCTGACTTTCCATTGAAGGTAGGCATTAATCAAGCATCTGAAAATTTCAGAGACTTAAGACATACGTTGAGGAACTCCAGCACTGATTTTCTGAGGCTAAAATGATCGATATCTAAGGACCACAATCATCTTCCTTGCTGCTCAGCAAAGCATTCTTTTTCACGTGTCATTGAAGAAATGTGTACTAAATGAAATATGTATTTGGGACTAACCTAAAATAAATTAAGAACTAAATGAGGTAACCTTTTCATACAGTTTACCAAGAAATTGCATATGGCTTTATTTTCTTTCAGTGAGTCCGACTTGTTTCCCCTGGATTCTAGGACTATCTGGGCTGCAGAGGAAGGGTGGTTGGTATTCGATATTACAGCCACAAGTAATCATTGGGTCGTGAATCCAAACAATAACTTAGGTCTTCAGCTCTTTGTGCAGACAACAACTGGTAAGATTCAGACTCTGGCACTGTTGGCTATCCTATCTTTGCATTATAGGAAAGCGTTTTAACCAGAAATTTCTAATTGTATCTGAACTTTCACTTTCAACTTTACTGCTTTACATGTGTCTGAAACTGTAACTTCACCAGGATCCATATTTTGCATCTGAACGATTAGCTTTAACCTAACCTGGGAGGGTTTGATCCACCACGTTATTTTATTTCTTTTTAGATTTTGTAGGTCTGGTACAATGCTTGCAGCTTCCCCTTGGGAGCTTAGTTAAACTTTAAACTTATCCTTTATATCTTGACACATGCATTCAGCTAAACCTGGAAAGGCCACGATGAACTTCCTTCTTAAACCACTGTAGTCCATGTGGTGTAGGTGCACCCACAGTGGTGTTATAAAGGATCTTGACTCAGTGTCAGTGAAGGAATTAGTGATATTTCCAAATCATTTCGTTCCCTGGCTAGGGAACATCATCAGTGCTATTGGAGCCTGCTGAGAAGCGCTGCTTTGATGTTTCTTCCGGTATTTATATTGGTTTGTTCTTGCCGCTTCCGGGTGTCAGTTTCAACTGTAGTAGTTTGTATGTGGGGTCCAGGTTGATGTGTCTGTTGATGGATCTTCTTGCCATTTCCGGGTGTCAGTTTCAGCTGTAGTGGTTTGTATATGGGGTCCAGGTCTATGTGTCTGTTAATGGAGTTTGTGGATGAATGCCATGCCTCTAGGAATTCCCTGGCTGTTCTCTGTCTGGCTTGTCCTATGATGGTAGTGTTTTCCCAGTCAAATTCATGTTCCTGGTTGTCTGAGTGTATGGCTACTAGGGATAGCTGGTCGTGTCGTTTTGTGGCTAGCTGATGTTCGTGGATGCGGATTGTTAGCTGTCTTCCTGTTTGTCCTATATAGTGTTTTGTGCAGTCCTTGCATGGTATTTTGTAAACTACGTTAGTTTGGCTCGTGCTGGCTATTGGGTCCTTTGTTCTAGTGAGTTGTTGTCTGAGTGTGGAAGTTGGCTTGTGGGCTGTTATGAGTCCTAAGGGTCGCAGTAGTCTGGCTGTCAGTTCTGAGACGCTCCTGACATATGGTAGTGTGGCTAGTCCTTTTGGTTGTGGCATGTCCTCGTTCTGTGGTCCTAGAGGCATGGCATTCATCCACAAACTCCATTAACAGACACATAGACCTGGACCCAATATACAAACCACTACAGCTGAAACTGACACCCGGAAATGGCAAGAACATCCATCAACAGACACATCAACCTGGACCCCACATACAAACTACTACAGCTGAAACTGACACCCGGAAGCGGCAAGAACAAACCACTATAAATACCGGAAGAAACATCAAAGCAGCGCTTCTCAGCAGGCTCCAATAGCACTGATGATGTTCCCTAGCCAGGGAACGAAACGTTTGCAGCAAAAACTTCCAGCTCGGCGAACAGAACCACAACAACGGACACCCGAGCTACAAATCTTCAACCAGACTTTAATTTCCAAATCAAAATGATGTACAGTTTGGAGAGGAACTCACAGTGGTGGTGTTCACATGTATCTTCTGCTCTTGTTATTCTAGGTGGTAGGGGACACAGGTTTGGAAAGTGGGTTAAAGGAGCCCTGAAATTGTTGCAGTCCACCTTGGAAAAAGAACACACTGCTGTCACTCTGCATCTGTAATGGAGGACGTGTGTATTTAAGGAAATAGATGGGGTACAGATCAAGTGGGCTGTTTCATCCTGGATGGTCCCAAGCTTCTTCAACGCTCGTGGAGCTGTACTCATCGAGGCAAGTGGGCAGTATTCCTGATGAAGGCTTGGACCTGAAACATTGATTTCCTGCTCCTTGGATGCTGCCTGACCTGCCGTGCTTTTCCAGCAACACACTCGCAACAGTATTCCATCAGAGTCCTGACTTTTGCCTTGTGAATGATAAACAGACTCTGAGGAATCAGAAGGAGAGTTACTTAGATTAGATTCCCTATAGTGTGGAAACAGGCCCTTCGGCCCAACAAGTCCACACCGACCCTCCAAAGAGCAACCCACCCAGACCCATTCCCCTACATTTAGTCCTGCCTAATGCACCTCACATGATGCGCAATTTAGCATGGCGAATTCACCTAACCTGCACATCTTTGGACTGTGGGAGGAAACCCACGCAAACACGAGGAGAATGCGTAAACTCCACACAGACAGTTGCCCGAGGCAGGAAATGAACCCGGGTCCCTGGTGCTGTGAGGCAATAGTGCTAACCACTGAGCCGCCGCCCCTGTATACTTGCCACAGAATTCATAGCTTCTGATCTCCTCATCTAGCCACAATATTTGAGACTGGCCCAGTTCAGTTTCTGGTCAATGATAACCCCCAAGGATGTTGATAGTGGGGGATTTGGTGTTGGTAATGATAGTAATTGTCAAGGGATGATGGTTAGATTATCTTTTATTGGAGATAGTCATTACCCAGAACGTGTCAGGCACAAACGTTATTTGACACTTGTCAGCTCAAACTTGGATATGGTCTAGATTTTGATGCATTTGAGTACAGACTGCTTCAGTTCCTGATGAGTTGTGAATGGTGCTGAATACTATGCAATCATCAATAACCATTCCCACTTCTGACTTATGATAGAGGGAACGTCAGTAATGAAGCAGCTGAAAATGGTTCAGTCTAGGACACAACTCTGAGGAACTTCTGCAGAGATGCCTTGGAGCTGAGATGATTGGCCTGTAATAGCCACTATAACTTTCCTTTTTGGAAAAATGTAACTCCAACCAGATGAAAGGTTTTCCCTTATTTCATATCAACTTCAATTTTTCCATTGCAGTCACTCTCTCATCACCTCTGGAATTTAACTTTTTTGCCTGTGCTTGAAGCAAAACAGAAATGAAGTCTGGAGACAAGTGGCCTTGGTGGATTCTAAACTAAGGAATGGTATAAGCAGGTTATTGCTGAGCAAGTACCACTTGACAAAAATTTTTGTTGTCAACGCTATCACTTTACTGGTGATTGCGAGGAAGGCGATGAGACAGTAATTAGCCATATGGGATTGGTCTGCTGTTTGTGGGCTAGACCTACCAGTGCAGTTTTCCACTTTGTTATAGCTGTAATGGAACAGCTTGGCTCAAGTTGTAGCTAATGCAATATCCAGTGTGTTCAGCTGTGTGTTTTTTAAATGAATTAGCTAAAGACTGTCATATATAATGCTGGTGATCTCAGGAGGATGCAGTGATGGATTATTCACTTGGTAAGGGGGCTGAGAACGGTTGTGAATGTTTCAACCTTGCCTCCTCCACTGAGGGGCTGGCCTCCCAGTATGAGGTAATTTAGCTGTTGAATTGCCACCACTATTAGATTCCCTACAGTATGGAAATAGGCACATTGGCCCAAGTCCACAACGACCCTCCGAAGAGTAACCCACCCAGACCCATTCCCCATATTTACCCCTGACTAATGCACCTAACACTATGGGCAATTTAGTATGGCCAATTTACCTGGCCTGCACAACTTTGGATTGTGGGAGGAAACCAGAGCACCCAGAGGAAACCCACGCAGACACAGGTGGAGAACGTGCAAACTCCACACAGTCACCTGAGGCTGGAATCGAACCCAGATCCCTGGTGCTGTGAGGCAGTAGTGCTAACTACTGAGCCACCGTGCCGCCCCGAATTGATAACTGAACTTGTAAGGACTGCAAAGCATAGATCTGTTGTCTATGGACTCACTTTCCTTGTCTACTGTTTGGCATATAAGTAGGTCAGTGTTGTAGCTTCATAAAGTTAGTACCTCCTTTTTTGATACGCTTGTATTGCACAAAATCACAGAACAATTGGAGCACAAAAGAAAGCCAGTCATCCCATGGCGTATGCATTGGCTCTTCAAAGGAGCAAATAATCTGGCACCAGTCCCATTTTTTTCTTGACCCTGGCTTCTCCCTGTAGATGTGCACCTTCTTCCTTTCCATATATTAATCTTAATTTCATTTTGTAAAGAATGTTTCAATTGAACCTGCCTCCACTACACTGTGAGGCAGTGCATTCCAGATTCCAATTACTTGCTGCATCCTACAGTCTTCATTGAACCAAGTTGATCTTATGGTTTAATGGTGATGGAGACTGAGGAAAAAACTGGTCACTGGGATTGTGGTTGAACAATGTGGTTGATTGTGGCAGATGCAGAAAAACTTCAGGATTTCCTGCATTTCATAGCATTTTACAGTATCGAGAATATTGCTATGTCATTTCTAAACCATCCATGCAGCTAAGGGTAGTTCGGACCATTTAAGGTATCATAGGCATTAGTGAATCAAATGTTTTTATGACAATCAATAATTGTTTCATGGTTACCACTGAACTAGCTTTTAATTCCATATTTATTCATTGAAATCATCTTCACCTTCAAACCATGATCATACTGAATGACAGAGGAGGCTCAAAGGGCTGAATGGTCTACTCCTGCTCCTGTTTTCTATATTTGTAATCCGATAACCCAGAAGCATTAGTGTGAGCATTTGAATTACTAGCCCAATGATATTATTATGCAAGTTATGCAACAGTACTGTTATTTTGTGAACTAGTATAATTGAATTCAGAACACTATGCTATTTTCTACAAAGTTAAAAATCACACAACACCAGGTTTTTAACTTTGTACACCCCAGTCCAACACTGGCATCTCCAAATCATGACTACTTTCTACAGCAAGATATCTTTTGTTTATTGAAATTATTGTTTTTAATTGAATTTTATTTTCTACTCTTTAGATGTTTGGAACCTATCCAATCGACTTCCATTCTAAATCATTCAAACAGTTCACTAATTTTCATGGCTTTCCAGGAATGTAACCCCACAAATAGCAAGACTTTACTGCATATAACGTTATGCGAAATGGTAATCTTAATGTATGTGTATTCTCAAAAGGACAGAGTGTCAATCCAAAGATGGCCGGTCTGATAGGAAGACTTGGGCCTCAGACTAAACAACCATTCATGGTTGCCTTCTTCAAAGCCACTGAGGTTCACATCCGCAGTGCAAGATCAGCAAGTGGTAAACAGAAGAACCAGGGCCGTTCTCGGTCTTCTAAGAGTCAGGAATCTTTCAGAGCAACCAGCTTAACAGGTAGATATTCACTGTTCTTGCAGTTCTAATGTTACAAATCCATTTTTACATGCCTAACCCAAAAGGTAACACAGTAGTGACATTTCTCCTGTTAAACATTTGAATTTAAAAATAATCAGAAAACCAGGCAGCTTGTTGTAGTTCAGACCTTGATATCAGATGGCATGTTGGGTGTATTTTTAACAGAGTTTGTGTGGCACTTCAGAAGAGCGTCTAGCCAACTTGAGTATCTTCAGTCAATGGGCAACAGTTGTTTTGCAAGATCAGATCTGGATATAACAACTAGGGTGCTAATTTTCATTATAGGCTAATATACAATGATGGGAAAATTTACAGATTTATAATCTTGATCTTTAAAAATGGAAATCTACAGTGGGGGATGTGTGGGGGTCTGGATTGGAGGTCTAGCCAAGACAAGAGTGTCGTGGCTACTAAATTTTAAGATGGGCTGGATGGAAAGTCTTCCTCGGAACTCCAGGGGACAAAATTGAATTAATGTAATAAACGTAAATGATCAGATCCACCCTCATCCGCACACATTATTCATCCCTATATATGCCAGAACATGCTGCATAAGGCCCTCCACCCATCTCACATGGTTCCCACATCCTGTGCAACACTATACTCCTCTACACACCCGCTATGGACCCTCATTCCCCAGTACCATACTAAGCAAGTCAACCCAAAGTCAACCCATACTTCCATCGCTGCTCATACACTCACGCCAACTTCCACCCATAACCCTTCCCACCTCAATCACCATGTTAATTCACCTCATATCTGCAATTAAGCACACATGCAAGAAAAGAATGAATTTATATTGTTAAAAGATCTATGCTGCAGACTGCACTCTATTGAACAACACACTTCCATTCACAAAAGCATATTTGGGCAAGTCATAGAGTCATAGAGATGTACAGCATGGAAACAGACCCTTCGGTCCAAACTGTCCATGCCAACAAGATATCCCAACCCAATCTAGTCCCACCTGCCAACACCCAGTGCATATCCCTCCAAACCCATTGTTGAATAGTTCTTAATACCTCATAACAGGTTTGATATATTTCTTCACAGGTCTTGACAGGTCTGGACAAGTTTGAAACTGTTTAACAGGTCTGAGTGGCTTGACATTTCTTAACAGCTCCTCAAAAGTCTTTTTGTAAGTTTGACAGTTCCGATAGGTTTACGTGCCTTTCACGTATAACTGAAGATAATATTGGCAATCCCAAAGAGTACCTGAAATCCCCTCTCAAACAGTACCGGACCACATGCGATATTTCAGTTTTCCTAAAAAGGTACCTGGCTATTCAAAATGCACTGAAAATCACTGTGAGACGGTCTGTTCTGCACTCTGGGTTCTCTGCAGTGAGCTTACCAAACTGGCATCTAAACGACAGTTGTCTCTGGGAAGCATGAAGCCCAAGCTGTACCTATTCCTGCCCTATGGAAATGGGAAGTGCATAGTTTAAGGGCAGAATTGACTATTTTTGATGTTTCCCAACAATCTTGCCACAAAGGAAAGTCTCTCCGACTTGGCCGAGGGTTCTAATCTGGAAAGTCTAAAATCAGAAAATCACAAATGAAACAGTCCAAGGCAGTGAAATCTTAATGATGTTAAACTAATATGTTTTGAAGACTGCATATTTCAAGAAATAGCCTTTCAAATTGAACTTCTAGCTCAGCAAGATCAGGTACTAAACAGTGTCAGAGCTCACTTAAAATTCTTTTGGTGCTTAGTTACTTGGGAGGATTGAGATTATATGTTTAATTGCCTAATCCACATACTCAGAAATTGCAACATCAAATCCTGCCTCCGATGTCACACCCTTTAATCATTTCACAGACTGTGACCACCAATTCCCCCATAACTGATTCCCTCTGACTCCCTTCTCCAATCCTAAGTCTCTCTTCCCATAGACTGACAGTCGCAGATCTAACTTGTGATCTCCCCATAATTCCTAACACCAATTTTCACTAAAGTCCTCACTACGAATCTTGTTCTCAGTCCCCTTGATCTCCCTCTCCAAGCCTTTTTATGGTCCCTCCTAATTATCTGATCCTGATTTTACACACCAAATTCCTGACGCCAATCTCAACACTTTAGTCCTGACCCGATCTCTCAAACCTCCTTGCCACCCAGCCCATTACCAAATGCCTTATTTCTGAAACTTCCTGTCAAAACGCTGACCCTGATCTATGTACCTCCCTAATCCCTGATTCTGATTGCCATCCACCCAAACTCTGATCCCAATCACCCCCACTGCTAAACATCTGACTCGGCTCCTGGCCCGTGGCATTACTGGCCATGTACTTTAATTCTAAACTGACTCAAGATTCCAACCTCACATGATCTCAGTTGAAATGTTCAAGGTCTCATTAGGAAATACCCCTCCCTCCCAACACACCACTCCTCTTCCCCCCACCCTCACCCAAGTATCCATGGCTTAGACATAAATCCAAAGTCTTACATTTTCTTCGAGACAATTGTTTGACTGTCACTGGGGTTGGTATTCAGGGTTGAGAGTCATAGATTCATGCAGCATGGAAACAGACCCGTTGGTCCAACTCATCCATGCCAACCAGACATTCCAATCTGACCCAATCCAATTTGCCAGCATTTGGCTCATATCTCCTTAAACCCCTCCTATTCATAGACTCATCCAGGAGCCTTTTAAGTGTTATAATTGTACCCATCTCCATTACTTCCTCTAGCAGCTCATTCCATATTCGCACCACCTTCTGCGTGTCCCCTCAAGTCCTTTTTAAATCTTTCCCCTCTCATCTTAAATCTATGCCCTCTAGTTTTGGACTCCCCCAACCATAGAAAAAAGATCTTAGCTATCCATCTTTTCCATACCCTTCATGATTTTATAAACGTTGACAAGGCCACCCCTCAGGTGGTGGTTATTGCATCTTTCACAATTTCCTCCCTGGGGGATGAATGGCAATCTGAAATAGAACATAGAACATAACAACGCAGTACAGGCCCTTCGGCCCTCAATGTTGCGCCGCCCTGTCATACCAATCTGAAGCCCATCCCACCTACACTATTCCATGTACATCCATATGCCTGTCCAATGACGACTTAAATGCACTTAAACTTGGCAAATCTACTACCTTTGAGGCGAAGCATTCCATACCCTTACTGCTCTCTGAGTAAAGAAACTACCTCTGACATCTGTTTTATACCTATCTCCTCTCACTTTAAAGTTGTGTCCCCTCGTGGTTGGCATTCCCATACTTGGAAAAAGGCTCTCCCTATCCACCCTATCTAATCCTCTGATTATCTTGCATGTCTCTATTAAATCACCTCTCAACCTTCTTCTCTCTCTCTTGAGAACAGCCTCAAGGCCCTCAGCCTTTCCTCGTAAGACATTCCTGCCATACCAGGCAACATCCTAGTAAATCTCCTCTGCACCCTTTCCAAAGCTTCCACATTCTTCTTATAATGCGGTGACCAGAACTGTACACAATACTCCAAGTGTGGCTGTACCAGAGCTTTGTACAGCTGGTTCCGGAACTCAATCCATCTATTAATAAAGGCCAAAACACTGTATGCCTTCTTAACAACCCTGTCAATCTGGGTGGCAACTTTCAGGGATCTGTGTACATGGACACCAAGATCTCTCTGCTCATCTGCACTCCCAAGAATCTTACCATTAGCATTCTGATTACTCCGTCCAAAGTATATCACCTCACACTTGTCCGCATTAAACTCTATTTGCCACCTCTCAGCCCAGCTCAGCATCCTATCTATGTCTCTCTGCAACCTACTACATCCTTCGTCACTATCCACAACTCCACCGACCTTAGTGTCGTCCGCAAATTTACTAACCCATTCTAAACCCTCATCCAGGTCATTTATAAAAATGACGAACAGCAGTGAACCCAACACCGACCTTTGCGGTATGCCGCTAGTAACTGGAATGAGGCTGTTCAGTTATCCAGGATATGACTGAATGATTTTGCAATCTTTTTTAGCATTTGGGATTCACACTCATAGAATTACGTGTACAGAAGAACCTTGATTATCCAGCATTCGATTATCCGAATGTCGGATTATCTGGCATGTTCACAATGTCCTGATGCTTGGCTAAATTACGCTATCCAGCATTCAATTATCTGGAATTTGATTAACCGAACAAAATACTCCCCACCTGTGTCCTTCAGATAATCGAGGTTCCTCTGTACATGTAATTCCATGAGGTGGATCCCAAATACTAAAAAAGGTTGCAAAATCATTCAGTCATCATCTATTATCATTTGTCTCTTTTCTATTATTGGAAATGACCATCTCTTACATAAGAAAAGTCATCTGTTTTCCATTCTAGCATGGCTATGCAAACCTATATACTTTTCCACAGTGTGAGAAAGCACAAATCAATTTTGTTAGGATTTATCTGTCTAAATAGCTTGCCTTTTTGCCTTTAGCTCCTTGAATTCCCTTTTTATTCCTTCACATTGGCTTCCAGCTATTCACTATGTCAGTCCTGATTGAGCTATCTTTTAAATTCTTTCATGGAATGTGCGCATCACTGACAAAGTGAGCAGTTGTTTCCAAAACCTAAAAACCCTAAAAGCTTCCTCAAGTAGATCAACCCCGGACGTTTTGGAACCTGTGTCTTTATGACCTCTTGGAAAAAAACCCAAGGATAACATAACCTTGTTAAAGGAGCAGCATAATCACAAATTTAATGGCTCACTAGCACACTTTGTAAGGCCGTTCATCTCCTCCATAGACATTGTCAGAATTCTGCATTTATCTTGAATTGGATGTCATGGGATAAAGTTGAAGACTCTCTCATCAACAATGAATTGTGAATTAAGGTACTCAACAACTGAACATCTACACCCCTCCATGGTAGAGAATTTTAAAGGTTCACAACCTTACAATGAAGAAATTTCTCCTTGTATCGGTCTTAAACAATAAACTCTTTATCCTGATGTATCGTAGACTCTCCAACTGAGGGAAACAGTCCTCTAATATCTACACTGTCAAGCCCAAACAGAACTCTAAATCTTGCAATGAAATCACCTCTCATTCATTTAAACTCAGACAGCAAAAGCCCAATTTACTGTGCATTTCATAGGATAAATATCTTATCCCAGGAATCACTCCAGTAAGAGTGGTTTTACTGTGTTCCTCTGCCATTGTATGATCAGTACAACAGCAGAAAAACAGTTGTTTGAATTGATTTTTAAAAATGATTTGCTGGGTGCCATGGCCTGATTTCTTGTTAACTCCATACTTTGTTGCATCAATGGGAAACTGTTTTGGTATTTGAGGCTTTGCCGAAGTTAACCAATTCCGATGAAGGCCTTTAGCCCAAAACGTCAACACACCTGCTCCTCAAATGCTGCCTGACCTGCTGTGCTTTTCCAGCAACACACCCTCGACTCTAATCTCCAGCATCTGCAGTCCTCACTTTCGCCTAAGTTAATCAATTGTCTGTCACAGTCGAAGATGTGGTACTGGAAAACCACAGCCGCTCAGGCAGCATCCGAGGAACAAGAAAGTCGACATTTCAGCCATGAACTCTTCATCAGGAATGAGGCTTGTAGGTCAAGGGGGCGGAAAGATAAATGGAAGGGGAGTGGGACTGGGGAGGAAGATAGCTGGGAATGCGATAAGTCGATTGAAAGTGATAGGTCGGAGAGGACCTAGCATGTGCAGTGAGAGAGAAAGAGACTGAGATCCTTGTAGAGGGAGGAGGAGAACTTCTTCAAGGTAGACATCCTTGGAAGAGGCTTTGCAGTAGAGTCAGACCGACCCTTCGGTACAACCCGTCCATTTCAACCAGATATCCCAACCCAATCTAATCCCACCTGCCAGCACCCGGCCCATATCCCTCCAAACCCTTCCTATTCATTATACCCATCCAAATGCCTCTTAAATGTTGCAATTGTACAAGCCTCCACCACTTCCTCGGGCAGCTCATTGCATACACATACCACCCGCTGCGTGAAAAACGTTGCCCCTTAGGTCTCTTTTATATCTTTCCATTCTCACCCTAACCTATGCCCTCTAGTTCTGGACTCCCCAACCCCAGGGAAAAGACTTTGCCTATTTACCCTATACATGCCCCTCATAATTTTGTAAACCTCTACAAGGTCACCCCTCAGCCTCCAACACTCCAGGGAAAACAGCCCCAGCCTGTTCAGCCTCTTCCCTATAGCTCAAATCCTCCAACCCTGGCAACATCCTTGTAAATCATTTCTGAGCCCTTTCAAATTTCACAACATCTTTCCAATATGAAGGAGACCAGAATTGCACGCAATATTCAAACAATGGCCTAACCAACGTCCTGTACAGCTGCAACATGATCTCTTAACTCTTGTACTCAATATTCTGATCAATAAAGGAAAGCATACCAAATGCCTTCTTCACTATCCTATCTACCTGCAACTCCACTTTCAAGGAGCTATGAACCTGCACACCAAGGTCTCTTTGTTCAGTAACACTCCCTAGGACCTTACCATTAAGTGTATAAGTCCTGCTAAGATTTGCTTTCCCAAAATGCAGCACCTCACATTTATCTGAATTAAACTCCAACTGCCACTTCTCAGCCTATTGGCCCATCTGGTCAAGATCCTGTTGTAATCTGAGGTAACCCTCTTCACTGTCCACTGGGAGAAAGTAAGGACTGCAGATGCTGGAGATCAGAGTCAAAGAGTGTGGTGCTGGAAAAGCACAGCAGGTCAGGCAGCATCCAAAGAGTAGGAGAGTCAACATTTCAGGCATAAGTCCTTTGTCAGGAATGAGATTTGTTGGCCATGGAGCTAAGCGATAAGTGGGATGGGGATAAGGTAGCTTGGAATGCGACAGGTAGATGAATAGATAATCCTAGGTCCAAAAGTGTGGTGCTGGAAAAGCGTAGCCTGTCAGGTACTAAGGCACTATTTCAAAGAATAAGAGAGTTATCCGTGATGTCATGAACAACATCAATCTCTCAATCAATATCTCCAAAACAAATTAACTGGCTGTTATCACATTGTTTTTGTGGAAGCTTGTATATAAATTGATACTCACATTTTACACATTATAACAATGATGACACCTCAAAGAGTACTTTAACAATTGCTAAGAGCCCAGTAGAAATGCAAGTTTTTTTCTTCTTTTCTCTTTGTCCTCTAACCTCTTCAGTCAGCAAAAATTGACGAGCTTCTTTCTAATTGAGAAGTGTGGGTGCCTTTGAACATCCAGCTCCACCTGATCATTATCTGATGCAGGACCTTAGCAGAGATAATTGAGGCACAGCTCATCCTGATACTTAGTTGTTAATGGCCTCTATTTTTTTCTTATTACTAGAGAACGGTAGCAGTGACCAACGACAGGCCTGCATGAAGCATGAGCTGTATGTCAGCTTTCGTGACCTAGGATGGCAGGTAACTCCAGAATATAAAGAATTCTTCAAAATGTTTTCTTGTCTCTGTCCAAAATCATTTCAGAGGCATGTTTCCAACTAGAATAGTTTTTTTTTTATTTATTCTTGTTTCACCTTTTAGCCAGAACATCTCTTACAAAGAGCAAATTCTTCTACAACATGCATATTAGTGAATTAATGCATCTTCCATTTGGAGCTAGCCAATTGTCCCCTTGAGAGATTTCCATCTGCTGTCAGATATTCGTTTTATCTTTTAAATTCTCACTGAGATTAGTTAACATTCTTCTCATTCCTGGTTGTGATGGGCTTTAATGTGCAGAGTTTGCAACTTTGGAATCCCATTCAGACTTTTGCAGCTATGTTGTAGTCAGTAGTCAGCTTAGCTTCACTGGTAATACTTTTAATGGGTTTGTAGGTTTCAAGTGCAACTTCAGGACTTCAGTAAGCTATAACACTCCAGTAAAGGTCTGAGAGAAAGCTGAGGTGCTGTTCTCTATTCAACATTAAATTTAAAAATAGGTTCAATGGCATTTGGCATTTTGAAATTTGGAGTTTAATATTTTTTCTAATAATTGTCCCTGGTAATGCATATGAATGAAAAACATGTAAAACATATTTTAAAATATGCAAATTAAATATCCTGTAGAATCAATGCCTCAATGTTTGAAACTAAATGTTGTAGTGACCCCTTAAAAATGCTCCCAGTACACCAATAATAAGGATATAGAACTGGTGGAATCCCCACAATATAACATGTTAGATGTCAGCAATGTAAGTGCAATGACTTTAATCAGCATATAAAATTAATGACGGAGACTGGTCGGATTGTCCTTCATTATGTATTGGAAGAGGGAAGGTCACTTCTTTCATAGCTGACACCACATACAATTGCTCTTTCCACCAGTTCAATAAAAAAAACCAATAGTTTATGCATTACTTAAAAAGCTACAATCCTAATTTGCTCATTACTCTCGAACTGTAAAATATGCGGCTGAATTAAATTTGTGTATTAGAAAAATGCAACTTAGATTTTCTGACTGGCATGTTGTTTTAGTGCTGACTGTAATCTATTTGAATAAATGTTTTAATGATGGCACAGATAGGGAACTGAATTTTAACTTTCCATTTCTGGAGCCTGATTTCAAATCTGATTCGGGCTAATGAGATAAACATCCCTTCAGTCTCTACCAGTAAGCATCTCATGTGATTCAACTAGAATTGAATCTCAATTCAATTTCTATGGGCACGGTGCATGGGCTAAAGTGGTAGCTGGGGTGTCTTACTGATAGAGACAACAGTATGACTGGTTGCTGTGCGAAACTGACCATTATCACATTGCTGCAATAGGGTAATCATCAGAATTAGGTTAAGGCATGAGTTTGGAAGAGGAGCTCTACTTTGCTGACCTACAATTGCTTGAGGTTGTCTGGAGGTGTTCCTTTCCTTAGCTTTAATATCGTTTACAATATCAATGGAGATGCACAGAAAAATTGAGCTCTCAAGACAACTAAACATTTATAACATTAAAAATTGCTGTGGAGGTTGTTATAATTACAGAACAACAGTTAAATCTGAACTCCAGTCTAACATTATTCCTCCTTTCTTTTGAGTGAATGCTGTAAATAGTTTTTTTTCTTTTTGACCTTCACTCTGAAACTGATATTTTAAATCAAGGTGTGCTTTGTTTGCATACAGGATTTAGAAAACACTGAGTAAACCCAAATCTAATCAGTGATGATTTGGAGACAGTGGTGTTGGACTGGGGTGTACAAAGTTAAAAATCACACAACACCAGGTTATAATCCAACAGATTTATTTGGAAACATAGCTTCCAAGGTGCTGCTCCTTCATCAGAACCACCTGATGAGGGGGCAGCGCTCCAAATGCTAGTGCTTCCAAATAAACCTTTTGGACTATAACCTGGTGTTGTGTGATTTTTAGCTTTATTCAATGATAGCCATATATAGAAGCTCTGTTCTGATACTATGTCCTCTTTATCTCCTTCTTGAAGGATTGGATTATAGCTCCCGAGGGATATGCTGCATACTATTGTGAAGGAGAATGCTCATTCCCATTGAACTCATACATGAATGCTACAAATCATGCAATTGTTCAAACGCTGGTAAGTGTTGGATGTCAAGTAAACAACATAGGAAGAAGTAATGGGTATAGCTGAAGTAGCTTGGACCGTTACGTTACCACACAGGATAAACCCTTCTGCTAATTTAAACTAGACACACAGAAAAGTTCACCTAGCGCCTGAAATCTATTTAATTTCGATGGGCAAAGAACTATCTCAAATATCACTATTTTTAAAAAATTAACAATTTTATTACAACTATTTACAAGTTCTTTCTCTTAAACCTATTTACTGGTCCGATAAATTCCCTCTTAAATTTACAGCAAATTAATTTTCAAAACCAGATGTCATCTTCAGATGTCGAACTTCTTCTGTAGATTCCTCTAGGTCATCTTTGGTCTTCTGCTGCACAACTTATTGACAGGTACCTTTCAGAGCGCCATTCTGGTGGCGGTCTGTTATGCTTGGCTGCTCTTTGCTGTTCTCCTCAGTTATTCAAAATACCCAATTTTATATATCACAAAACATCGGACCAGACCATTGATTTGATGTCATCCAAAACAGTAAAATTAAAATTCCACAGGATTTTGGGTATCTGGGAAATAATTTAAACTGATTAGCTGAATTTGAATTTGAATTTGCTGTGTACCAGGCAACGAAGCTCCAGCTATTTGCAACCAAATGTTACATTTTAAAATTTTTCAGCACACTGTGCCAGCCAGAACTTTCAGTTCCCTTAAATGTACAGCATATGTCTACAACTTCATAACAATGCACTGGACCAATAGTTACTCTGATGTAAACCAGTTCCGGAAACAGCTACGGTAGAGTATGAAATTTATGAAACTGGCACCATGCAACCAGCAGAGAATAAAATATATCAGTTAGATTAGGGTGAGAGAAAGGGAGACTTTTCTTCTTATCTGCTGTTTTGCTTTCCTAACTGCTTAAACAGATCAGTCGGCGCAAGAGTAGACCAAGAACCAAGAGCTGGGAGATTATTAAGGGATTAACTATGATGTACCTGGGATAAGTAAAATCAGATTGAATATGACAATAAAGTTAAGATAAAAGAAGTACGTTTACATAATTCAAAAAGTTAGCAAGTAAGTCTGTAAATTTAAGTTATGGTCAGCTGAGTAGAATGTGTGATCTGTCATATGTGGGAGGTCAAGGACACTACCAACATCCTGGATATCTTCACATGCAAGAATTGTTCCTAACTGTAGAATCTTGGTAAATGAAAACAGAAATTGTTGGAAAAGCTCAGCAGGCCTGGTAGCATCTGTCGACAGAAATCAGAGTTAACATTTCGGGTCTGATCACCCTTCCTCAGAAGCCAAAACGTTAACTCCGTTTTCTCTCCACAGAAGCTGCCAGACCTGTTGAGCTTTTCCAGCAATTTCTGTTTTGTTTCTGATTTACATTATCCACAGTTCTCTCTGTTTTTAATCTAAGTAGAAACTTGAGCTTTGTGTTTCGGAGCGAGAGCTATAACAAGAGACACTATGACACATCTGTGAGGCTGAAATGTTCATGGATAGCACATTTAGACATGTGGTCACATTGGATCTCAAGGGACTGGAGAAAAGAAGGGAATGGATAACCACCAGGGAAACAAAGAGAATCAAGCAAGTGATGCAGGAGTCCCTTGGGGTCCTCCTCACAAATCATTTTTTTTATTTTGAAAATTGATGAGAGTGCTGGTTCTTCATGATATTGCAGAAGAAGGTTGCCTCCCTGGTGCTAAGGTCAAGGATGTTACTAAGCAGCTGCAGGGCATCCTGAAGATATAGCTTATGGTACATGTTGGTACTGATAACATAGGTTGAATGAGTGTTGAGATCTTGCATCAAAAATTTTAGATATAAATGAAAGAGCAGAACCTCAAAAGTTGTAATCTTCGGATAATACCCAGTGCCATGTGCTAATGAGTAAAGAAATAGGAGAACAGGGCATATGAATATGGCTCAAGATTTGGTACAGAGGGAGGTTTTTAGATTTTTGGAACACTGGGAATTTTACTGGTGAAGATGATACCTCTACAAGCGGAACAGTTTGCATCTGAACCAGATTGGGACCAACATCCTAGCGGGTGGGTTTGCTAATATTCTTTGGAACAGTTTAAACACTTTTGATAGATAAAGAGGATGCAGTGTTGGTACAAAAAGGATGCAGCATACTTTTAAATGGCAATCAAGGCAGAGGGAGATCAGCTTGAGTTTCAAAGAAGAAAGGGAGGTTGGATAATATGAACTTTAATGCTGGGAGTACTATGGGGAAAACAGAGGAGTTAAGGCATGGATTGATACATGAAATTGTGATGTTCCTGCCGTTACAGAGATGTGGTTGTCACAACTTAACATTCTGGACTACAGGATCTTCAGGCAGGACAGGGGAGGGTGAAAAAGGGGAGCTTGTATCATGGGTGGCACAGTAGTTAGCACTGTTGCCTCACAGCACCAGGGACCCAGGTTCAATTGCAGTCTCAGGCAACTGTCTGTGTGGAGTTTGCACATTCTCCTTGTGTCTGTGTGGGTTTCCTCTGGTTTCCTCCCACAGTCCAAAGATATGCATGTTAGGCGAATTGGACGTGCTAAATTATTCATAGCGTTCAGGCATCAGGAAGCCCTAGCAAACCTTGAATCAATGAGTGTCAGGAGGCAAACTCCGCCCTTGAGCCCCTCCCGTCCAATCACACAACAACTCCAGAACTCTCTTGTCCTCACCTTCCACCCCACCAATCTGCAGATACATCGTACCATCCTCCGCCACTTCCGCCACATACAAACAGACATCACCACGAGGGATATATTTCCCTCACCACCCCTAACTGCATTTCGGAGAGACCATTCCCTCCGTGACTCCCTTGTCAGATCCACACCCCAGTCCCAACACTTTCCCCTGCCAATGCAAGAAGTGCAAAATCTGTGCCCACACCTCCCCCCTCACCTCCATCCAAGGCTCCAAAGGAGCATTCCACATTCAAAAGAAATACACCTGTCTTCCACACGCATCATTGACTGTATCCGTTGCACCTAATGTGGGCTCCTCTACATCGGGGAGACAGGTCACAAACTTGCAGATCGTTTCAGGAAACATCTCTGAGACACCCACACTAACCAACACTACCGTCTTGTTTCATTGGGTGATTAGAAGCTGACATATTTTGGATGCCAAAGTCATGGTTAAGGAGTATACATGACAATTGCCTATGTAACATGCCCAGAGATGTTAGTCCCCATTTTCCACTACAGAAGTCATTCAGAGCAAGCAAGAGTCACATCCTCCAGGTGCTTGCTCTTGTTTCCTTGCCATATTTTCCAAGTGTCTAGCTTGTTTGGCGAGTTGATAAGATGGGAATCTAAATATTAACAAAGCAAGTTTGGCATTAGCAAATTGTTTGACAAGAATTCATCCCCATCAATTAACATCTTGCTGCTGCCGAGCAAGAGTCTTTCCAAATTGCTTAATAAAAAGCCGAAAAATGATGTGAGATACTCTCAAAATTACGAGGAGCCCAACTGCATTTCTTGCCTGATTTTGCCACGTCTCTCCATAGCGACATCACTCGTATCCCTATAAGATTGCACCCGAAGAATCTTAAAATCAACTGTTCAACTACCCAAATTAATGTTAACCATAACCTTCTCCGAAACGGCCAGGATAGTTAACCATCCACTTGTTGAAAACTTTGAAGACATTGATCTGAAATATATTTATTTTCTCTTTGGACTGTACTCTTATTTTTAATGCACGAATATATGTTGCGTGTAATTTTTGCATTTACCAATGAATAAACTGACTCTTTGTTAACTCAAAGAAAGCCTGGATAACTTGGCTCCTTTTAAAACACAATTTCATTTGGCAGAAAGATATCCACAAGGAAAGGAACCAGCTTCTAAATTAACCTTGTTGGGAACAACACAGGGTGTGGGTGAATAAAGAAGGGTAGCTAGATCATCACTCCTCACCCAGGAGCCTAATAATTTGAGATATGCTATCTAGAATCTTAACAACTGGGCAACTCAGCTGGAGGTCTGGATATAAGATAACACCTTTTTATTTGGAGATAGTGATTGGAATCAAAGAAGTTAATCAAGATGAAAACGTTCAAACATTGGTAGTGGATGGAGAAGTTGCTTCTGTGTTTAAGGAATAAAAGAGAGCCTACAGGCTATCCTGGTGGTAGATATTGGTGTCGGGAGGGGAAGACAAATAGGGACAGGAAACATTTAGGAGTGGGAAAGTCACGTTTCAAGAGGGGAAAACATAGTACAAAACCAGTAAAATTAAAAGCTGGGCACACTAAAGTTCTGTTTTCGGGTATGCAAGACGCGTCTCTCTGGTATGTGCCTCTTCCAAGTTTTTTATTTAAGCACTAATTAAATATGGTGCTGGAAAGCAGCTTCATCTCATCTAGAGTCAGTGGTTTTAGTAGATGAAAAACTTGTGTCAGATGTGGAATGATGTTCTGTCTTCTCCTGGATGCTGCCCAACAATGAGCTTCTTACTTAAGTGAGCTGTGCCCATTGTTAAATGTTTTTAAATTTTATTTGAAGCATTTTTTTCTCTCTCAATTTTATGTTCAGGTTCATTTAATAAACCCAGAGAATGTCCCGAAGCCATGCTGCGCTCCCACACAGCTCAACGCCATATCTGTGCTTTACTTTGATGACAGCTCAAACGTTATCTTGAAGAAGTACAGGAATATGGTGGTCAGAGCGTGTGGCTGTCATTAGCACCAGCCATGAAGAACCTCCATCTGATGGATGTTGGAAAGACTGCTAGTCATGGACCTCTCATGATATGTCAACTTCTCTAATGATCTGAAGTTGTTTAAAGGAATTTTTAACTGTAAATTGAATTATTTTTAATGATTTCAATTTTTTAAGAATGATTGTACATTGTCTTTCTATAATTAGAGCAAGAATGGCAAAGTTTCTGAGTAAAGGATTAAACAACACAGAATTGTAGGAAGTGCTTGGTGGTAGATTTGGAATTTTTATTGGCGAGAGGATTTTTCCTGATAGTTGATTTATTCCTCTTTGTTACATAATAAACAGGAAAGCAAATCCATACACAATGCCTTAAGATCAAGGTAACTGGATACTTTAGGGTTAATAGTTAATTGCGACCCATAATTTCACTGGAAGCTCAGCAGTTCCAAGACTGATTCCATGGAAAATTCTGGAACTATGGTAAAAACAACTTTTCTACAAAAAGAAGTATTTTCTGACTAACCGTGCAAAAAATGTTTTTTTTCTTAAGCCAGGGATACAGAAAACAGCAATTGCCTTGAATATTAAATTAGCAGGTACTGAATTTAGGGGCAGGGAGGCCGGCTAGTTGATTTTGAGCTTATGCTGAGTTAACTGATGTTAACAGGGAGTGATGGGCGCTAAATTTGACCTTAGCGCTTCTTGGAGGTGGGGGCAACAGACTGGCAGCAGGAAAGGGTGATGGGGAGGCTGAAGGAGAACTAGCAGGACTCTCTTTGGTGATTTTGTTCAAAGAATTTCACAGTGTGTGAGGATCTCAGTTATGATAGGCAGTAGTCAAATGGCTGAGATACTTAATATTTTTGTCCCATGTTATCAGGGATGTTCCGAAGTATTAGATCAGCCTCTGCAGCAAGGGTCAGTGGCCAAGACAGAGGTGTGTGCAACTCTTAACCTCACAGTTTGGATGGTAACCTAACATAATAGATAGTCTCAACCATCTTAACATCCAGGACATAAGGCTGAAAATGACACATAGCAGATACAGTTGTGAAAACTGAAAATAAACATCTTGAAGGTTGATTGTTTTGTTTCCTTAGTTACGGTTAAAATAGCAGCACTGCAAAAAAGAAATATTAACACAAGTGTGGAGCCTTAGGCAGGTCACCTGAGGTTTCTTCAGTTCCTTTTAGAATACAGTGCACAGTTCTGGTCTTTATATTATTAAAAGAATACAGCGATACTAGAGAAGATATGCAAATGATACACAAGGATGATGCTAGAACAAAGGGGTAGACATTTCTTAATAAAGGCTGAACTGACACAAAATTCATGTGTTCAGAAAAAGAGGTTCAGGGGTCTTTGAAAATTTGAGGTTTGAGAGTGTAGACATATAGGAAATGTTTCCACATGTGGTTAGACCAAAACCAGAAGCTGTAAATATAACACAGTCACCAATAAAATCAAGAAGAAAATTTAGGAGAAACATCAATGTGGAACCTGCTGAAGCAAATTGCAGAAATAAATTTAAGGGAAAGCTAGTTCAATAAATGAGGGAGAGAGAAATAGAGTTATACTGAAAAAAAATATAAGAGAGGATGATGCAGATTAAAAAGATTGCTACAAACCAGTTGGGCTGAATGCCCTTTTCAGTGCTGGATCCCCTATCTAATCAGAAGCATGTATAAAGGTCATTTTTATGAGTTAGCAAACAAAGAGCAAAACTAGTCTCTATATTCCTCTGTTTTGCCTATTAAGTTGCAATCCAGAAACCTAGCATTGTATTACATTTTCGCCTTCCAAAACGTTTATTCAATCATTATTCAGAACAAAAAAAAATCTTTGATTATCCACAATAATGTGAATTTGGTTATTCTATTTATGAACAACAAAAAGACAGCTTGCATTTATATAGCACTTTTAATCATCTAAAACATCTCAAGGTGCTTCACAGAAGTATAATCAAATTAAATGACACTCAGGAAAAAGCGAGGACTGCAAATGCTGGAGATCAGAGTCAAGAGTGTGTTGCTGGGAAAGCACAGCAGGTCAGGCAGCATCCAAGGTTCCTGAAGAAGGACTTATGCCCGAAACATTGAACTTCCTGCTCCTCAGATGCTGTCTGACCTGCTGTGCTTTCCCAGCAACACATTCTCAAAATGATACTTGGGCAATATTAGGGCAGATGAGCAAAACCCTGTTTAATAACTTAGGTGTTGGGAGGATCTTGAAGTAGGAGATGAAGATTAAGAGCTAGAGAAGTACACGGAACGAATTCCAGAGTTAAAGTCTTAAACATGTGAAGATTCAGATGGCAAGACTTATGATTAAAGTAGGGATGAGCATTAGGCTTGAATTGGAGGATTCTAGGTTAGAGTGGTGTTGGAAAAGTGCAGCAGGTCAGGCAGCATCCGAGGAGCAGAAAAATCATTGTTTTGGGCAAAAGCCCTTCATCAGGATGCTGTTCTGATGAAGGGCCTTTGCCCAAAATGTCGATTTTCCTGCTCCTTGAATGCTGCCTGACCTACTGTACTTCTCCAGTACCACTCTAATCTAGACTCTGATTTCCAGCATCTGCAGTCCTCACCTTTGCCTGGAATAGGAGGAGACCAGGATTGTAGGTTTAGAGATTACAAATGTTGGGTTGAGAGAGGCTATGGAGGGCTTTAGAAATAAAATAGAATTTTAAAATTGAGTTACTGCCAAGTTGGGGTATTCTTATCCCACTCTTTACTCTGGATCTCCACAATAATCTATACCACTTCAATTACTAATTTACACTAAGACTACAAACATTGAGACCATATACATCCATTACATTATATTATGATGAGATTGAGCTTTAAATCAAATTTTCACAAAGTATACAAAATCTAGTTTACATTGCTCTTCAAAAATCATTTACCTTCTAAAATTTGGTTGCTTCCAGATTTTCATTTTTATCATGAATCTGGAAAAAGCTCTACTACGTTGCTGTTACACAAACCTTTTCTGAATAAAGCAATCATTCAACCTTCATGTATTTTTAAAGTTAATTCAAGATCTATATTTTGAGTAACATTTTCAAGGTCCTGTTTTTCATTTCTGCCTCATCTTGTTCAGTAATCTCTCACAGATCAGGTAGCCCTGCTATTTTCTTGCAATATTATGGCTGTTGGGCACAACAAACACATCTTTGAACTTGCACTTATTAACTTGGAACTACATCATTTAAAAAAAAAATTTAGATTCCCTATAGTATTGAAACAGACCCTTCGACCCAACAAGTCCACACTGACCCTCCAAAGAGTAACCCACCTAGACCCATTCCCCTTCCCTATATTTGCCCCTGACTAATGCACCTAACACTATGGACAATTTAGCATGGTCAATTCACCTGAGCTGCACATCTTTGGATTGTGGGAGGAAACCCACGCAGACAGGGGGAGAATGTCTGTGTGAAGTTTGCACAATCTCCTCGGCAGGAATCAAACCCAGGTCCCTGGTGCTGTGAGGCAGCAGTGCTAGCCACTGAACCACCGTGCCACTATTTAGAGATAGTTCTGCATTATCTCTAAATAGCAACAGAGAATTTTACAGAGAACCACGAATGATTCTCAAATAATCATCCGTCTATGCACATATTGTACCTTGTCACTGATATCAGGCTGCAGTTCTCCATGGAAATTTAGTTAATTCATTTTGTGTAGTCACCCAAACTTCTCTTCCAACCCTGAAGGGCATTAGTGGACCAGATGGGCTTTTCTGGCAGCGGTCATCTTCATCCCAAGCTTTAATCGGATTGAAATTCCACCATCAGATGTGCAGGCCAGATGAATTGGCCATGCTAAATTGCCCAGTGTTAGGTGCATTAATCAGAGGGAAATGGGTCTGGCTGGGTTACTCTTCGAAGGTTTGGTGTGGACTTGTCAGGCTGAAGGCCTGTTTCCACACTGTAGGAAATCGAATAGATTTCATTTTAGGGATCGTCATGCATTCACGTAGATGGGTTGTCAACAATATGTACATGGCCCGGTATTTTAGGGTCAAGTGGCGACAGTGTCCATTGGCCAAAGATTCAGGGATAACACCACCCAGGACAGTTATGAAAGCCCCTCATCCTGATTTTACTTGCAGCTCCATTAGGACCAGCCCCAAGAGCCAAGTGGATGGAGCAGGTGGCCACTGCTTAAGACTGCAACTAGGCAACAGGAGTAGTGATAGGAGAGATCTTGGAACACCATTCCTGATGAAGGGCTTATGCTCGAAACGTCGAATTCTCTATTCCTGAGATGCTGCCTAACCTGCTGTGCTTTGACCAGCAACACATTTGCAGCTGTGATCTCCAGCATCTGCAGACCTCATTTTTTACACATAGGTAAATATAGTTGAGCTCATTGGGCCCATTCAGACGCGAGTGAGGTGAGTCTAACTTGAATGCATGGTTAGTGCTACCATGTGGATGCCCTCTACCACTCTTCATTCATTAAATATCAGTGCCACTCTGAAGAGCCACAATTGGCCTAATGACAAATGTAAGGACAAAGGATCCTCACCTTCACTTTCCTGAAACCAGCCTTCTGAGCAAGTGGAAGTAGCTTACATAGCTTTGCAGCTTCCCTCTGCTGACGTTGTGGAGCTGGGATTTTTTTTCAATGCTACATAGCCTAGAAACAGCTAAAGTAAACGAGCAGAGGCTCCAGCTTTTCTCCCCACATGTGTAAACCTCCATAGAGCACATAGAATGGACACAGATTCATCAATAAGCACGTAATGCCCCTGGCAAATATCGACAAACAAAATATCAATTACCTCAGCATATCCAAGCACCCCTGTGTGCCTCGGTCATTCAAGGTGCTAATGTCTGTAGTCTTATAGCGCCAAATCAACTTCCCAGTGAACCAGGTGGGTATGAACTGTCAATGGATGACAAGGCACCTGTCACCCCCATCCCTGCATGACACCACCAACCTCCAGTTCCAACAAGCCTATGTCCTTTTATGTTTATCATGTTGCTGTGTGTATTAGGAATGCCTTACATTCAGAGTGGTAATGTACAGAATTTATGTATGGTATCGATAGCATGGCTGCGAGAGCAAGTTTGAATTTACGCTGCTCAGATAGGGATGCAATGTGCCTGCAGTGACAGGAATTAATGGAACTGCAATGTATTTTGAGAAACACTGTGCAGAAGAATGCTGTGCAAGTCATAGTATGTGGCCACTTCCCCAACATGCCTTCCTGCTATCCTGGATCATCCTTGTCCATTACCTACAGATTCAAGAGATCTCATTGCTTCTGCTTGTTGCCTAGGCCATTTTTATGCATTCCTGGTTGGGTGAAAAAGCTATCCTCTTCCTCTTGTCCTTGAGAAAATTCACCTCACTGCAGCTCCCAGTCTCTCCAACTAACAGTAAAAGACCGAGGGGTCAGCTTTTTCAGGCTTCTAACCCTCACATGTGTGCTGCTGCCTAAAAGTTCCAAGTCCCTTCAGCCTCTCTGAGCATAGCACCTTTAATTAGAAGGTGAGTTCTGACTTGTTTTGCTTTGGAAAATAATAAACAGGAAGCTTGCTGCTCTAGGTTGCAATCCAAAAATGGTCTTCAAAGCCAAGAAGAACACTGAATTGAGAAGATCCCTTCCATCACAACTCTACACCATCCAGTTACGGAAGAAGACAATTGGTAGGCTACTGACAATGAAAGGCCAACAACATTGGATGTAATAAATTATACGTTACACATAACTCATTTCTCTTAACACATACTTGTCAGCCTATTGACATTCCTGGAGAATGGCATATATGGTACATAAATTCCATTCACCAATTTTGTTATTATAGCTTACTCAAGACGACCTCTCACTGTATCCATTAGAATCCATTTAATAAAACTATGCATGAGATCTTTGTAAGTATAAAGATGTCAAGGGCCAATTATTATGAAGCAAATTACACCACCAAAGAAGAAACCAATAGAAAATTTAACAATCAATAAATAATTTGCAAATGGGTGTAGCAAGTACTAAGATATTCCTTGCATCAATCCAGAATAATTATTTATGCTTAGTCCAAATATCAAGCAGATGTAAATAAAGTTAGACTGGGCCAGCAGTAGAACCCTCTGACTTTAGAGTGCCATCAACTCATTTTGCCCACAGTAGTGTGCTCCTTGATCTACTGAATAGACAAAATTGATCTTTCGGCATTGCCTTTAACAAGTCTTAATACAGCATTAGATCCCAGTTGCAGAGACGGTTAACTTTTATTTTCCTGAGAGGTATTAGTGGCAGGGATACCAGATATCGACATTCAGTATCAGATTTATCACAATGTTTAGAAGCCGCTGCAGTCAGATGATAGAGAGACTGGAGTACATGCTGTTATTCAAAGCTCTTCATTTAAGCATGTACATATAAATTAAATTCAAATCAGCTTCATATGTGATACAATCTAGCCTACCATCTTCACCTGGTTCTAGTTAAACTATGGTTTGTGAGATCAAATTTAAAGAATAATGTGGCCTATAAACTGGTTTCAGTCCAATGTAAGTTCATTTTAAACTTCTTTCTTGACTACAGCCACCAAATTACTACAAGTGCCTGAGTTTTCTAAGCTGCAGTAACTCTGTTCATGGTGAACCTATAAATACAAGAGCTTTTAATTGAGACCAAATCATTTGGTTGCTGTGTAATGTCAAGAGTGTGAGTGTATATAATATTTTATGTAAATACTTTTTCACAGAAAAAATATTTATTTCTTTAGTGGTTTCAGATTCTTCCATGTGGCCCATACCAAGATGTCATTGTGCTCTGTATGAACAAAATCCTTTCTATTTAAAACCATATTTATTATAAACTGGACTGGCAGACTGTATATACACAATATTGTTCCATCCTCAACTTTGAAAAAAGGTTTTGTTTTTCAAATAAAGTGGTTTGTAAAAATTAGAAAAAATAAACAAGTACTCCTCCAAAATTATGCATTTTTTATCTTTATCTTATTTACAACATGTTGTGTAAGTGGGTGATGAAGAAAGTAAGCCCCATGGAGGGCATTTGAGGCTTCTGCCTTTGGCCTTCTTGGACTTTACTTGAAATAATGCAACAGGGTAAATTTTGCATTGAAGGAGGAAGTAACTTTTTAAAAATGAAATTGATAGTAGTTATCAGTTAACATAACCAATTAGGAGATAGTTACTAATCCAACACTTCATCACAGTTAGTCACAGAGGACACAGGTTCCTAAACACCAAGTAACATTGCTGAGAAAGTTTGGAAAATCCTGAGACATCAGCACCAAGGAGTTTTTCAACACTGAGAGCAAGAAGACCAACATTCCAACCATGTACTGAATTATGAGATGAGATTCTTCAAAATGAAAGGTGACAAGACAATTTGCATGCATTTCATTATTAATCTCATCTCATTTACATGCAGTCTCTCATTCTCCCTCCTTCCAACAGAACTGACATGGTGACAATTCCCTAAATAAAAAGAGCAGCTACCTAGCCGCTTGCTCCTCCAGCCCTCCATCTTGGACACAGGTCACCAATACCACAGAGCATGCTTTATTGGCAGTGATCAAATGCACCCCAACACACCACCGTCTCCATCGTCGCTTTCCCAGGGACATTAGCAACCAAAATACACCAACCTTATGACAAACTCACACCATGTTTCTGATCTAATTGCAAATCCGGCACTTCCATGCTGCACTTCAGAGTGCACCAGCACCTTTCACTGGAACATTGCTACTGTGTATAGTGGCAAAAATACTGCACATATGTCAAGTCAATGGTCTTATATCAAAGTCTAAAGGGAATAGAGTAGATCTCACATCCTTCAATCAGGGTTTACCAGCACAGTAGGCTAACAGCAGCCTCTATTATCAGTTTGGGGAAGTGGGCACTGTCAGTAGTCCACATGAGACCAGGTCTGAACCTCCAGTCTGCAAAACCTGTGTGTCCTGGATTGTTTGCACTAGACATCAGTTGAAAACTTTAGAGAGACTAGTCAGGGGTATGGTTGGAGTTGTCTATTCAAGTCGGTCAAGGAGCTGTGCCATGGTCAGTTCTGGGGGTCTATTTATTGATAGCTAAGGCATGTTATCAGTGGTCACTGCTGCAGGAGGGAAGCTGGGGAACTCAATTGTCAGGATTGCGAATCAGAATATGCTGGGATACAAAAAAGATAATAATTATGAAGGGGTAACTCAACAAATAGGTGGGAGGAGACAATAGAGCAAAGTTATCCCTCAAGTTCTTTTTAAATCCCTCCCTTCTCACCTTAAACCTATGTCCTCTAATTTTGGACTCCACTACCCTAGGACAACAACCTTGGCTATTCACCCTACTCATGCCTCTCATGATTTTATAGACTTCTATTAGATCTCCAACACTCCAGGGAACAATGCCCCAACCTATTCAGCATCTCCCTACAGCTCAAACCCTCCAGTCCTGGCAACATTCTTGTAAATCTTTTCTGAACCCTTTCAAATTTCATAACATCCTTCCTGTAGCAGAAAGACCAGAATTGAATACAGTGGCCTCATCAATGTCCTGCAGAGCCGCAACGTGACGTCCCAACTCCTGTACTAAAGGCACTGACCAATAAAAACAAGTGTGTCAAACGCCTTTTTAACCACCCGGTCTACTTTCATCTCCACTTTAAAGGACCTGTGTACCTGCACTTCTACATATCTTCGTTCATCAACATTCTCCAGGGCCCTATCACTATCGGTATTAGTCCTGCTCTGATTTGCCTTTCCAAAATGCAACACTTCAAATTTATTTGAATTCAAGTCCATCTGCCAGTCCTTGGCCCATTGGCCTCTGATCGAGGTCTATTTTACAGAGATAAACTTCTTCTCTGCTCATTACACCACTAATTTTGCTGTCATCTGCAAACTGATTCCATGCTAACCAGTCTACCATGTGGAACCTTGTTGAACACCTTGCTGAAGTCCATATAGATGACGTCTACTACTCTGCCTTTTTTTTTTATCTTCTTCATCTCTCGAAAAACCTCAATCAACTTAGTGAGACACGACTTGCAATGCATAAATACATGCTGATTGTACATAATCAGTTTTCCAAATGCCATGTAAATCCTGTCCATCAGAATCCTTTCTGACAACTTACTGATCACTGACATCAATTTCAACTGTCTATAGATCCCTGACTTTTCTTATTGCTTTTCTTAAATAATAGCACAATGTTAACCATCCTCCAGTCCTCATCCATTACTGTCAATGGTACAAATATTTCAGCAAAGAGCCCAGTGATCACATCACTAACTTCCCACAAAGTTCTGGGATACACCTGATCACGTCCTTAGGATTTATCCATCTTTACACACTTTAAGACTTCTAAGACCTCCTCCTGTAATATGGGCATTTTTCAAGACATCATTATTTAGTTCTATGAATGATGTGGAGGTGCCGGTGCTGGACGGGGATGGACAACGTTAAAAAGCACACAACACCAGGTTATTATTAAACAGGCTTATTTGGAAGTACTAGCTTTCAGACCGCTGTGACTTCATCAGATAACTAGTGGGGCAGGATCATATGACAGAATTTATAACAAAAGATTAGTGTCGTGTAATTAAAATGACATGCACCTGAATTAAGTTATCACAAGCAAAATAATGGGCTTCTCTTCTGCCTGACGCTCAGCAGGTGCCTGGTCTCTGACAGTCCTCTGAGCACCAGAGGCCTGGGGAGATTCATTCTCAACCAGCTGTGAAGACATAATAGAATGGGCTCTCAACTCTAATATGGCTGAAGTACCCACCGAGGTGTCAGTATCAGGGTTGATGGAGGTTGTAGGAGAGAGACTTGCTTGTGCATCCTCTGAGGGAGTTTGTGTCTTCTTCCTCACAGGTGGAGGAAGAGGTGATATCTAGTGGGGCTGATGTCTTCAGGGTAGAGGCAGTGCATTTGTTGCATGGGCTTATACAAGACAAGAGAGGGAATGAGTTGCAAAATTAAAGCTTAGAAATATTAAGAATACAGTCTCAGGGAGGGTAATGAGCAAGCGCACAGCACTTGGTTGAAATAATTGTTACTTGATTGCCAGAACATTAAGGTCTCAGCACCAGCTCGTGAGCAGTCACAGTTCACTCTTAACATGGATTAAAGAGACAAAAGTTGGGAACCCCATCACGTCTTAGCCCTTTCAGCCTTATTCTGGACTGGTCTCATCTGGAATGAGACAAAGGGAGGGATTGAGTGAGATGAAAGTGGCTGGCAAAGCCGTAAGTACTAGTCCAGGTGGGGGAAAGGTGGTGAGATATCCAGAACGAGTAGGAAATGCAAAGGCATGCAAGGTTAGTCCAATGCTATTAGATACCCACCATCTCTGGTGGGATAGTAAGTAGTATATCATTAAGAGGGTGTTGCCCTCCAGACATTTCCCTCCAATGCACTTTAACATTGACTCCAGAATTCATGATGTTTCATGGCATCAGATCAAATATCAACATAGAAATTTCCTCCATGTTTTTGCAGAGAGTACTCCCTCATTGGCTTCAGAATCAGTGCTCTTCAATATTGAACGTTGCTTTGAAGAAGCATGGAGGGGCCAGGGATGCAGAATATACTCTGCATGTGGACTCATGTCCATCCTGACTTGGAAATTTATCACCATTCCTTCTGTGTTGCAGGGTCAAAATCATGGAACATTGCTCCTTAACAGCACTGTGAAAGGTACTACTCCAGATGAACTGCAGTTCTTCAAGAAGCCAACTCACTGCCACTTTCTCAAGGGCATATAGAGATGGGAAATAGATGCTGGTTTAGCCAGCAACATCCACTTCCTGTGAAACAATACATTTTCTTCAAACTGCACACATTTTCTGCCACTTTTCATTTTGTAACATCCAATATAGTGGTCACTGGAAACATTAGGTTTTAAAGCAAATGTCTATAGGATTCTTTTTAATAACCTGCCAACTTAAGTTTCCCAGTGCAGATTTCTCACAACACATGATGTGTGCTTCCCAGGCATAAGGTGAGACTGTATACGTTGTAGGTTAAGGAAATTAGAATACACTATGATAACTGCTAATGATTGCACAATACCTTAAGATTATTTTTTGTTTTGGATGCAGAAAGACACCATTTTGGCCCAACAAGTCTGCACTGGCCCTTCAAAGAGCATCCCAAGCAGACCCTACCCTACTCCATAACCCTGCATTTACCATGGCTAACCCACCTAACCTTCACATCCCTGGAAACGATGGGTCAATTTACTATAGCCAATCCGCCTAAACTGCACACCTCTGCACTGTGGAAGGAAACCGGAGCACCTAGCAGAAACGCACACATACACAGGGAAAACGTGCAAACCCCACACAGACAGTCAACTAAGGCTGGAATTAAATCTGGGTCTCTGGCACTGTGAGGCAGCAGTGCTAACCACTGAGCCACCATGCCACCCATGTCCAATAAGTAAAGAAACCAAAAGAGAAAATGCTGGAAAATTTCAGCAGGTCTGACAGCATCTGTAAGGAGAGATTCCAGCATCTGAAGTAATTTGCTTTTATCAAGTGAGTAAAGGTACAGTCCTGATCTTTACTGGTCAGGTGTGCCTTGGTTCAATCACTGTGATGATCTCAGCCAAGTCAGCAAATAGGCTGCTATTAGCTTCACAGACCCATGAACTATGAAAAGGAAAGACCACCCAAGGTTGCCATTCCTAACAGCTGTCCATTAGCTTGCCCTGAAAAGTAAAAGTCAAAATTTGCATGCATATGTGACCTCTCATCCTGGTGTAAACAGAAAAAAAGTCAGGCTGTAAAATCACCAAAATCAAATAACCTGCCAACAACTGCAATTTGGATTCGTATATACAATAAACCTTCAAAGTTTGTGCGAAGATTTGTAGCTCGGGTGCTTGTTGTAGTGGTTCTGTTCGCCGAGCTGGAAGTTTTGGTTGCAAACGTTTCGTCCCCTGGCTAGGAGACATCATCAGTGCTCTGGAGCCTCCTGCGAAGCGCTTCTTTGATGTTTCTTCCGGCATTTATAGTGGTCTGTCCTTGTCGCTTCCGGGTGTCAGTTTCAGCTGTCCGCTGTAGTGATTGGTATAAATATACAATAAACCTGACATTTCAGGGAGATAAGGATTCTGATAAAACATACTTGTTAGAAATATGAGGAAAATAGAGAAAAGCAGGAAAAACTCTTGGTGCGGATTTCAAAAACCTGAAGAGAAATCATAATAATCTAAACTGCAACATTAAAAAAGAGAATTTAATCACCCACCACAAGATAGAGTGAATTGTTGGATGAGATATGAGGTAAAGTATGCCACAATATTATTGAAGAAAATTAGGGTCCACCATAACAAATCAAATCCTCATTTGCTGTCTGTGGATATTTGCCTTTAGTTCCTGTGTACAACAATGCTTGCACTTGAAAAATAATTCCCTCGTGATAATATTTTTTAATTCCTGATTCGGAGGGTGAAGTCTGAGAGGACGGAATATGTATTAGAGTATAGTCTGACGGGGTTGAATATGCATTTGAGATATAACATATTGAAATGATTCCGTATTTTTAATGTTATTTCAGGCTTTTAAATACTGCTGACATTGCCCAGGCCTGTTTCGTTTACTTTAAAAGATTTTTCGACCTAAACGTATTTGCATTTGATTCATTGCACTTTCAAATTACCTGTCGTTGAGCGTTACGCGTTGGAGAAAAAAAACCCAGAAACTCACTGATAGTACGAAGCAAGATGCAAGTGAGGCATCATTAGGAAGATCGGGGCAGCGGCACGTGCAACGGGCAAACGGTTCGGAAACAGAAGATTTGAATTTGAAAAAAATGGCGGCCAGAAAGTGGCGGGAAAGAATGGAGGTCGGTCAATAGAGAAGAAAGGGGCGAATGTGTATGGGGTAGATATATCAAAACGAGGGGAGCGGAAAGGGAAACCTCTGAGATAACAGCAATTTTTATATTCAGAGCTTCTCTTGCAGCATTATGATATGATAGTTTTATGTACTGCATTTCGCAAGGACGATTTAATGGAGTAACGTTACTTCATAGTTTAAAGAGAATAAGAACTTTTATTTTCCTGTGGGAGTCAGGATGTTGGAAATTTGCCATAAAGTAAAAGGAAAGTATCAGTTTGAGGATAGTGGAATGCGAATCATAAAGAACTTTTTTTTTAAAAAAAAGAGAGCGTATGTGAAACTAACAATTTTTTTAGCAGTAATTTTGGTGCATTATCCCTTCTCTACAACCACTGACCCGGTCCTCCAAATTATCATTGAACAACTATCTTCGACTACCAATTTTGTTTGACTTCGTCCCTCGCTTGTTCAATTCAGCAGAGGTTAAAGCAGAAACAGTAGTTATTACAATGAGTTCTGTAACTGTCCAACACTATCATCTCTGGATAGGTTTGCTGACTCTTTCAATTTGAGCAATTCGTCTCCTGAGCACTATAACTTGAAAATACTCCAACTTGACCATTAATTTTTAGGACTCCTCCTTATGGGCAGGCCTTCTGGGTTGAGGATGAATTTTCCACTTTTGTTGGTCTTGAGGTGTTTAATTGGCACAGTGGTTAGCACTGCTGCCTCACAGCGCCTGTAGACCCGGGTTCAATTCCCGACTCAGGCGACTGACTGTGTGGAGTTTGCACGTTCTCCCTGTGTCTGCGTGGGTTTCCTCCGGTTGCTCCGGTTTCCTCCCACAGTCACAAAGATGTGCGGGTCAGGTGAATTGGCCAAGCTAAATTGCCCGTAGTGTTAGGTAAGGGGTAAATGTAGGGGTATGGGTGGGTTGCGCTTCGGCGGGTCGGTGTGGACTTGTTGGGCCAAAGGGCCTGTTTCCACACTGTAAGTCTAATCTAATCAAAATACTATATCCACTAACTATGCTACATCTGCTGATGTAGGAGGGTGAGGTGTTTGAATGTTTCATGTCATTTCTGTTTTGTGTTTGGCTTCCATCTGGGAGACTTGTTGGTTGACTGCTTTACTGATACTTCTCTAATTTGGCCAATCCTGAGCTACAGATTCTCATAACTCTTTGGAGATATTGATTGTTTTTTTTCAGAGAGGCTCAGACCACATTTTTTGAATGTTTCATCAGCCCTCCTGTGAACTGTTTGATTTAATGAAGCTTTGTCTGGCCCTGCCTGTGCAATTTGGAAAGGACATGGTCCTTTTCACAGAACATTGGAACTGGTTCTGGAAAAGATGGATTCTCTCCAGACCAAGCTGATTAGATCTTAATAAATCCAGGAATAGTGCCTTTATGGGCTAGATAGAGGAATGGATTCATATTTCTGATGAAGGGTTTATACCAAAAACATAGATTCTCCTGCGCCTTGGATGCTGCCTGACCTGCTGTGCTTTCACAGGGACATAACTTTCTGATCTGCAGTCCTCATTTTCTCCTACAAGAATAGGTAAAGTGGATCAAATTGGGAAACACTTGGGAAACAACAACAGCATCTTAAGGATTAGGGTAACTCTGAAAAAGGGCAGGTGAAATCAAGTGTCAAAGTACTTAACTGGGTGATGATCAAAGTACATTGGAATTAAATTTAGCAATCAAAATTTAAGTGCAACGATGAGCTATTTAAAGAGGAGGGGAATTTGATAATATTCCTTGATACTGTTGAGGTACATTATTGTTAGAGGAGGAGGTGGGTCAATTAAAGCAAGATTCCCTGAATAACAAAGAGAGAGAGAGTATGGTAAAGTAGAAAAAGAAAATGTATGGCTGGAGAGCAGCAAAGAGAGAATATGAGAAGAAATTGGCAGTTAACATAAAGGAATAAATAAGAAACTCTTCTAAAGGCAAATAAGTAGAAAAAAAGTAAAAAGAATGGGGTTAATTAGATTTAAAAAGGATTTATGTAATCACAGCATGGTTGAGGTACTAAATGAGTTTTGTACATCTGGATGAGCTTAAAATTGACAGAGGAGATATTGTTAGAAAGGCTGGTTACATATAAAAGTTGATAAGTCACCATAATAGCATGGTTTGCATCCAAGGATACTGGGGGAAATTAAAGAGGAAATAATGGAGGCGCAGCCTGTAATCTCCCAATCTCTTTAGATATAGGAATTGTCAGAGAGATCGAACATTATAACTGTTAAACTGTATCCCAAAAAAGAATGTAAGGATAAATATAGCAGTAACAGGTCAGTTATTTTAACTTTTCACAAGAAAATGTTTAGAAATGTTAGTTCAATACAAAGTTATTAACTCAGTTGGACAGTATTTGGAGAAATACAGATGTCTGGCTTGCTGTAGCCATGTAACTTCTAGGTTTGCTATCAAAGACTGTGCAGGCTGGTAGCCACTAAACGTATATAATTTGTGACATGGTGTTAGAGTGGTGCCACCTGAAAATGTGTGGACATTCAGAGCTCAAAGAAAATCACCTACAGAAAGAAGCAGAGAAATGTTGCGTGAGTTAACATATTTCTGCAGAACACCAACCCCTGCACATTGTCTTCAAGCATCTCACGTTCCAGACTTGGAAATATATAATTGTTCCTTCATTTTTGCTAGATCAAAATTCTGGGACATTCTTCCATAACAGCATTGTGAATGTACCTACACTCAAATGAATTGCAGCAGTTCAAGAAGGCAGCTCACCATCTTAAGGCCAACTAGAGATGTGCAATAAGTGCTGGCCTAGTCAGCAATGCCCAATGTATAAATGGACAGAGTGCAGAGCTCTGAAGTTGTCATTCATCAGTTAGGTAATATTATGGTGAAAGGATTTCTTGCGATTACTAGAGAGAGCTTACCAGGTGAACTTGAAGAAGATGAAATTCAAGATGCCTGAAGTTAAATACATAGGTCATGTACTGACGAGGAAAGATCCCCCATAAGTTGAGAGTTTGAATAAAGATACAGCATCCCATAGATTTATGAGAACTTATGATGGAGAATAGAGAAATGGCAGAGAAATATAAATGATGACTTTTTATTTGTTTTCACTGAGGAAAATGCCAGAAACCTTCAAGAGCTAGAGCTTCAACTGTCTAAGGAAAAGGAGAACTTGTTCTAAACCTCAGACTGTTATTGGCAGTGGCTATAGAGATAGTTGATGCTGTGATTATCTTCCAAACGTCTATAGAAATAGAATGATTCTGATGAATTGGACGGTAGCAAACGTCACACCACTATTTAAGCAGGAAGTGAAATAGAAAACAATGAATTACAGGCCTCTTTACATCACTATGAGAGAAAATTACTAGAATTCATTTAAAAATGTTAGGATTCATAATGAACTGGTTGGGCACGGTCAGCATGGATTTCCAAATGGGAAATCAGGTTTAATTAACTTTGAGTTTGTTGAAAATGTTATGAACAAAATTGATAAAGGGAGCTGATAGATGTGTACTTAGATTTTCAAAAAGCTTTTCATAAAGGTATTGCCTAATTTGCAATAAAAGTGTTGAACCTCTACCTAAGCTCATTGCTAAAGATGTGAAGTGGTGTTGGATACTAAATGAAAATAGCAGTTTTCATCAAAATCAAGCTACTAGTGATGACAATACCACTTCTGAGGTATTATGATATAAAGGGTAAAGCCACCTAGCAGTTTGATGTCAATGAGTCAGGACTTGAAACAGTAAAAGCACAATCTGCAGATGCTAGAAATCTGAAATAAACACAGAAGAAGAATCATAGTAATAGAGATGTACAGCACGGAAACAGACCCTTCAATTCAACGTCTTCATGCTGACCAGACATCCTAACCCAGTCAAGTCCCATTAGCTGATACTTTGTCCATATCCCTCTAAATTCTTCCTATTCATATACCCATGCAGATGCCTTTTAAATGTCGGAATTGTACTAGCCTCCACCACTTCCTCTGGCAGCTCATTCCATATACGCACCACTGTCTGTATGAAAACGTTTTCCTGATTTTCCTGCTGCACCTGTGTGCTAGCTTTGTATTTTGTACACAAGTACCCCCAAGTCCCTTTTGTGTTGCAGTTTTTCTCCATTTAAATAATGTTCTGTTCTTTTGTTCTCCCCTGCAAAATGAACAACTTCACATTTTTCCACATACTCCATTTGCCAACATTTTGTTCACTTACCTTTCAGTACCTTTCTGTAAACTGTTTGATTTCCTCGCATAATTTGCCTTCCTATTTTTATGTTTTCTCTAAGTTTGGCTACAGGACATTCACTTCCTCCAACTAATTTAATACATATTGTAACAATTGTAGTCCTAACAGTGATCCCTGTGGAGCCCCACTGGTACAGGTATTCAAGCTCAAAGAACACCTTGTCCTCACTTGCCATTTCCTGCCCATACCCCCTTCACTAATATGCTACCTCTAACACAGTGGGCTCTTATGATGTAATCTTTTGTGAGGTGCCTTGTCAAATATCTTCTGGAAGTCCAAATACAACTCCCATTAGTCCCCATTATCCACTCCAGTTCAGACTTCCTTGAAAGTCTGTAATAAATTAGTGAGATACTATTTCTTTTTCATAACGCCTTGCTGGCTGTGCTCGATTAGATGATAATTTTCCAAATGTGCTGTTATTATCATCATTATTAGTTGTTAAATAATTGATTCCAACAGCATATGTTAATCTAATCGGCCGAATTTTGTCTCCCTCCTTTTGGGATATAGTGTCGCATTGCTGTTTTCCAATCCTCTGTTTTTTCTTTCCAGAATCCAAGGAATTTTGGAAAATGACAATTAATGCATGCACTATCTCTGTAGTTCCTTATAGGATCCTATGATGCAAGCCTTAAGGGCCAGAAGATTGATCTACCATTATCTACCAATTGTTTGTCTAATACTACTTCTCTGGTGATGGTGTTTAATTCCTAGCGAAATTCTTAGTATTAATTAATTGGTACTGAAGGCTTTCCTTTTCTTGATGTCTGTTAATGTAGACTTGTATACACAAGTACATAATTTTAAAACTGACAGAAGACAGAAAACGTTTGAAGTATTGCTAACTATGAGAAGGATAATGATTAATCTGGCTGGAATAAGTGGACCTTGAAATTCAACCTTGAAAATTGTGAAGTCTTGCTTTGTTGGAAACAACTAGGAGAGGTAATTGTGGGCGGCATGGTGGCACAGTGGTTAGCACAGCTGCCTCACAGCGCCAGAGACCCGGATTCAATTCCCGACTCAGACGATTGACTGTGTGGAGTTTGCATGTTCTCCCCGTGTCTGCGTGGGTTTCCTCTAGGTATTCCGGTTTCCTCCCACAGTCACAAAAATGTGCGGGTCAGGTGAATTGGCCATGCTAAATTGCCCGTAGTGTTAGGTAATGAGGTAAATGTAGGGGTATGGGTTGGTTGCGCTTCAGCGGGTCGGTGTGGACTTGTTGGGCCAAAGGGCCTGTTTCCACACTGTAAGTAATCTAATAATACAAAATAAAGTAGTTCTAGAGGGGGCAAGAGCAGAGGGACCTGGTGTGCATGTGCTTGAATTGTTGAAGGCAGTTACATTAAAAATGCATACTGGAGCCTGAGATTTGTAAATAGAGGCATAGAGTACAAAATATAAGAAAGTTCTGATGAAACTTTGTGAAACACTAATTTGGTGTCACCTGGAGTATTCTGTCCAATTCTCACTGCTGTATTTTAGGAAGGATTGAGCAGGGAACAAAATGACAGCTTCTGGACAATGGCATGAAAGATGGTTATAAAGTTGGCAGAGGATTGAGGGCGGATTATGCTTCCTGACAGTAATCGGTGGGAACCTGTTTTTAATACATTAGTATGTCATTTCGTGCTCATTAAAACATAACTTCATCAGATTAAATTCTACCTTTGGAATTATATATGCAGTAAATGAGAAACACATGTTATCAAGAATCATGTCTGGTGAAAAGTGGAATGCAGGCAATGTACTTGTCCTACTAGATTTAGGCTGATTAGGAACTGCATTTCTTGCATGGGAAGCTTTGTTGAACCAGGGGGAAAGAAGCCATTGATGCATCTATATCAGGTGACAGCTGTGAAAGACGAATGGGTGTGGCTGCCTGAAGGAGGTGGCTGTCCTATAAAGGCTTGAGGGAGACAGAAGGAGGAAGTGGGAAAGTCAATATCAAAAGATGATAAGCCAAGCATGATCGTGGAAAGATCAGAACTTATACAATAAAAGTCATTAGTGAGGTTTTGAGACTCAGGCCAAAAAGAGGACTAGGGTTGATTATGTCAGATGGTAGATTGAGATTGGCACAGGAGCAGTTCCAGGTATCTAGTGGGTGACATATTCTAAAAGGGTATATGGTGTGGCAGCAATTCCAGGGATCTGGGATTGAAGGTAAAGATTGGGTTGAGATGTTGCAGCAATTCCAGATATTGCAAACTCCTCACAAAAAGCCACATTGATGCTTTTGGATAGCAAGGAATGAACTTAAATATGGTATCTGAACCTTTACCTGATGGGGTAATCACAAAATCAGTGACTTAGTGTACATTCAATCAAAGCCACTTGAACTGCAACCATTGAGTTTGTGTATGCTAATAGTACTTATTGGTGCAGTCAGAAATAGATTTCAAAATCTTAACAACTCCTCCTCTGAAACATATATGAAAATACCCTTTCATTAAGCACGCAGAAAACTATGGTCTGCCAATCAACCAACAGTTACATGTCAATTATATTGATTTTATGAAAAATAATATTCCAAGGACAGTGGTTAGGCCACTTTTGGAATATTGTGTGCAATTTTGGTCTCCCTTATATCAGAAGGATGTTATAAAACTTGAAAGAGCTCAGATAAGGATGTTGACGAGGTTGGAGGATTTCAGTTGTAAGGAGAGACTGAATGTGCTGGGGCTGTTTTCCGTGGAGCATCGGAGGCTGAAGGGTGACCTTATACAGGTTTATGAAACCAAGAAGGCATGGATGGCAAAATAGACAAGGTCTTTTCCTTAGGGTGGGTGAGTCAAGAACTAGAGGGCATAGAGTCATAAAACTGTAAAGCACAGAAACAGACCCTTCGGTCCAACTCGTCCATGCTGACCAGATATCCCAATCCAATCTAGTCCCATCTGCCAGCACCTAGCCCATATCCGTCCAAACCCTTCCTATTCATTTATCCATCCAGATTCCTTTTAATTGTTGCAATTGTACTAGCCTCCACCACTTCCTCTGGCAGTTCATTCCATACACGTACCACCTTCTATGTGAAAACTTTGCCTGTTAGGTCTCTTTTATATCTTTCCTCGCTCACTGTAAACCTGTGTGTCTAGTTCTGGACTCCTCCATCCCACGGAAAAGACTCTGTCTATTTACCCTATCCATGCCCCTCATGATTTTATAAACCTCTATAAGGTCACCCCTCAGTCTCTGACGCTCAAGGGAAAACAGCCCTAGCCTATTCAACCTCTCCCTATAGCTCAAATCCTCCAACCTTGGCAACATCCTTGTAAATCTTTTCTGAACCTTATCAGGTTTCACACCATCTTTCCAATAGGAAGGGGAACAGAACTGCATGCAAAAGTCAAATAGTGGCCTAACCAATGTCCTGTACAGCCACAACATGACCTCCCAACTCCTGTATTCAATACTCTGACCAACAAAGGAAAGCATACCAAATGCCTTCTTCACTATCCTATCTACCTACGACTCTACTTTCAAGGAGCTATGAACCTGCAGTCCAAGGTCTCTTTGTTCAGCAACACTCCCTAGGACCTTACCATTATGTGTGTAAGTCCTGCTAAGATTTGCTTTCCCAAAATGCAGCACCTCACATTTATCCAAATTAAACTCTATCTGCCACTTCTCAGCCCATTTGCCCATCAAATCAAGATCCCTTTGTAATCGGAGGTAACCTTCTTCGCTGTTCACTACACCTCCAATTTTGGTGTCATCAGCAAACTTACTAACTATACCTCTCATGGTCACATCCAAATCATTTATATAGATGATGAAAAGCAGTGGACCCAGCACCGATCCTTGTGGCACTCCACTGTCACAGGCCTGCAGTCTGAAAAACAACCCTCCACCACCATCCTGTGTCTTCTACCTTTGAGCCAGTTCTGTATCCAAATGGCTAGTTCTCCCTGTATTCCATGAGATCTAACCTTGCTAATCAGTCTCCTATGGGGAACCTTGTCAAACACCTTACTGAAGTCCATATAGATCACATCTACCACTCTGCCCTCATCAATCCTCTTTGATACTTCTTCAAAAAACTCAATCAAGTTTGTGAGACATGATTTCCCACGCATAAAGCCATGTTGACTATCCCTAATCAGTCCTTGCCTTTCCAAATACATGTACACCCTATCCCTCAGGATTCCCTCCAATAACTTGCCCGCCACTGATGTCAGGCTCACTGGTATCTAGTTCCCTGGCTTGTCCTTACTACCTTTCTTAAATAGTGGCACAACGCTTGCCAACCTCCAGTACTCCAGCACCTTACTTGTGACTATCAATGCTACAAATATCTCAGCGAGAAACCCAGCAATCACTTCTCTAACTTCCCACAGAGGTCTTGGGTATGCCTGATCAGATCCTGGAGAATTTATCCACTTTTATGCATTTCAGGACATCCAACACTTCCTACTCCGTAATATGGACATTTTTCCAAGATGTCACCATCTATTTCCTTGCATTCTATATCTTCCATGTTCTTTTCTACAGTAAATACTGATGCAAAATACCTGTTTAGTATCTGCCCCATCTCCTGCGGCTCCACACAAAGGCTGCCTTGCTGATCTTTGAGGGGCCATATTCTCTCCCTAGTTACCCTTTTGTCCTTAATGTATTTGTAAAAACTCTTTGGATTCTTCTTAATTCTATTTGCCAAAGCTATCTCATGTCCCCTTTTTGCCCTCTTGATTTCTCTCTTAAGTATTCTCCTACTGCCTTTATACTCTTCTAAGGATTCACTCGACCTATCTTGTCTATACCTGACATATGTTTCCTTCTTTTTCTTAACCAAACCCTCAATTTCTTTGGTCATCCAGCATTCCCTGTACCTACCAGCCTTTCCTTTCACCCTAACAGGAATATACTTTCTCTGGACTTTCGTTATCTCATTTCTGAAGGCTTCCCATTTTCCAGCTATCCCTTTACCTGCGAACATCTGCGCCCAATCAGCTTTTGAAAGTTCTTGCCTAATACCGTCAAAACTTGCCTTCCTCCAATTTAGAACATCAAATTTTAGATCTTGTCTATCCTTTTCCATCACTACTTTAGATCTAATAGAATTATGGTCGCTGGCCCCAAAGTGCTTCCCTGCTGACACCTCAGTCACCTACCCTGTCTTTTTCCCAAGAGTAGGTCCAGTTTTGCACCTTTTTTAGTAGGTACATTGACATACTGAATCAGAAAATTTTTTTGGCCACACTTAACAAATTCCTCTCTAAACCCTTAACGTTATGGCAGTCTATGTTTGGAAAGTTAAAGTCCACTACCATAACCACCTTATTATTCTTACAGATAACTGAGATCTCCTTACAAATTTGTTTCTCAATTTCCCTCTGACTATTAGAAGGTCTATAATACAATCCCAATAACGTGATCATCCCTTTCTTACTTCTCAGTTCCACCCAAATAACTTCCCTGGATGTATTTCCAGGAATATCCTCCCTAAGTACAGCTGTAATGTATCCCTTATCAAAAACACCACTCCCTCCTCCTCTCTTGCCTCCCTTTCTGTCCTTCCTGTAGCATTTGGAACATTAAGTTGCCAGTCCTGTCCATCCCCAAGCCATGTTTCTGTAATAGCTATGATATCCCAGTCCCATGTTCCTAACCATGCCCTGAGTTCATCTGCCTTCCCTGTTGGGTGTCTTGCATTGAAATAAATGCAGTCTAATTTATGAGTCCTACCTTGTTCTCTGCTTTGTTTCTGTCTGCCCTGACTGTTTGACTCGCCTTTGTTCTCAACTGTACCAATCTCAGATTGAAATCGTTCCTCACTATCTCCCCGAGTCGCATCCTTCCCCCCCCCTCCTCCTCCCAACACCTTACTAGTTTAAGTCCTCCTGAGCAGCTCCAGCAAATCTCCCTGCCAGTTTTTAGTCCACTTCCAATTTAGGTGCAATCCATCCTTCTTGTACAGGTCACTTCTACCCCAAAACAGCTTCCAATGATCCAAAAATGTGAATCCTTCTCCCGTACACCAGCTCCTCAGCCATGCATTCATCTGTTCTCTCCTCAATTCTTCCCCTCACTAATTCATAGCACTGGGAGTAATCCAGATAGTACTACTCTTGAGGACCTCCTTTTTAAATTTCTGCCTAATTCTCTGTAATCTACCTTCAGAATCTCAACCTTTTCCCTTCCTATGTCGTTGGTTCCAATGTGTACAATTACCTCCTGCTGGCCCCTCTCCCTCTTGCGAACATTCCACACCGTCTCTGAGACATCCATGATCCTGTCACCAGGGAAGCAACACACCATTCTGATTTTTCCTGCTGGCCACAGAAACGTCTGTCTGTACCTCAGACTTGAGAGTCCCTTAACACTGTCAATTGATTGGAACCTGACGTACTTCTCATTGCAGCCAGTCCCAATACTAGAAACTTGGCTGTTCCTGCTACGAACTCCTGAGTGTCCATCACCCCCTACATTTTCCAAAACCCCATATGTGTTTAAAATGGGGATAGCCACAGAAGACTCCTGCCCTACCTGCCCACCTCTCTTATCTTTTCTAGAGTTAATCCATCCATGTGACTGTATCTGAGACTTGCCCTGCTTCCTATAACCGCCATCCATCACATCTTCTTGCTCTTGTAAATTCCTTATTGCCTCGAACTGCCTCTCCAATCGATCCATTTGATCTGATAGGATTTGCAACCAACAGCAGTTATTGCAGATACAATCCGCAGCAACGAGTAAACTCTCCCTAAACTCCCACATTCGACAAGAAGAACATATCACTTTCAATCTACAGACCCAGAATATAGCACTGTCTTATTCCTCTACAAAACACTGTTCCAGGTTAAATTAATATGTATTGCTTATATTTTAAGTGTAATCAAGAGACATATCTCAAAAAACATATGATTAATAAAGAACCCACTCTACACACTACTGCAGACTTATTTTAAGGCTGTGCTTTAAATCCACTTATTTGCTTCTGTGTTGTGACCTTTCCCAAACAGGTTCCTCCAAGATCAGTTGTGAATGTCACTGTTTTTTAATTTTTCCAGACGCACTCTGATGTCCAGCGATACATGAATTCAACAGCAAAAGCAGTAACTGCCAACTCTGTAAGTTAGCAGTGTGGGTTTCTTTCTTTCTCTCTCTCTCTCTCTCTCTCCTGCACTGACCTCACCATGTGCTTCCATTGTCTTTTTTCTTCCTTTTAAAACTGTTGTTGTTTTGACTTCTTTTTTCTCCAAAATTCCAAAACAATGCAACAGCATATAAAGCAGTAATTGTTGCTCCTGGAACTCAAGGAAATCACCTCCAACACCTAAAACACCTCAAAAAAGGAGCACCTGTTATAACCAGGAATATTTCCCATCCTCCATCTTGGATTACCCAGGCTGTTGATACGTAAGATCTTCTTAAATGAAATTGCCCATAACAGTGTTTGATAACAGACATGTTCCTGCCAGTAAATCCATAAAGTAAGTGAAGGATGCATGATCTACAGTTATTTTCATGGAGTGTACATTTCCAATGCCTGTATGACACTGATCCATTTCTGCAAATGTAATTGGCTGTGACATCATGGTAACTCCTTTTTCTGCCCAAATAAGTGTTTAACTCAGAAGTTTTAACTCAATGCCTTTCTTTCTTGCTGAAATGAAATTAAACTGTCCACAAATTATCTGCCAGAAACAGGTGATTTGGCCAATAAGAAACTGCTAAAATGTTATTTAGAAATAATCACTGACATGTTTGGGATTCCTTGCTTTCTCCCCCCATTTTTAAGCTTTACAACAAAGAGGATTCCCTTGCACAAAATAAATTGTGGATCACCTTTAACACTGAAAGCATGCCAAAGAACTTCACAGAAATTAACTAAACATCAAGCCAAAGAAGGAACTATTGTGTATGTGTTTGGCTCCACCTAGCGGTGGCTTTGGCCATACATGCAGCTTCATTGCGACATAGTAGATGTTTCACATGGATGAAAACTACTTGACTAGATGTTTTACGTTAAATCTATCGTTCTTTGAAAACACGTTTTTAAGCCATACTATTCTGAATTACTGTTTGCTTCAGTGTAAAATCTATTTTACAGATTTTATTAAATATTAGACCATAGTTTTCTGCATGTTTAATAATTTTTTTTCTGACTTCTCCAATAAGCGTTATCTGCATACTGCAGTGTAAAATCTGGGGTGGGTGGGGCAGGTAAAAATCTCATGCACTGAAAGTTGATGGCCAATCAGTACTGTGCACTTGGCAACAACACCAAGAAGTCTATTGCTGTTGCTAGTGCCAGAAGAATAACCAAGATTACACAGACCTAGGTGTCCAGAAACTTTTTTCGGTGTGGGAGATGAGTTTTTGTGGTCAGAGTGTTGTGGGATGAGAGGAGTAGGGGATTGGAGTTCCCTCCCTAAGTATATTGTTGTTCTGCTAACACTAAATGGGCTATAGCAGTCCAAGAAGGAAGCTCAACACCACCCTCACAAAGGCAACTAGGGATTGATGATAAATCCTGGGTCAGCCAGCAATGTCTGCATTCCATGAGTGAATAAATAAAAAGCAAGAGCAGCAGGATAGTATTGGCCACTTCCCTGCTCTGTACCCACCTGCTGGATAAGGCACAAAGTCATGTTGATCAAGAGGCCTCACCCTCTCTGACTGTCAGCCATCCATAATGGTTTGGCAGTTGCTTGGGTTGACTCTTTTGTCCAACCATAAAATTGAGGAAGTTGCATCCCAGATGGGAATTGACCTAAATTTGTCCTTAATTGACCACTTAAGGTCCTTAATTAGTGGCAGGAAGGTATAAGAACCTCCTGGGGACAGCATGGTAGCTAAGTGGTTAGATTAGATTAGAATCGATTGGATTCCCTACATAATAGAAACAGGCCCTTCAGTCCAACAAGTCCACACCGACGCTCCGAAGAGTAACCCACCCAGACTCATTTCCCTATGTTTACCCCTGTCTGATGCACCTAACACCATGGGCAATATTACATTGGCAATTCACCTGACCTGTATATCTTTTGAAATGTGGGAGGAAACCCACGCAGACACAGGGAGCATGTGCAAATTCACCTGAGGCTGGAATCAAACCTGGGTTCTTGGCGCTGTGAGACAGCAGTGCTAACCACTGAGCCACCATGCTGCCACAGTTAGCACTGCAGCCTAATAGCACCTGGGATCGGGGTTCAATAGCAGCGTCGGGGTGACTTTGCTTGGAGTTTGCACGTTCTTGGTGTATCTCTGTGGATTACCTCCAGGTGCTCTGATTTCTCCCACAGTCCAAGGATGCGTGTGTTATGTGGATTAGGTTAGATTAGATTCCTTATAGTGTGGAAACAGGCCCTTTGGCCAAAGGCAGTCCATACCGACCCTTCGAAGAATAACCCACCCAGACCGATTTCCCCTCTGACTAATGCACCTAACACTATGGGCAATTTAGCATGACCAATTCACCTGACTTGCACACCTTTGGACTGTGGGAGGAAACCAGAGCACCCAGACGAAACCCACGCAGACGTGGGGAGAATGTGCACATTCCACGCAGACAGCTGCCCGAGGCTGGAATCAAACCTGGGACCCTGGTGCTGTGAGGCAGCAGTGCTAACTCACGGAGCCACTGTGCCGCCCTATTGGCCAAGATAAATTGCCCATTGTGTTAGGGATGTGCAGGCGAGGTGGGCTAACCATGGGAAATGTGGGTTTACAGGGATAAAGTAGGGAGGTGGGTCTGGGTGGGATGGCCGATCTTCAGAGGGTCAGTGTGGACCTGACAGGCCAAATGGGCTGCTTCCACATTCTGAGGACTCTGTGATTAAACTTAATTCCAGTGGAGGTGGGTAAGCAGCAGGGTTCTGGAGCTTCACTATCCTATCTAATGAAGTTGTTTTTCCCTCCTCCAGCTCAGGAAAATTCTGCCCAGAAATTTAATTAGTTGCACTCCAACATTGCAATTGCACAAGTGCTGGGATTTCATGCTGTCTGCTGGAATTGCCGTGTATATTGCAATTTAACACTTGTATATAGTTAAATTAGCTGGGTTTGTTAGGTATGTCCCATGGTGAAATTTCGTGATTTGTGCCTGATGTAATAGATATACTTTGTTTTTATGCTCTGCAATATCTTGGTATGTTAGCAGTTAACACTGCTGCACTTTTGAGTGTGATTGGACTGAATACATACTGCTATGCGTGATTGCCCTTGTATCAAGTGCCAGACAATTGTCCAGTTGGATTTCCTTTTTAAATTTAAATTCAACCCAGTTGATTAAACTAATGTGATAGTTGACTGACTTGCAACCAAAGGTAGATATTACTGGGAATGATATTTGAGGGTAACTCAAATATGTTGTACTAAATTCCTCTTTCTTGCTATTTTAACAGAACTGTTAATTAGGTTGTACAATTTAAACAGTACATTTTTTGCATCTTGAATTCTGTAGCTTGCCAGATAGGTGCTTGAGAATGGATATTGCATACACTTTCCTGCAGGGGTATAAAGCCAGCTCATTGTAGAAGATATGTTTTTATTCTCATTTACCTTTCAAAGAGTTCATCTTCACAATGTCAGTTCTAGTCCAACAAAATATTATGACTGTCAGATGTCAATAGTATTGTTTCTTTGTTCAATGCCAGTTGATAGCCATAATCTTTAAAGGAATCAAAAGGTGAAACCAACAAGATTTTACGTACTGTTTTGTTGCTCGTAGATTTCTGAAGGTTTGTCTATGCCAAAGAGCTTATTAAGTGTTTTATTTACACATTTCTATACACACTTCATCTTGAGGAATCAATGTAAAGAACTGTAGTTAGGATTTCATGTCTACCTGCCCTGGGTCTTCCAAAATATTAGCAAAACATTTTGCATATAATCCCAAATGTTCTTTCATTTCCAGGTACTTGGCTCTCCTGGTGTGTGATACATCTTCCAGATATGCAAGCAAGGAGAATTAGCCCTATTTCCCAGAATTGTGTCTGTGCAATGATGAATGCCTGACATTAGGTATTCCAATGGGGTGGAGGTGTAAGGGGCAAGTAGTGGAGGGAGCAGGAGTGTAACTGAAATCATCGGCTCTGATGTTGCTTTTGGCTCTAAGCTCAGCCTTAGGCCTGATCCTGATTCCAAGCCGAGCATTGGAGCCCTTCTAGAACCCTGGCCCTAGTTATTGGCCATGATATACTTCCACTCTGTTCTGCATCCTAAGTAGGAGTAAGTGAGATTGGAGAACATATTTCAAACAGAACTCCTATCAAGGAGGAGCTTCTTCAGTCAGTGCATGTCACAGAGGGCTATAAAAGCCCAGTTGCTGACTATGTTTCAGAATTGAGATTAATAGATTTCTACACAAAAACATCAGGAGATATGGAAATGGTATAGAAGCAGAAGATTGGATAAGATCTCATTGAATGGCTGAGTGAACTGAATGGTCTACCCCTGCCCTTATTTCATATATTGTTAGTGTGTCCGACAGTTCTCCACAGCATTAGGAACAAACCAATCAATAAGTTGATCATACCTTCATGCCTATTAGTTCTTCATGCCTATTAGTTCTTCATGCCTATTAGTTCTTTTACAAAGAGACACACCAGCTATACCAACCTCCACAGATTATCTTTTTTTTTATCTGTCCATGCCTTATTTTACAGCCAGCCTGGATATGGCCTGTGCCAAAAACTTTCCCCCAATGTTGTATATTTTCCCAACAAAAGCCACCAAACTTGCCTAGAATACTTAAATAAAACTCAAGACCAGTTCGAGGGATATGTTTTTATGATGAATGTCACAAGAAGCAGAAGTAGTCCCTATGCCCCCTCAAGCCTGCTCCATCATTCAATACAAATCATTGGCTGACTTGCTGTCTTAACTTAACTTGCCTGCCATATCCCTTGATTTCCCCCAACCTTGAACATATGTCCAGATGAGGCATCTACAACCTTCTGAGGTAGATTCGCAATCCTCAGTGAAGAAATTTCTCCAACTCCAGATGTAAATGATCGGCCATTAGCCAGATTCTCTTCTTTATTCTAGAGTCATCAGTCCAGAGACACAAACTTCTTTAAAAGAAGTTAAGTATTGCAGATGCTGGAGATCTAACATAAAACCAGAAAGTGCCAAAGAAACTCTGTTAGGATCTGTTGAAAAAAAGAGGATTCATGAATAAGCTGAACCTTATGTTTTTGTCAGTGTCAAGAGGAGAAACATTTGAGAGATACGCTTGGGAAGTTCTTTACACCGAGGGTGGTGGGTGCCTGGAACGTGTTGCCAGCAGAACTGGTAGAGGCGGGTATGATAGCAACTAGCTAGATACATGAATGGCAAGGGAGCAGAGGGATACAGATCCTTGGAAAATAGGCAACAGGTTTAGATAGAAGATCTGGATCAGTGCAGACTTGGAGGACCAAAGGGCCTGTTGTTGCACTGTAATTTTCTTTGTTCTTTGTGTCAGTTTAATTAATTTTCATGGAAGATTTCTTCCCAAATCTATTCCCATTTTAACATCTGCTATTCCCAGAATAACTTACTATACATCAGTGCCCCCGAAAGACCAGCATCCCTGATGCCTGTGCCATCTTTAAAAGGCCACTAGCCAATTGTTGGCAATCCAGCTTTGCCATTCATGGCAATGTACTGGGACAGCAGCCACAAAGACATGCTGCTCGCAGCATTTAACTGACACTCCCTCACACATACTATCTCATTTCCCTACACTGTTTAACCAACACGCTGCATGGTTTACCAATCCTGACCTACATCCCACCTAATCACCCTCTCAAAGCCCACAATGCTCTCACAGCTCTCAAAGCTCTTAAAGCCTACTCTGTCCACAATGTCCACTGTAGACATATATCTTGTCATTGTCCAATAAGGGAACATCATACGCAGGCAAACATTTGGATAATTCCATAGACCAGTTTTTATGTAAAGTCAGGAAAGCAAAACCAAACAAATTATATAGAGGCTGCAATACAAACACAAAATGTTAGCATTTATGACCAATGACTATTTCACACTCCACAATCAGGTGCTGTACCCACCTCTCATCCATTGGAACTTAGTGTCAATTAGGAATTGTCTGACTTGTGGCACTCAATGCAGCTGAGTTTTTATGAACAAAATCATGCTTCCTCTTCCAAAGCATCCTCCATCTTCATTTTCATTAGACTCCTATTCTTCCAATTCCTAAGCACCTATCACATTGCCTCGGTGATCTATTTACGCAGAGCACAGCATGATAAGACAATATGACGTACTCCATCTGGACTGTACTGGATAATACCATTTCCTGATGAAGGGCTTATGCCCAAAACGTCGAATTTTCTGTTCCTTGGATGCTGCCTGACCTGCTGCTCTTTTCCAGCAACACATTTTCAGCTCTGGATAATACCACCCCAACCCCCCCATCCCCAACTCCCCCACAACTACTACCACCACCATACCACTCCCCCCAAAAGTAGTCCAAGCTGCTCAGTTATCTGCTCCTTCACAACCCAGGTTGCAGCATGGGTAGCATTAAACCTGCACTCTCCATCAGTTGCTGTTCTACAATTAAGTTGTGAGTCGGGGGGGAGGGGTCAGGATGCCCTGCCTTGTAAGGTTCTTAGTCCCATAAATACAGTAGATACACGTAAGTGCTCCAGGATATAGGACTTGTGGCAGCTGCCAGGGTAGAGTCACACACCCTGGGAAATGATATTGGTGATTGCAAACTACCTGAGTTGAATGAGGAAATGAAATTATATTGCATTTATGACCCTGGTTGCTGTCCTGATGCATTTGTAAATCTCACACAGGAAACACACAGCTCCCTGGCAGTAAATCTGTAGAATAGAATTTCAGCGCTACAGTCATCAGGAGAGGATAGCCTCCCACTCCTGCAGTCCTTGGGTCCCATTCTAACAGCTGTTGTATTTCCATTACAAGGTTCCAGAACACCCAGCACCCGCATCAACACTGCTCATCGCTAATTCCCAGGAAAAGGAGCTGGGTGCAAAAAGAATCTGATCTTTCTGTGGCTGTGTTTCATCCTGAGGGGCCCTGTGAATGTGACTTCTTCCTGGGCAAACTGCTTCTCAGCATGTGCAGTGGCCTGCTGTTGCTTCTGGACCTGTTACTGACCCTGATCCTCCCGCATCCATTGTTTCCTTTGGTAGGCAGTCACAGTGTCTAACATACCACAAGTGGCTCGATACATCACTTTTGTAGGCAATGACCTATATCGGGAACATAAGGAACAAAAGATTCTTAGCTCTGAAAGCAGTTAGTGGTGCCATACCCGCCAGGTACGAGCTGTATACGTTCCTCCATCCTTGGATTCTGGAGAAGAATGGGATGCTTAAAAAAACTCCCAATGTGACATCCATATTCAAATAGGGAGCATGGAAATAAACGGGTAACTATAGATTGATTAGCCTGATGTGTGTATTAATGGAAAAATGTTGGAATTAATCATTAAGGAAGTCATCGAGGCACATTTGGAAAATAATCAAGCAGACTTTGCGCACGTTCATGAAGGGAAATAGTGTCGGACTAATTTGTAAGAGTTTTTGAGGAAGTCTTGGGTTGGTACCCGGGACTTCGATGTTGTGGCCATTTCAGGGACATGGATAGAGCAGGGACAGGAATGGCTGTTGCAGGTTCTGGGATTCAGATGTTTCAGTAAGAACAGAGAAGATTGTAAAAGAGGGGAAGGTGTGGCATTGTTGATCAGGGCAATATTAACAGTTGTAGAAAGGATGTTTGGGGACTCGTTAACTGAGGTAGTGTGGAATGAGGTTAGAAACAGGAAAGGAGGAGTCACCATCTGGGAGTTTTCTATAGAGGAAAGGATAGCAAAGATGATTCTCAATAGGAGTGAGAGAGGCAGGGTAGTTGTCATGGGGGACTTCAACTATCCAAATATTGACTGGAATCACTACAGTACGAGTACTATAGATGGGTCAGTTTTTGTCCAGTGTGTATGCAGGAGGGCTTCCTGACACAGTATGTAGACAGGCCTACATGGAGCAAAGCCACTTTAGATTTAGTACTGGGTAACAAGCCTGGCCAGGTGTTAGATTTGGAAGTAGGTGAGCATTTTGGAGACAGCGATCACAATTCAGGTGTACTTCACTGAACAAGAGTTACAGCTGGGGGAAGGGAAATTACGATGCAATTAGGAAAGATTTAGGAAACGTAGAATGGGGAAGGAAACTGCAGGGGATGAGCCCCTTAAAAATTTGGAGCTTCTTCCAGGAAAAGCTCCTGCATGTCCTAGATAAGTATGTACCTGTCAGACAGAGACAAAGATATAGAACGCGTGAACCGTGGTTTACTAAGGAAGTGGAATCCCTGGTCAAGAAGAAGAAGAAGGCTTATGTCAGGACAAAATGTGAAAACTCAGTTAGGGCGCTTGAGGGTTACAAGCAAGTCAGGAAAGACCTAAAAAGAGAGCTCAGAAGAGCCAGGAGGGACGTGAGAAGTTATTGGCGGATAGGATCAGGGTTAACCCTAAGGCTTTCCATTGTTATGTCAGGAATAAAGAATGACGAGAGTTAAATTAGGGCCAATCAAGGATAATAGTGGGAAGTTGTGTGTAGAGTCAGAGGAGGTAGGGGAAGTACTAAATAAATGACCTGGATGAGGGCTTAGAAAGGTGGGATAGTAAATTCGCGGACGACACTAAGGTCGGTGGAGTTGTGGATAGTGACGAAGGATGTAGTAGGTTGCAGAAAGACATAGATAGGATGCAGAGCTGGGCTGAGTGGTGACAAATGGAGTTTAATGTGGACAGTGTGAGGTGATACACTTTGGCCGGAGTAATCGGAATGCAAAGTACTGGGCTAACAGTAGGATTCTTGGGAGTGCAGATGAGCAGAGAGATCTCGGTCTCCATGTACACAGATCCCTGAAAGTTGCCACCCAGATTGACAGGGTTGTTAAGAAGGCATACAGTGTTTTGGCCTTTATTAATAGAGGAATTGAGTTCGGAACCAGGAGGTTATGCTGCAGCTATACAAAGCTCTGTTATGGCCACACTTGGAGTATTGTGTACAGTTCTGGTCACCGCATTATAAGAAGGATGTGGAAGCTTTGGAAAGGGTGCAGAGGAGATTTACTAGGATTTTGCCTGGTATGGCAGGAATGTCTTACGCGGAAAGGTTGAGAGCCTTGAGGCTGTTCTCGTTAAAGAGAAGAAGTTTGAGAGGTGACTTAATGGAGACATACAAGATAATCAGAGGGTTAGATAGGGTGGACAGGAAGAGCCTTTTTCCAAGTATGGGGGTGGCAAACATGAGGGGACACAACTTTAAAGTGAGGGGAGATAGGTATAAGACAGATGTCAGGGGTAGTTTCTTTACTCAGAGAGTAGTAAGGGTATGGAATGCTTTACCTGCAATAGTAGTAGATTCGCCAAGTTTCAGTGCATTTAAGTCGTCATTGGACAGGCAAATATACGTATATGGAATAGTGTAGGTGGGATGGGCTTCAGATTGGTATGACAGGGCAACACAACATCGAGGGCCAAAGGGCCTGTACTGCGCTGTAGTGTTCTATGTTCTATATGTTCTTAACTATAGCAAGTAGACTGAAACCAGTGGATGAGTTATATTATATTCCATAAGGCTTTAACAAAGTACCTCTCAAAAGATAAGGGCTTGTTATATTGGAGGTAGTGTGGATAGAGAATTGGCTGATGAGGGGTAAATAGAGAACAGTGTTAAGGGGTTCTTTTTTGTGCTGGAACTCTGTAACCAGTATATTTCCATAGGCCTCAGTGCGAGGGCCACAACTGTTGACAATGTATATTAATGAATTGGAGGAAGGAGGTGAATGTACTGTAGTCATATTGGTAGATGTACAAAACATGAATAAAGTCAAATTGTGAGAATGATACAAACATTTTTCTCAGCGATATTATCATAGAGTCATAGAATTATACAGCATGGAAACGGTCCCTTCAGATCAACTCGTCCGCACTGACCAGATATCCTAAACTGATCTATTTTTATTTGCCAGCATTTGGCCCATATCCCTGTCAACCCTTCCAATTCACGTACTCATCCAGATGCCTTTTAAATGATGTAATTGTACCCACCTCCACAACCTCCTTTGGTAGTTTGTTCTATACAGACTATACCCTCTATGTGAATAGGTTGCTCCTCTGATGCCTTTTAATTCTTTCCCCTCTAATTCTAGTTTTGGACTCCTCTACCCTGGAAAAAAGACCTTGGGATAAGCAAATGAGCAAAACGTTAGCAAATGGAGTATCATGTAGGAAAATATGAAGTTGCTAATTTTGGAAGAGAGCAAATAAACAGAATATTATTTAAATGGGAAAAAAAACTTTTGAAAGCTGCAACACAAATGGACTTTGAGGTACTTGTGCACGCAAGTGCAGTAAGTAATCAGGAAGACTCATGGAATCTTCGCCTTAATTTCAAGTGGGTTGGAGTATAAGAGTGAGGAAATCTTATTGCAGCTGTGCAAGGTGCTGGTGAGACTGCATCTGGAGTACTGTGAGCAGTTTTGGTCCCCCTTTTGCTGGACTATATCATTTTATTGGAGACTGCTCAGAGGATGATCCCTGGTATGGAGGGATTGTCTTATGAGCAAAGACTAAACAGATTGAGACTTTATTCACTCAGCTTGACGAGAGGTGATCTCGTTGAAATATATGGGATTCTTAAGGGACTTGACATGGTAAATGCTCAGAGGATGTTTCCTTGAAGGGAGAGTCTCAGACAAGAGTTCCTAGTCTCAAAATAAAGGAATGCCCATTTAAGATTGAGATGAGGAATTTCTTCTCAGACTTACGATTCTTTGGAACACCTTGTCACAGAAAACTGTGGAGACAGTATTTGTATATACTTAAGGTTAAGATAGATTAAGTGGATGTGAGGAATACTGGATCAGCCATGATCCTATTGAATAGCAAAAAAGTCTCAAGGGCCTGAACAGATTAATCCCTTTCCTATTTCTTATAGACTTACGGTCTTATACTGTGAGACATGCAGCTCCCTCACCATGAGGGCCATGTCTCCATCATTCATTCAGCTTCAGCCAAAACATGGGCCCAAAATTAGTGAAGGTGGAATGCCAGCTGAATCACCAATACATAAACTCAAAATGGTACCATCTGCTGTGCTCTGAGCCCTTACCCAAACCCCCTCCCCAGACTTACATTAAGCATATTGATATGCACTTTTGTATAGACCAGAGCCAAACTGCTCATCAAGCTTGTATATAGGGAGATGTCTAGTTGAGGGGTAGAGGCACTGTAAGAATAATTGGACATTAATTTAACACCCCAGAGCATGTGCCAGATGCCCGCAGAGTGAACACTTTGCACGTTTATTCAACCAAATGGCATTCAATAGATTGCATAGAAATTGACCTCTCCGTCCCCACCCCCACTCCAGCCTAATACCCTCACCTTGACCTCTTTCTACCTATCGCATTTCCAACGCCCCTCCCCCAAGTTCCTCCTCCCTACCTTTTGTCTTAGCCTGCTGGACACACTTTCCTCATTCCTGAAGAAGGGCTCATGCCCGAAACGTCGATTCTCCTGCTCCTTGGATACTGCCTGACCTACTGCGTATTTCCAGCAACACATTTTCAGCATAGAAATAAATCAAAACAGTTGATGAAGTGATCGGCTCCATTTCCCATAGCACCCTTAGTTATGAATCGCTTTGAGCCAGCATTTGCCTTTTTTAATTCCTTGTCACTAACTTCTGCAGCATTGAAATGCCAATTGCAATCACTAATTACCTTTGACTAGCATTTGATTCTGAGAATAATTTGCTCTACATGCATTGCAAATGAACAATTTGCAATTTAGATGTGATTGCACTTTCCAAGTACATGCTTCGTGTACTTGCCTCTTCAGTGTCCAAGTTTCCAGCAGTCGGGGAGCCTGTGCTTTCACCCATCAAACTGAAACTGCCTCCTGGGCATTGCTTTGGCAAGTTTCTAGTTGCAGTTAGTGACTAATGAACAGCAAATGATGGCATGGAACTCGGCTTGCGGAGGACACCACCAACAGTAGTTGCATCTAATTGCCAGCCACCAACCCCACCCCACAGAGTCCTCATGTCCCATTTTACCCAACCATAAAAAGCTAATGCATTTGCACTCATTCCTCCATGTAGCAATCTATCACATTGAATTCTACTTTCAACTTTACAGCATGTCCCCTGTGCTCTGACATTTCACTTTACTGACGCCTGCTGCTCCCCCTGTGGAGGCCCCAGTGGTGGTCACTGCCAATTACTACTCCCTCCATAGCCAACCACACTCTCCAGTGCTGAACCACATTTATATCTTGACTCCCTCTCCCCCTGCCCTGTCACCATCCTTGTTGCCACTTCAATCCCGAGACTCCCTGACAACAAACCACCTGCACCACATGACTGGTCCGAGAACTGACCACCTGCGTACTTTCCAACATGGCCATTTGGTTGAATAAACGTGCAAAGTGTTCACTCTGCGGGCATCTGGCACATGCTCTGGGGTGTTAAATTAATGTCCAATTATTCTTACAGTGCCTCTACCCCTCAACTAGACATCTCCCTATATACAAGCTTGACGAGCAGTTTGGCTCTGGTCTATACAAAAGTGCACATCAATATGCTTGTACTGATAGGTTTTATGCTCTGTCAGAAGTGCCAATAGTATTGCAAGGTACAAATATGCAACTAGATACTAAGAGAGCAAGTGAGAAGGTTTGACGTGATACCTGTCCACATATGGAAAATATTCTTTCAGCAGCATTTGAATGCTAGCTATCAGTGCAACTGGTAATAAAATTTTCAACTTCCTAAGCATCCTGCAAGTGGATCACTGAGGTCTCCCTTGATGCATTAACAATTGCCAATGTCTGTGGATGAGGTCTGCACTGTGACTTACATGTTGAGAACTCTCTGCATCTATTCTGTGGCAAGTACTGTTGAAAGTTGCATTAGAATAATCTTCTTAATAGGCAACTTGCTGCTACCATGATACTCAGATTTAGGTAAAAGATGCATTGAGTTGTTCCTGATGCCAATATAGGCCTTGATGGACTACTTCTAAAATTCTGTCACATTGCTTGCCGTTCCCAAGTTGTTCATGTCCTTGGAAGTTTCTGCCCAACATTTCAAGTCCAAAGTGATTCATCTTTGCAATCCAGACTTTTATCCATAATCCAGCCTAACCCAACCCTACATTTCCCTGATCAGGAATTCCCCTGCCCCAATCGCCTTCACCCAAAATGTCCTTGACAATCTTTAATGTTATAACCAGACTGTCTCGCATCTACCCATCCTCCCAACCACCTGCTTACCCATCTGCCATCCTATTGTTTCACCCACTTCCATTCTACTGCTAACTTACTTACCTGTTCCTTTAACCATCATTCATTTAATTGACACACTTACCTTCTCTCTGCAGTCCTTCAATGAGGCTTTGATGCCTTTGTTTGCATTCTGAAATAGAACTGCAAAGACTATTTTTTGTGCTTTTTTATACTGTGGTCTGAAATGAAAAACAACTATTTCAAAACCAGGTATTTACAAAGACAGTTGTATGTTTCAACAGCCAGGAATTTGACACCTTTATGCACTCTGTTTGTGTATCTATGGGCTCCAATAATGCGCAGATGACCTGGAGCGGAGGGTTTGTTTACAAATGAAGCTGATTGGTTTGAGGGCTCAGGGCCAACTATCAATGACAAAGCTTCTCTGCTGCTAACAGCGATGTCATTATCGGTCAGTCAAATTGGAGCTAGTCAAATTGGAAGAGAAATCAGCAGGTCTTCAGCCAAATACTCTCTGTTCTCCATAGTAAACCATTTTAAATCATTTTAAAGTGGCTTTTCTTTTCATCAGCAGATGCTGCAAATTCTGTCTCTGAGACTTTGCATAAGTGAACCACCCACTTTGTGCCTCCTGTATGAGGGAAGCTTAGTTATCAGCCCAATGAAGACAAGAGCTGGAATTAAAGGTAGAAGTAATGACAGTACATACAGTGGGAGCACCAAGCACATTGGTGTCAATGCCAGTCACCTGTGGGTCCAACATGTTTATCCTAAAATCTACATTGCAATCCAGCATTATAAAGAAGGGACAGCATCCACAATTCTTCACTTGGTAGTGGGATAATTTGTAGTTTTAAAAGCTTGACTCTTATCATGCCTGTGTTTCGCTGACTGGAGGTCTGTAACCCAGTGTTGTTCTTCAAGGACCAGTGTTGGGACCTCTGTTGTTTATAACATATATAAATAATTTGGATGAAAATCGACCTTGTCTGATTAGTACATTTGCAAATGGCATGAAAATTGGTGGAGTTGTGGATAGTGAGGAAGGTTGTCAAAGGATGTAGGAGGAGAAAGTGAGGTCTGCAGATGCTGGAGATCAGAGCTGAAAATGTGTTGCTGGAAAAGCGCAGCAGGTCAGGCAGCATTCAAGGAACAGGAAATTCGACGTTTCAGGCATAAGCCCTTCATCAGGAAAATGCTACATCCTTTGCTGTCAAAGGATGTAGCAAAATATAGATCAGTTAGCAAGTTGGGCAGAGAAATGGAGGCAGATTAATTTGACCATGTACAAGGTTGTGCATTTTAAGAGGTCAAATGCAAGAGGAAAATATACAACAAATTGCAGGACTCTTCAAGGCATTAATATACAGAGGGATCTTGAGTGTATTAGCTATAAAGAGAAGTTGGACAAACCCGGATTGTTGTCACTAGGGTGTCACGCTGAGGGGCAACTTATAGAAGTCTATAAAATTATGAGAGGCATGGATTAGATGGATAATCAGAGTCTTTTTCCCAGGGTGGAAATGTGAAACACTAGGGTGCATAGGTTTAAGGTGCAAAGGAGATAGTGGGCGGCATGGTGGCTCAGTGGTGAGCAATACTGCCTCACAGTGCCAGGGACTCAGGTTTGATTCCAGCCTCTGGTGACTGTGTGGAGTTTGTACGTTCTTCCCATGTCTGCATGGATTTCTTCCAAGTGCTCTAGTTTCCTCCCATAATCCAAAGGTGTGCAGGTTAGGTGAATTGGCCAAATTAAATTGTCCACAGTGTAGGTTAGGTGCATTAGTCTGTGTTAAATATAGGATAATAGGGTAGGGGAATGGGTCTGGGTGGGTTAATTTTTCCAGGATTGATGTGGACTTGTTGGGCCAAACAGAGTTCTACACTGTTGGGACTCTATTCCATAACTGCACAGAGTTATGCACAGCAAGTTTTCTTTTGCACAGAGTGCTGAATGCCTGGAATGTGCTGTCTGGGGAGTTGGGAGAAGCAAAGATGATAGACCATGTAAGAAACATTTAGATAGACACATGAGGGAGTAGGGAATCAAGGGGTACAGACTATTCTTCAGGTGTTTCAGTTTTGATCTTGTGTATTTTTTCATGCTTTTAACACTACTTAATATTCTTTTCTATTTTTTTGATTTGAAACTTATTTCAGGGATTGGACTCTTGTCCCTGCACTGTTTCTGAATGCAGTTTCCTTTTATTTTTCCTTGTTTGGATTAAGGCATGCTTTCTGAGTTCACTGCTGGCTGGCTCCTGACTCCATTCAGATTTGAAATGGCCTTTCAGTAAGGAGGGTTTGAATCAACTGATTGCCTGCATGATCCTGGCCAACTCTGAGATACTTACTTACAGTTCACAAAGAAATTTGATTTTCTTTTGTTTTCTATACCAGAGGAACATGTGGATTTGTGTTATGTTTTGTTTGCTGCTGCTCCTGTTGCCCTGTAAACATATAACACTGGTTAATTCTCTTTGTTTACAGCTGGGACTTTTTTACCTTAAAAAAATGTAATAGTGTTCTTGTGTTGTTCAAATGTAACAAAATAAGGTTAGAATCATAGAATCCCTGCAGTATGGAAGCAGGCTAATTTGGCCCATTGAGTCCACACTGACCATCTGAAGAGCATCCCACCCAGACCCACCCCCTACCCTACCTCTGTAATCCTACATTCACCGTGGCTAATCCAACTAGCGTGCACACTCCTGGACAACTTAGCATGACCAACCTGCACATTATTGGACTGCGGGAGGAACCAGAACACCTGGAGGAAACCTACGCAGATACGGGGAAAATGTGAAAACTCTACATAGATAGTTGCCCAAGAGCGGAATCAAACTTGGGTCTCTGGCGCTATGAAGCTAACTACTGAGTTATTATACTGCCCCAATGGTTCACTGATTCCATTTATTTGAAAATCTTTAAGTTGATTTTATGAGTAACCAATGTTAACAGTATGACAGTTTAATCTCACTGCCTAACACCCTTTGTTACCTGCAGAGTGTTATTATTCGACACTCTACTCACTATTTAAATAATCTTCTGATCTTTCTGCCCATAAATTCTGTGTTATGTATGTTTCCCTCTCACTTCACCTGACAAAGGGGCTACACTCCGAAATTTGTGATTTCAAATAAACCTGTTGGACAATAACCTGGTATCATGTGATTTCTGACTCAGGGAAGGAAACTAACATTGAATGCAGTACATCAAAGCTCTATAAAATTGCAGCACAATTCCTTGTATATAAACTGCAAACCCCTTGCAATAAATGTTACTATTACAACCAATTGCCAGCAAGGGTTTCCAATTTGTTATGATTCCGATGGGATAAGCCCAAGTTATTATACTCTTGGCTCCTGAAGGATTCCTTCCTTCATGGATACTTTACGCCAGCTCAAATATATTTAACCAAAATTTCTTCAGTTAAAGAAGAAGTGAATTTATTAGCTACAAAAATGCAAGAGAGGATAATCAGATATGACACGCATACATACAAATTAAAAATGCAAGGTGAGTCCAAAAAGTAAATTTTAAGAAATACAAGTTAGTCTTTGTCTTGTCCAAGATGAATAAATTGTAAAATGTTGCAGTCATTGAGATAGAGGATTCCAGTAGCACTGATGGTGGCAGTTGAGTAGTTGTTGGAGATTCTTGTTTCTTCAATTTTCTTAGTTTCCTTTAGCAGTGGCTTTGCTGACTTGACTTGTTTTCAACAGAGGTACAGACTTTGAATGGAATCGAATTGGGGCCTGAGTATTGTGGGTGATGGTGAGATTTGTGGCAGAATCACGAGAAGTCTGGCGAGGCCTAGTTTGACGTTAGTTGCAACTTGCAGCATTTTTAATGAATCTATTGGCTGGTAAGACGTGTTTCTCACTAGGCAACAGTAAGTTGCTAATGAAAGGTTATTGCTGATAAAAACCTTATTAACTGCACCTCATTAATATATAGTTTCCTATCTTACCAAATACTCCAAACAAGTGACATGTTGAGAATTCTTGACATAGAAGTCAAAATAGGTACCTGATGACTTCAGCTCTCTGGTGGCTGTGAAAAGTCTCTATGTTGACACCCAATTACACCCCAATCCCACTAAATCACCCTGCCCTGCCACCCAACCATCCTACTATAACACTCAAAACGGCTATCTGTTACCCCTCCCTTTCTCAAGGCCTGACCCACCCCTACTCTCACACCAACTTACTTGTCACCCTACTCTTTTAACCATCTGCCGCCTAACCCCGTAACCAGCTTACCATACCACCCGCTCATCCACCTGATACCATCAACCTTTATCATAGCCCCTCAACAACCAGCTGTCACCCACATACACAAAGCAAGAAAGACATTGCAGTGTGAGGGTCTGAACAATTACAGGGGAGCCTCGATTATCTGAAGGACACGGTTAGAGAGTATTTTGTTCAGTTAATCAAATTCAGGATAATCGAATGCTGATAACACAGTTTAGCCAAGCATTGGGACTTTACAATCTTGCCGGATAATCCAATATTTGGATAATCGAATGCTGGATAATCGAGGTTCCCAATAGCATTTTGTTTTGCTCTGATTGGAATTGGAAAAGTTCGATAAGAATGCAGTTGCGCCCAATTTGGACTCTATCAATACCTGATTTCGTCAGAGTATTGAGTTTTCAGTTTCCTCAGATAAAAGAGTAGGGGAGATATCGGAGCAAAAGGAACAGAAGAAAACTGAGGAAAGGTCAACTTCTTGTAACCAAATCCCTACTCACTAGTGCACAGTTCACGTGAATTTTCGACAGTTTTTGGGATCACATTAGCAAAGAGCTCCATCTTGATACAGCCCAGGATGTTGCCTCCAGCAATGTCCATGAGCAAGCATAGGGTCTTGTTCTTCACCATAATGCCTGCAAGAATGGCACTAACTTCGAATGGTGGGAAGAGGATTTTGTCACTTATTCTAAACTTCTCCAAGCCCATGAAGAAGTTTTGACATCCCCTACCCTGGAAGCCCCATGTTTTTTCCATCCCATAAGATGCCATAGTATATCTGTCATCACAATAACTTCATTGCCAGTGTAGGGGCACAAGAATTGCATGATAATCCTCAACCAAGCACCCACTGCTTGAATGAACTAGTTAAGACTACAGTGACTGCATTCTGTCACTGATGTGTAACAGTGCCCTGTAAGTTTCTATTACCTGCTGGGAGCCACTGTGAACTAATGTTCTCCACAATTATGGCCAGCTCATGTAGATTTAACTGACTTCCCAATTCTCCCGGCTAACATTGAGATGTACACATTGTGTAAATATCTGGAAATATGATAACCAATACTATAGAGCCTTAAAATGAAATGAAACAAATGAAAATAAACTGCAGCTGACACTGAGCAGTTTGAATATTTATTCCTGTAATTTTCAGATGGCACATTCCAAAGTTCAAATTCGAAACGTGTTCCCAATAACAGTTCAGTGCCAGATACGTGGATGTCTTGAAACGGGGAAACGTGGATAAATCCCAAGGACCTGATCAGGTCTACCCTAGAGTTCTGTGGGAAGCTAGAGAAGTGATTGCTGGGTCTCTTGCTGAGTTATTTCTATCATCAATAGTCCCAGGTGAGGTGCTGGAAGACTGGAGGATGGCTAATGTGGTGCTACTGTTTAAGGGTGGTAAGGACAATCCAGGGAACTATAGACCAGTGAGCCTGACGTTGGTGGTGGGCAAATTGTTGGACGGAATCCTGAGGGACAGGATGTACATGTATTTGGAAAGGTAAGGACTGATTAAGGATAGTCAACATGGCTTTGTGTGTGGGAAATCCTATCTCACAAACTTGATTGAGTTTTTTGAGGAAGTAGCAAGAGGATTGATGAGGGCAGAGATTGATGTGACCTATATGGACATCAGTAAAGCGTTCGACAATGTTCCCCATGAGAGACTGGTTAGCAATGTTAGATCTCACAGAATACAGGGAGAACTAACCATTTGGATACAGAACTGGCTAAAGGGTAGAAGGCAGAGGATGGTGGTGGAGGGTTGTTTTTCAAACTGGAGGCCTGTGACCAGTGGAGTGCCACAAGGATCGCTGCTGGGTCCTCTACTTTTTGTCATTTACATAAATGATTTGGATGCGCGCATAAGAGGTATAGTTAGTAAGTTTGCAGATGACACCAAAATTGGAGGGGTAGTGGACAGTGAAGAGGGTTACCTCAGATTACAATAGGATCTTGACCAGATGGGCCAGTGGGCTGAAAGGTGGTAGATGGAGTCTAATTCAGATAAATGCGAGGTGCTGAATTTTGGGAAAGCAAGTCTTAGCAGGATTTATACACTTAATGGTAATGTCCTAGGGAGTGTTACTGAACAAAGAGACCTTGGAGTGCAGGTTCATAGCTCCTTGAAAGTGGAGTCTCAGGTAGACAGGATAATGAAGATGGCGCTTGGTATGCTTTCTGTTGGTCAGAGTATTGAGTACAGGATTTGGGAGGTCATGTTGCAGCTTTACAGGACATTGGTTAGGCCACTGTTGGAATATTGCGTGCAATTCTGGTCTCTTTCCTGTCAGAAAGATGTTGTGAAACTTGAAAGGGTTCAGAAAAGGTTTACAAGGATGTTGCCAGGTTTGGAAGATTTGAGCTGAAGGAAGAGGCTGAACAGGCTGGGGCTGTTTTCCCTGGAGCGATGGAAGCTGAGGGGTGACCTTACAGAGGTTTACAAAATTATGAGAGGCATGGATAGTGTAAATAGGCAAAGTCTTTTTCCTGGGGTCGAGGAGTCCAGGACTAGAGGGCATAGGTTTAGGGTGAGAGGGGAAAGATATAAATGAGACCTTTAGGGCAAATTGTTCACAAAGAGGGTGGTACGTGGATGGAATAAGTTAACAGAGGAAGTGGTGGTGGCTGGTACAATGGCAACATTTAAGAGGCATTTGTATGGGTATATGAATAGGAAGGGTTTGGAGGGATTTGGGCCAAGTGTTGGCAGGTTGAATTGGGATATCTGGTTGGCATGGTTGGGTTGGACTGAAGGGTCTATTTCCATGCTGTACATCTCTATGGCTCTAAGAAGGAGGGGGACTGAGGGAACAGGACAGGGAGAAGAGAAAAAGGCGAGCTCCTGCACAAGAAAATGGTTGGCAGTTTCATGTGATCATTGTGCATTAACCACAGTCTGGACACCAGTACACATCTCCTGGATAACGCTGAGTCCAGTTCATCATGGGAGGATAACCAGTTCTGTGAATTTGAGAAAATGTGGCAGTTGTGTTCCCTGCAACTACACTCTATAGTAAATCACGCTATGGAAAACTGCTATAGAAAATTGTACTGTAGAAGATTGTTGTAGAAAATCACAATACCCATTCATCAGAAATTTTGTGTTATCCAAACAGCATCCACAATTCATCAGTCACACTTTAGCCAATTTGCACTGACAAAACACACATTACACAAGGACAACCTGTAGATACAAATATTCCCTTATGTCCCCGATCCTGCCAAGTCTACACAGCTGTCATTGTATTTGTGCTCTGCTTGCCCCACACACTGATAAAACACTCACTGAACTTGACATCCCTGCACCAGTTCAACCATTAACTCACCAGTGGCATATACAATGTCCTCCCAGATGAACTGGGCATTGCATCAATAGAAGCAATGAAATAAGGTTTAGTACCCTTCATTTCCCTGAAAGAAGCTCATCCTATGGATGTGAAATGTGGATTCAAGTAAAACACATATGATCCTGAAGGGACTGACAAGGTGGATGCTGAAAGAATATTTCTCCTTGTTAGAGGACACACTTTAAAAATCAGGGCTTTATAATTTCAGACAGACATGAGATGAAAATACTTCTCTCTGAAATTCATGAGCCTTTGGAACTCTCTTCCCCAGAGATTGATGGAGTCAGGATCACTGAATATTTTAAGGCAGGAGATAGACAGATACTTAATTAATAAAGTAGTCAATGGGTAGCTGAGTAATATGGAGTTGAAGTAACAGATCAGCCATGATTGGACCAAATGGTGGAGCTAGCTCGAGGTTGTAGAATGGTCTACTTGTGCTCCTGACTCATCCTTTTGAACGTGGCCTATGGCCAGATCTGTCTTGGTCCTACTATTGGCAGTTTTCTGAGACTCCCTCCTGTAATTCCAGACTCCAAGCAATATGCTTGAAACTTACCTACTCCCTGACATTGCTATAACGTGTACATAATTCTTTCTTACAGAATGTTTGGGGACATTTTTGTCTTCGGTCATTGTCTTCATTGCATATAGCCTATTGACCCTGCTCCACCATTCACACAATCGAAGTCATAGAGTCTGATCTTTGAGGGGTCCTATTCTCTCCCTAAAGTGCCTAATCACAACTTCCTCCCCACTTCCCCAACTTTTGAGAGATCAAACATCTATTTCAGCCTGAAATATATCAACAATGGAATATGCATAACCATCTGGTGTTGAAAATTTTAGAGATACAATCCTTTGAGTGGAAAAAGGTTTTCTTGTCACAGTCCTGAATGCTCACCAGTTTAGATTTTACAGCCATGGGACAACCTTTCAGTCTTTACACATAAAACCTGTTCAGAACTTTTAACCATGACTTTGTGAATTAAAAGAAAATGGCATTATGGAATTAAAATTGTGAAAATTTTATAGCAATCAAATATTCAGCAAAAGACAAAACTAAAGAAAAGGGTATTGTTGGTCAATGTCTTGTAGTTAATACAGAACATAAACCACCATAATTCAGTGCAGATTAAAAGCCTTAAAATGCATTTCATTTTTGATATTTGTATTGAGATTCCCTGACCGGCATCTAATATAGATAGGAATAAATCGCTAACAGACCCAGAATTGAAAAAAATGTCCCTGATATATAAATAAATGTGTAAGTTGTTTTAATCTGATCATTTTTGTTTCAATGTAACATTTTGTCAGTTTGTTTCTTATTACCAGTCATTGCCACCCATAGGCTGACAAACCTGAAACATTTGCGTCCGGAAGTAGCCTTGCATTCAGTCTGTTCCTAACTTTAACTTGATTTATCATGTGTATCATAAAGGATTGTGACAGCTGTTAAAGAGTTGTTGAGTCTGCATCATTTTACAAATGGAAGTGGATTTTCCTTTGAAGTCAGAAAAAGGATGCAGGACTGTTTTTGGGTCCACTCCCACTTTTGAGGTGAATGAATCAGGGCCCTGATTTTCATGGAGCCAGATGTAAATTGACTGAAGGGCAGGTTCAGAGACTAATTAACAACTGTGGGAGTTCAGACTAAAAGGTAAGAAGCTACCAGAGCAGCCATTGCTGTGATTGCTGTTTTTGTGAATTCCTTGCTGTGTAACACTCGAGCAAGGAAGGCAGAGCACTGGAACACAGGCCAGCACTGCTCTTCACTTTATTGATGCCAATCTGGAGGTTCCCTTGAGGCTTGCAATGAGGAAGGGGTTCTCCTTTTTTGAAGATAGAAGCAAAAGGCCACCATCCTAAGCAAAGTAGGTCTGGATCAAAGTGACACAGAGCACAAGCTGATGGTAGTCTGGAGGAACTGGATCCAGTTCAATTTCCTTAACTAGTTTGGTAATATGCATGCAATGCCAAATCTTCAAAAAATGCCTCTAAACTTTAGACACACCAGCTAAGAGACCTGAGATGTCCTTACTGACCCGCTGTACAAGCCTCAGAGTCACAGTGTTACTGAGGGAATCGCAGCACTCATTGACACATGTAGCTACCAATAAGAAAGAATAATTGGCTTTGGCTGTGGAGGCTAGCAGTGCCCCAAAAGACCTGCAAAAGTAAAACAGAAACAGGTGACAATGCCTCTGCAAAGAGGTGGCCTTATTCCTCACATCTTCACCACCGTGCAAGAGGAATCCTGCAGATGGCTGGGCTTGCAAGTTGTGAAAGGATGTGTTTGCCATCCTTGATGAAAATAATGAAAGAAACTATGTTACAAATATTTAAGGAGTGTCCGTCTTGCCTCTATACTGTTTAACAGCATGCCAAAAATTCAGTTGCATTGAAACGTTTCAGACTAGCAAAGGTTTCTATTCCCGAAAGCTTGTTCTTATGGTCTCCGTTTTGTCTCCTGCAAGTTCTAATGTTGAGGTGTACAGTTCTTTTCCTACGCTGTCAGTGGTCCAAGTGCAAATAAAGGAAAACTCAGAACAGATCACATCTTACTAGCACACCCTCCCACCAGGTACTGCTAGTTTGTGAGTCCTTGTACTCACTTAAATTGAAGATGAGTGTGGAAAAATGTGAAAAAGATAGAGACAGCTATTGGCAGATGCTTCGAAGATGGTTGTCAAATACAGCCCTGCTCAGTTCGATACAGTTCCACGGCCTCAAGAGTCGGTGTAAAGCAGACTCTTTAGCAGCAATAGGTTACACTCCCACATATAAAAGTTCAATGGCTCACAGAGGGGTGGGAGTGAGAGGAGATCTCAGTGTTCAGTTGAGCGCTGAGTGGGTTTCTTGGACTCAGTCATAGAGTCATGTAGCATGGAAACAGACCCTTCAGTCCAACCAGTCTATGCCAACCATAATCCCAAACTAAACTAGTCCCACCTATCTGCACTTGGCCCATATCCCTCTAAATGTTTCTTATTCATGAATGCATCTAAACGTCTCTAAAAAGTTTAACTGCACCCACATTTACCATGCCTTCTGAAATTTTATTGCACACACAAACCACTGTCCGTGTAAAAAAAATGGCCCTCGTTTTTTTTAAAATCTTTCTCCTCTCACCTTAAACCCCTAATTCTGAAATCCCCTACTCCAGGGAACAGATGGCAGCCATTCACTTTACCTAAATCTCTCATGGTTTTATAGGCCTCTATAAGGTCACCTCTCAACCTCCTCGACTCCAGTCAAAAATGCCATGGCCTAGCCAGCCTCTACTTAAAAGTCAAACCCTCCATTTCCAGCAACATCCTGTTAAATCTTTCCTGAACCCTCTCCAGTTTAATAATATCCTTCCTATAAGCAGGGACAACTGAACTGGACTCAGTACACCATAAGAGGTGAGGACTGTAGATGCTGGAGATTAGAGTCGAGAGTGTGGTGCGGGAAAAGCACAGCAGCTCAGGCAGCATCCAAGGAATAAGAAAGTTGCCATTGCAGTTGAAGAAAGCCCTTCATCTCTCCATCATCCAGTACAACTCAACATCACCAAACTCAATATATTCCAAGGCCTGAGCAATGAAGGCAAGTATGCTAAATACCTTCTCAACCACCTTATCCAAATATGCTGAAGGCTTCAAAGAATTATGTACATGAACCCCTAATTCTCACTGTTGTACAACATACAAAGTAGGGATGAGTATAGATAGAGTTAATGGTAGTTGTCTTTTTCCTAGGATGGGAGATTTCAAGACAGGAGGCACATTTTTTTAGGTGAGCGGGAGAAAGATTTAACAAAGACATGAGGGGCAAATTCTTTACACAGGGTGGTTCACATGTGGAATGAACCTCCTGAGGAAGTTTAAAAGATATTTGTATAAGTATATGAATAGGAAAGGCTTGGGGCAGGAGCAGGCAGGTAGGACTAATTTAGTTTGGGATTATGTTCAGCATGGACTGGTTGGACCAAAGGGTCTGTTTCCATGCTGTATGTCTCTAGAGCTACCCAAGGCTCTACTTTAACTGTATATCTTGACTCTATTTGTTTGACCAAAATTTAGTATCTCACATTTATCCAAATTAAACTCCATCTCTTCAGCCTATTTGACTTCTTTACCTCATAGATGTACATTTTTATGTGTCTTTTTGAGCACCTGGTGGCATGATGTTGGACATATACCACCTTTTACTAATAATGCAACCTGAATAGAAGAATGAAGAGTGCAAGGCTGTGGGAATAGTACAGTGAAATCCCAGGACTGCTGTGTATCCTTCACTGACCAAAAATAATTGAATTTCTCCATGCTTAGTCTTCAATCTTCAATTCATGGGCAACGTATAGTGAGTTCCAAACCATTCCATTGCCCCGGGTTTGATCTGAACTCACCCTGAACCAGATGCACTCTGATATTGATGGCATCCTAATGAGACTCTCACGCTCTGCATTGGGTCCGTTTACCTCATTTTTTCAGCCAGGACACCACCTCTGTTCTATCTCCTTTCTGCTTTTCTTCCTCTGAGTTCTGTTGACAAGGCCATCATTTCCACTGAGGGAGCCCATGTTATTGAGAGTGCAACAAACCAGCACCTGCTCCAAGCACTGGAAACACACCTTCAGAAGCCCAGTGTCTACTCAACAGTGATTCTAGTGAACAGATAGCTTTGGTTGCATCACCTATGTGTCCTGTCTTGTGTTCCAGTAAGTAACCATCCCTTCAAGGGGTGGTCCTTGTTCTCTGGAATCCAGCTGTGGAATTTGGGAGTTGAAATGGGAAGCTGTGACAGTCTCGAGTGCTGGAAGTAAATAATGCACGGTAGTTGATCGGAAAGTGAATGCACAGGAGACTCTTCTTATGATCACAGTCCAGTACAAAGTTTGAAGAAGTTGAAAACCTTTGTGTTGATTACTCTTCCATTGGTGACTACTCGAAGATTTGATGGCCACATGGTGCAATAGATGATGCTCCTGAGGATATCTAGCACGGGAGGCAAAACTCTGCAATGCTCCATCTATTTGGAATTGAATATGTTCCCTAGCTCAGGCAATGTCAGATATCAGTGATCTGCAATGTGTAATGGTGTGTAGCCATTTGGACAATGTTACCAAAGTCCAAAGCTGATCTTGGAAGAAACCAGAGGGAACAAATCTATGTGGCTATCTGAAAGGACAGTTGTAGTCTCTGACTGGACTGGCATGAGCAAACAGCTTCACATTTGATTTATACTGATTTTATGGTCTCTCTTTTGTTCCTATCCCTTAACCCTTTTTTCTGAATTTGTCTCTCACTGTTGCTGGGCCCAAAATTGAGCAGTCATCTTCCATATGCCCACTGTTGCTGTTTTTGCACTCAGGTGACCTCCCATTTGTGTTTTGAAGTCTTATACCCTCATTTTCCTCAATGTTGCCAGGAACATGATGACATCTTGCAGTATCAAATTCAAAGAAAATTATAGCACAGGAGCAATGTTTTAGCAAAAAGGATAAATAGGGGTGGTCAGTCAGACTTTAAACTTGTAAGTCGGGCAAAGGGAAAGTGAAATCAGCAGAGAGTATGGAATTAAGTGGAAAGATAAGCAGCAGGATAGCATGTGTGCAAGTGGGTTTAAGCTCAAGGCAGACCAGGAATGCAGCGAAAAGGAAGGATAATTTAGGACATCTTATGATTTCTGATATCTCGAATAATGATAAAAAAGTTAGCATTAAGCACTTTACCTGAACGCTTGTAGTATTCATAACCAAGTAGATGAGTTAATGGCACAAATCATTGTGAATGATTATGATGTGGTAGGCATCACAGAGATGTGGTTGCAGGGGCTTCAGGACTGGCAGTTGACCATCCAAGGATTTACAACTTAGCGAAAAGACAGGGAAGTGGGCAGAAAGGGCGGGGTTGCCTTGTTAGTTAAGAATGGAATTAAATCTGTGGCACTGAATGACATAGGGTCAGATGATGTGGAGACTGTGTGGGTGGAGTTGAGGAACCACAAAGGCAAAAAAAACCATAATGGGAGTTATGTACAGACCTCCTAACAGTGATCAGGACCAGGGATGCAAGATGTACTGGGAAATAGATAGGGCATGTCAGAAAGGCAAGGTCACGGTGATCATGATATGGGTAATGTAATTTCTGCAGTTTCACACACTCTCTCTCTCACACAGGAGTCACACATTCTCACACACACTTATACACACACATTCTCTTATACACACACACCACACACACACTCACACCACATACACACACACACTTACACCACATACACACACACACACTCTCTCACACACACACACACATACATACTCACACACACACACACACACACTCTCTCTCTCTCTCACACACACACACACACACACACACACACACATACATACACACACACACACACACACACACACACACACACATACATACACACACACACACTCTCACACACACACTTACACACACACATTCTCTTATACACACACACCACACACACACTCACACCACATACACACACACACTTACACCACATACACACACTTACACACACACACATTCTCTTATACACACACACCACACACACACTCACACCACATACACACACACACACTTACACCACATACACACACACACTCTCTCTCTCTCTCACACACACACACACACACACACACACACACACACACACACACACATTATGGGTAAGATAATTTCTGTATTAAAACTGAGGTTTAATAAGCAAAGGCTAATTATGAGCAATTAGGCCATATGAGAACATGAACCAGAAGTCACCTCTGTTAAGTCAGGAACATGGTAACCTTGGGCAAGAGACCAAGAAATGCTTTAGCTAGACACAGAGGGCAAAATACAATAGAAGCCCTTTATGGCATGTAGATAACAAAGGAATGTTCCAACAGGTAGAATTGTTAAAATAATATAACATTTAATTAAAGAATTGGCAGAGAAAAGCGTGAAATGTTTTAACCAATGGAATTGTCATTAATGATTTTGAATGTAAGAAAAATGTATAGCGTGAGATGTTTTAACCAATGGAATTATCACTAATGTTTTTAAATGTAAAAATAATGTATAAATATTAGTGCTGTAAAATCTTCCGTCGCGTCTCTTCCCATTCCGTGGAAAGACGCCCGAACTTGCAAGTTCGAATAAACATCAATTGCTCATTTGTGTGTCTCGCAGCATTTCGATTTACTACGGGAAGCGATAGCCGGTGGGGATAAGGGCTGGCGCTGACAGCTTGGAGTTCGCCTCCTAGGACGGGACCTTGTGGACAGTCTCCCTTGAAGTCAAGGGTTAAAGGACAGTCCGCGGTCGGCAGAGTGTGGAGGCAGAACCCGGTTGATCTGAACCATAGCCCTAGAGTAGAATAGTTAGCCAAGTGTCAGGAACTATTCTCCGGAGATCTAGAATACCTAGACAGAATTCACTTATAACAATCATGGGGGACTCCAATATGCAGGTGGACTGGGTGAATAATGTTGCCGGTGGATCCAAAGAAAGGGGATTCATAGGATGGCTTTTTGAAACAGCTTGTGATTGAGCCCACAAGGGAGCAGTCTATTCTGGACCTGGTGCTATGTAGTGAGCCAGACTTTATAACAGATTTTAAAGTAAGGGAACACTTAGGAGGCAGTGATATGGTACAGTTCAGTCTGCAGTTTGAAAGAGAGAAAGCAAAATTGGATGTCACGGTGTTATAATCAAATAAAGGTAATTATAGGAACATGAGAGAGAAACTGACGAAAATCAACTAGAAGTAGAGTCTAACAGGGAAGACAGTAGAACAACAATGGCAGGAGTTTCTGGGTGTAATTGAGGACATACTACAGAGGTTCAACCCAAACAAAATAAAGATTATCCAAGGGGGATTAGACAGCCATGGCTGACAAAGTCAGGTAATGTATCAAAGAAAAAGAGCCTATAAAGTGGCCAAGAGCACTGGGAAATCAGAAGATTGGGAAGGCTGCAAAAACAAACAGAATAACAAAGAGAGAAATAAGGAAGGAGAGAATTAAATATTAGGTAAGCTAGCCAGTAATATTAGAAATGACAGTAACTGCATAAAAAACAAACGAGAGGCAAAAGTAGACATTGGGCCACTCAAAACTGATGCTGGAAAGCTAATGAGGGAAGATAAGGAAATAGCTGAAGAACTTACTAAGTACTTTACATCAGTTTTCACAGTGGAAGACGTGAGTAATATCCTAACAATTAAGGAGAGTTAGGGGACAGAGGTGAGTATGGCAGCCATTACAAAAGAGTAAATATGAGAAAAGCTAAAAGGTCTAAAAATTGACAAATTTCTTGACCCAGATGGGCTACATCCTAGAGTTCTGAGGGATTTGGCTGAGGAAATAACAGAGGTATTGGTTGTGATCTTTCAAAAGTCACTGGAGTCAGAGAAAGTCCTAGGTGATTGGTAAATCACAGTTGTAACCCTCTTATTCAAGAAAGGATCAAGACAAAAGATGGAATATTGTAGCCCAATTAGCCTAACCTCGATTGTTGGTAAAATTCTAGAATCCGTCGTTAAAGATGAGATTTCTAAATTTTTTGAAGTGCAGGGTCAGATTAGAACAAGGCAGCATGGATTTAGGAAGGGGAGGTCGTGCCTGACAAACCTGTTAGAATTTTTGAAGAGGTAACAAGTAGGTTAGACCTGAAACCAGTGGATGTTACCTATCTCGACTTCCAAAAGGTCTTTGATAAGGTGCCACATGAGAGGCTGCTGAGTAAGGTGAGAGCCCATGGTGTTCGAGGTGAACTACTGGCATGGATTGGGGATTAGCTGTCTGACAGAAGGCAGAGAGCTGGGATAAAAGGTTCTTTGTCAGAATGGCAGCCAGTGACAAGTGGTGTCTCGCAGGGTTCAGTGTTGGGGCCGCAGCTGTTCACTTTATACATTAATGATTTGGATAAAGAGACTGGGGGCATTCTGGCGAAGTTTACCGATGATATGAAGTTAGGTGGACAGACAGGTAGTACTGAGGAAGTGGGAAGGCTGCAGAAAGATTTAGACAGTTTAGGAGAGTGGTCCAGAAATGCTGAAATTGAATGTGAGCAAATGCGAGGTCTTGCACTTTGGAAAAATGAATACAGGCACGGACTATTTTCTAAACAGCGAGAAAATTCATAAAGCTGAAGTATGAAGGGATCTGCTAGTCCAGGATTCCTGTAAAGTTTGACTTGCAGGTTGAGTTTGTATTCAAGACAGCAGAAGTAGTGTTGTCATTTATGTCAAGAGGGTTGGAATATAAAATCAGCGATGTGCTTCTGAGACTTTATAAAGCTCTAGTTAGGCCTCATTTAGAAAACTGTGTCCAATTTTGGGCACCACACCTCAGGAAGGACATACTGGCATTGGAGTGCAGCAGAGATTCATGGAGATGGTCCCTGGAATGGTAGGTCTAACATACGGTGAATGGCTGAGGATCCTGGGATTGTATTCATTAGAGTTTGGAAGATTGAGAGGAGATCGAACAGAAACATACAAGGTAATGCATGAATTAGAAAGGATGGATGCTGGGAAGTTGTTTCTGTTAGGTGGGGAGACTAGCACCCATGGGCACAGCCTTAGAATTGGGGAGGTGCGCCGGGGTGGTCAATTTAGAATGGAAATGAGGAAACATTTCTTCAGTCATAGTGGTGATCCTGTGGAATTCATTGTGATGGAGCGCAGTGGAGACTGGGATATTAAATGTCTTAAAGACAGAGATTGATAAATTCTTGATCTTGCAAGAAATTAAGGGCTATGGGAGAGTGCAGGTAAGTGGAGTTGAAATGCCCACAACCATGATTAAGTGGCGGATTGGACTTGATGGGCTGAATGGCCTTACTTCCACTCCTATGTCTTATGGTATTATGGAGCAGGACTTTGGTCCTCCAAGCCTGCACTGATCCAGATCCTCTATCCAAACCTGTCGCCAATTTTCTAAGGATCTGTATCCCTCTGTTCCCTGCCCATTCATTTATCTATCTGAATACATCATAAGGGATGCTATCATGCCCACCTTTACCACCACCACTGTCAACATATTCTAGGCACCTACCACCCTCTGGAAAGTGAAGAACTTCCCACACTTATCTCCTTTAAAGTTTTCCCCTCTCACCTGGAACTCATGATCCTTACTAATACAGTCCTTCATGCTGGGGAAAAAGTTTCTTGCTATCCACCCAGTCTATACCACTCATGATTTTGCAGACCTCAATCAGATAACTCCACCACCACCCCCCACCCCCCAACCACCACCATCACCACCTTCATCTTTCTAATGAAAATAATCTGAATCTACTCAACCTGTCTTTATAGCTTGCATCCTCCATACCAGGCAACATTCTGGTGAACCTTCTCTGCACCCTCTCCATCCATATCCTTTTGATAATGTGGAGACCTGAACTATAAGCAGTATTCCAAATGTGGCTGAACCAAAGTCCGATACAACTGTAACATGACCTGCCAATACTTGTACTCATTACCCTGTCCAATGAAGGAAAGCATGCCATATGCCCTCTTGACCACTCTATTGACCTGTACAGGGTACAATAGACCTGAACACCTAGATCTTTCTGTGCATCAATTTTCCCTAGGGATTTTCCATTTACTTCCACCTATCGTATTCCCAGCGCCCCTCCCCCAAATTCCCTCCCCCCACCTTCTATCTCAGCCTGCTTGGCACACCAGCCTCATTACTGAAGAAGGGCTAATGGGGAAACATCAATTCTCCTGCTCCTCGAATGCTGCCTGGCCTGCTGTGTTTTTCCAGCGCCACACTTTTCAACTCTGGTCTCCAGCATCTGCAGTCCTCACTTTCTCCTATTTTCCATTTACTGTATAGGTCACTCTTGAAATGGATCTTCCAAAATGCATCACCCTGGCATTTGCCCAGATTGAACTCCATCTGCTCTTTCTCCATCCAACTCTCCAATCGATCTATATTCTGCTGCATTCTGACAGTCCCCTTCACTATCTGCTATTCCACCAATCTTAGTGTCATCTGCAAACTTGCTAATAAGTCCACCTATACCGAGCTCCAGATCATTTATGTATATCACAAACAACAGTGATCCCAATACTGATCCCTGTGGAACACCGCTGTCACAGTTCTCCATTTTGAGAAACTCCCTTCCACGACTACTCTGTCTCCTGTTGCCCAACTAGTTCTCTATCCCTCTAGCTAGTACACCCTAGACCCCATACAACTTCATTTTCTCCATCAGCCTACCATGGGGAACCTTATCAAATGCCTTACTGAAATCCATGTATATGAAATCTACTGTCCTTCCCTATCTGAGTGCATAAATAATATTCTCTTGTAACCTGCACAGAAGAAATAGCAACCGTATGCCAACAGCTGAGTGCTCCTCTCAACTGTTCTTTCATGCTTCTTTTTTGGAGCAGCCATGTCTAGGCTCTTGCTGTGTATCTGATCCATCCACCTGGTTTAGTCCTGATCCAGCCTGTTTACCCACCAATCTCTTTCCATGTCCTCAAAAAATTGGTTTTAATAACTTTAACTGCCTTCATTTATGTGGATATGTTGGTATTTCCATCTCACACCCTCCTCAATTCCAGTCCCATTCAAAACATGCAAGGTTCTGAGGAAACTTGACAAGTAGATGTTGAGCAGATATTTTCACTCATGTAGGTAACTCAGATTAAGGAGCATAGTTATAGAATAAGGAATATTCTTTAAAACTGAAGTGTGAAGGAATTCCTTCTTCCTCAACGTTGTGAATACCTGCAGTACTCTATCCCCTGAGAGTTGTGGAGGCAAGATCACTGCAAGTATTTGAAGAGGAGCTGAATAGATTTTTGAAATATCTTGAAGTTAAGGGCTATGATGAGCTGGCATGAAAAAGGAGTTGAGGCCTGGGAAGATCAGCCATGATTTTGTTAAATGGCATGGCAGACTGAGGGGCTGAATAGCCTATTTCTCCTCCTATTTCAAACATTCTTAGGTTCACCCCGACAGGTCGTAAAAATCCTCCCATATCTTCCTTTGCGCATCCCTTTTAAATGATGTGAGGCAACTCACCTCTACTACCTGCCATGCAGCGCATTCCAGATTGTCACCACCTTCTGGATGAAAAAGCTTTTCCTCACATCCAACCTAAATCTCCTAACTTTCACCATGAACCTATATTCCTTGTGATTGACCCTTCGACTTAAGGAGAGCAGCTACTCCTTAACAACTCTGTCCGTACTCCTCATAATCTTGGAAACCTGAATTCGATCACCACTTAGTCTTCTGTCCAATGAAAACAACCCAAGTCTATCCAACCTTTCCTCACAACATAAATTTTCCATCCCAAGCAGTGTCCTTGTGAATTGCCTCTGCACCTCTCTGGTGAAATCACATCCTTCCTGTAATTTGGCAACCAGAACTGCACACAGTGCTATAGCTGTGACCTCACCAAAGTTCTAAACAACTCCTACATGGCTTTGCTGCTTTTGTATTCTATGCCTCGACTGAAAAAGGCAGGTGTCCAATATGCCTTTTTCACCACCCTGCTAACATGCCTTTCCATATCAGAAGCTGACGGGTGACCTTATAGAGGTTTATAAAATCATGAGAGACATGGATTGGGCAAATAGACAAGGTCTTTTCCCTGGGATGGGGAGTCCAGAACTAGAGGGCATAGGTTTAGGGTTAAGGGGAAAAATTTAAAAGGGTTCTAAGGGGCAACCTTTTCACGCAGAGAGTGGTGCATGTGTGGACTGAGCTGCCAGAGGAAGTGGTGGAGGCTGGTACAATGACAATATTTAAAAGACATCCAGATGGGTATATGAATAAGAAGGGTTTAGAGGGGTATGGGCAAGTGTTGGCAAATGAGACTAGATTAGTTTAGGATATCTGGTTGGCATGGATGAGTTGTACTGAAGGGTCTATCTCCATGCTGTGCATCTCTATGACTGTATCCATGACAGCTTCAGAGATCTATGGACAAACACATCAAGGTTCCTTTATTCCACAGAACTTTGCAGTGTCATGCCATTTGTTTTATGAGCCCAACTTCCTTTATTAGCTGTGCGGTTCCATAAAGGGCCTGTCCTGCGCTGTAATAGAACATAGAACATAGAAAAATACAGCGCAGTA